>NC_142081.1:116727401-117094067 GCF_054644295.1 Miniopterus natalensis | reverse complement strand
CTTTGATATAAAAATCCAATAGTTGGTGGTGACAGGGAAATACTGAAACTGGGCAGAGACAGCACGCAGACTTCAGTTTCTGAGCCTTGTTAATCACCTAGGTGCCAGCAATTGACTGCACATAACTCATTTAACCAACCAGGTAAAAGAACACTGAGGAGCAGATAGTGGTCACACTGGATGTAAAGATCCTGCTTGAAATGACCAATTTCTCAGCCCCCCTCCTCCAAATTATGTGGGCAATACCCATTAGGATAAAATGCCAGCAGTGGGTTCAATAAACATTTCTTTATTATCATTTATTGTATGCTAGGCATGTGCTAAGGGCTGCACACCTGTCCTCAAGCACTTATGGTCTAGCTACATGGAAATGGGTGCACAGTGTCATAGGAGAGGAAGATCTATGGCTAACCCTGCCTGGGGTCATTTGAGAAAACTGGAACAAAACTCCAGCTCCTGAAGCTCTTGTTTAACCCTGACATTAGATCTGAGCATGGCGTCTTATTTTCCCGGACCTCCCCTTCACTTCCCTTTGCATGGCACACAAGTTCTAGTCTTCAGCTATCTGCGTGATTACATCTCTTCAGAGAGGTCCTCCTAACTTTTGCAACATGGGCTGTTGTCAAACATGGAACTCTTTATGTCTTTTACAACTTTCATCTTAGTTGGTATAAGTTGTTTATTAACCAAACTGTAAGCTCCGTGGGTAGAAAGAAGAGTGACTATTGAATAGTTTTTGCTCAGTGGATGAGGGGTGACTGAATGAATGACACCCTTAGCTTCTCTTTCCTCCTCTGTAAAATAGTAATGATACCTACCTCCTAGCATCCTTGAGAGAATTAAATGTACAAATATACACAAAACTGCATCACACCATGCTAGGCACACAAATTCAATAAGTGGAAACCTGAGAGTGGCATTAAATGTGTATGAACTTAACAATTTGGAAGTCATTGATTATTTTGTCAAATATCATTGTGTGTGTGTGTGTGTGTGTGTGTGTGTGTGTGTGTGTAGCAATAGAAGTGGAGTTGAAGAAGAGAATAGTTATTTATATTCTATTAGTTGTAATAGAATATAACTATTATATGTCATAGTTATGTAATAGTTATATAGTTATATACATAATAGTTATATATAACTAATAATATAACTATTTGTATATTGCTATAACTATTTTTAGGTAACTATTAATTAGTGAGTTTTAACTATTTTTATGGAAGCATAATTGTAAAAAGAAAAGAGATCAGTGATAGAATTGCATAGGATTGCTGCGAGTGTGTGTGTGTGCATGTGTGTGCGTGTGTTAATTGGTTTATGCGCCGAGAGACTGAAAAATATAGGATAAGAGAAGCAAAATTGATGGAGCATGAGAATATGGAGAAGTTAGTCTTGGCTAGAACAAGGACCATCTTTCTGACATAGGAAAGGAGGCAAGGATGAGTGTAAATATAACAACAGAAATTAAGTTTATAGTGAGCATTTATTGAGAACTCACTAACTGGGAAGCACTATGCTAAGTTCTCTGTATGTGCGTGTGTATATATGTATGTATGTATGTAGATGATTTCTTTACATTATTACTTGAAAGTAATCTCAAAAGTAAGTACCTGTATTTTCATCAGTTTGTATGTGAGGAAACCAATATTAGAGAGGTTATGCAATTGCTGAAGGTCACATACATAACGAATGGGGCTTCCACCATGACCCAGGTCTCAATCACACTGCTGAGTTGTTTCTCATATACAGAAATCAGTGGAGGTAGGTTCTAAATTGAAAGCATTGAATACTGATCATCTTTAACTTCTTTGGGAGGAAAAAGATCACTTTTTAGAATGTGTGTGTGTGTGCGTGTGTGTGTGTGTGTTTGAAGGTTTACAGGGAAAGTGATATGAAAGAACTTGAGAAGAATCTTAAATAGTGACCGTAGGATTTGCAACAGGCTTTAGGTACCAGAAGTGGTGCATTTCTGGTATCACCGATCTTCTCAGCAGCACGAGCAGCCTCAGGATTGGAAAGAGTAGGTGAAAGGTTAGCTTGACCCAGGATAGGTCAGTTGTTTCTGAAGGTTACGGGAAAAAAAGGATTGCCAAAGTGAATAAGAAGATAAATAAATTGGTTACCTGTGACATCTAGGTTGGGGAGGGAAACATGGGAAGCCAGAAGGAGACTTATATTGCTTAGAGATAAAAAAGAGAAGTCAAAGAATTGGAAAACAATAAGATCAGAATGGGAATAAAGAAGCCGCAGAAATAAAAGATCTGAGTTCAACATTTTTAGAAATATACAAAAAGGGAACGATGAAAAGACCCAAGGGAGGCTCTTGAAATTAAACTAGGTTGGAGATCTCAGAGCAGTACCAAGTGGCTTTCCCCAGAGAAACTAGATTTAAAGATGAGGCCTTCATGGTAAATATGCATAAGTCCTATGGATATGAAGTGCGGTTTGCTAGTGGAAAGAACACTCCTTGCCTCTATGTGCCTGAGTGCGAACTGCAGTCTCACAAAGGAGGCTGCCTGCCTTTCCTTGGTTGGCTAGTTTGATGATGTTAAATAACTACAAAGAAGCCCTTTGTCTTTATCTCTCACACTAGTTGGCATTCTCTTAAAACAATCCACAATTTCTGCCAAAAAATATGTTCAGGAAATATGAGCTACTGCAGCTTGTGACCCCTTTGGATAGCCACAAACTGAATCATGGAATACAGTGCAGCTGACTAATAAAATATAATCGGATTGGCAGGCGGCATCAGACTCGGCCATGCCCATACAGATCTTCTTTTAACCCAGTTTTACAAGTTGCTCTCCAGACATTATTTATTCCCCCTGTCAACATTCCTATTGTGGAAATGACAGCCATCAAATCTCTTTTAGATCCTAATCCCATTTTTTTCTCTTCTGCCTCAGGTGTCGGAAAGTCTCATATAAGCAATATCCTTTTAGGCAGCTATGTGATTTGTTTGACATTGATCATTTGCTTGAAGTAATAACTACCAGTTAAAAAGAATAAATGTAATATCCCCATCATTAGCCATGTAGTAAATTCAAAATAAATATCTGCAACCAAAATTACTTTGAGGCTTGGATTAAGGTAGGTAGCTATCCAGCCAGCAGTAAGCGGCCATCCCATTCCAAACTGCATAATAAACTGTCAGTCTTTCTACAGCATCACCACAAGGTCTGTCAGACTGAGTTTCACATTTCACTCTCAACATCGTTTTTAACAGAGATCTGGTGCTAAGAAAGCCAAATAAGGTCCATGGTTAGGAGGAGATGACCTGCAAACTGAATCCCATATGTTTAACAGCAACAAAAAGAATAAGAAATCATCAAAGAATTCACAGATAAAAAAGACAATAAATCATAGGAAATCAATAATCAAGGCCACCCCTAGGCACATTCAGTCTTAGGTCTAATGCAATGTCTTTAGTAATTTGGCTTGCCTTTTTATAAAAAGAGCTAGTATTTGTTGACTATTGTCTCTGTGCCATAACATTGTAGTCTATTTTAAAATGTGTTTTGCTATATGCAATATGTACTATTATTATTTATATTTTGCAAACTACATAAGTGAATCTTGGGGAATTTAGATACCTTGCCCAGAGCTAGTAAACGGTAGATCCAGCATTTGGACCTAGGAAGTTGAACTTTAGAGACTGAATTTATAAGCACTGTGCTAATCTGGCTAGCCATGCCTCTTTACAACTGGGTTCAGAACAGTGAGGAGAGTATGCTACTCAGGATATTAAGTCCTAAAACAGAGAATTTGGGGCAATCAAGTTACTGAAATTAAGGATAAAAAAGAGGCAAGAGGGAAGATGGCAGCCCTGTGAGAAGTAGCAGAGCACCCCCGCTCCCAGCCACGGACTCGATTTCCTCCTGAAATACTAGGTAATCGGCTTGGAAAACAAGAGAAACACACCTGAGTGGACAGAGTGCAAGTGGGGAGCACTGAAGACACATCACAGTCCGGTAAAAGAGGGGGGAGTAGAAAGGGGGAGCCCCCCTGCAGCCTGTGCTGGGCTCCGAGCCCCGAGGCTTGGAGGCTGCAAAGCTCCCTCCCCTCGGGAGTGTGGACTGGCCTCCAAAAGCGGGGACCCCACACCCGGAGCACAGAAGAGGGGAGCAATGTGCCCAGCACGGAGGGCAGAGGGACCCAGGGGAGCGGTGAGTCCACGAGGAGAGGGGACAGTGTCTTCCTAGGAAACAAAGTCTCTAATGGTGGCCATGACCAGCATCTAATGCTCAGGGTGCTGACCATAGGAAAGGTTGTCCCAAAGCATGTGGCACCCCAGTGGTAAGGGACCAGAGGACTGCACTGAGCAGCCGCACACGGGGACCCTCTGCCTCCCTGGGGGGCACTGTGTTGAGCCCCAGAAAGCACTGAATCTGTGGGGCATGGGGGAGGGGAGGAGCCCTCCCACCCTGAGCTCCCGGTGCCGGGAGGCTGGGATCTGTGACCAACCCTGAGGGGCTCCGTGGTGGCCCATGGAGCCACCCCAGCTTTGCTGAGATCAGCGGTGCTGGGAGCTGCCTGGAGCTGCGTGGAGCTGACTTTGGGTCCCCTCCCACTGAGGGCCTTGCCTCACGGGCGGCAGGACCTTGCGGGGCAGACTCTCTGCCTGTGTGTTGCTTTGTGCATTTGTGAGTTTCTGATCCCGGAACTGGCTCCCACCTTCCCGGGGTGCACTGCGCGGACAGACCAGTGGAGGCTGGGGTTGGGGTCTGCACAGTAGACGGTCTGAGGGGCGGGCCTGGTGCGACCAGCCAACCAGAGCTGAGCAGGGAGGGGCGGAGCCCGCCGGCCTCTCCTGCAGCCGGGAGCACCACCCCCAACAGGAAAGGGGGGGGGTCCCGCTCACTGAGGCCCCAGACACCCCCACAGGGCACAGTCCTGAGGGGGAAGGTAGAGCAGCTCACAGGAGGACTCTGCAAGAATAAGACTCTCAGGGACTGTTGTTTGGGAACTGGAGAAAACGCTAAAAACCCTGCTGGGGGCTGGGCAGGCAAAGAGCTCACTGGAATGTTCTTTAATCAGACCCACTGAGCCCAGGCTGCTGAAACGGCCCATACAGAAAAGGCAATAGGCTGAAATCAATCTGAAGCTGCAACAGGTGAGAGCCTGGAGAACTAGAATCAGAGGAGAGACTGAGGAGCTGGCTGTGGAGCAGAGACTAACTCCCACAGAGTGAGCTTCTGACAGCGAAACCTCTAAGGGGAGTGATACCCTGAGCTACACTAGCCACCCTGCACCTAAAGACTCTACAGAAGACTCTGGAGTAAGACCAGGCAACTACAAGGTTGCAAGAGCTGACAAGAGGAGGTGGTCCATGGAGAGCCTCAGATCAACCATTTACAGAACATTTCATTCCAAAGCAGCAGAATACACATTTTCTGACGTGCACATGGAACATTCTCAAGAATAGACCACATGCTAAGGCACAAGACAAGCCCCTACAAATTCAAGAAGACTGAAATCATATCAAGGATTTTCTCGGGTCACAATGACATAAAACTAAAAATCAACCACGATAAAAAAAAACTCAATAATATTCAAACGGATAGAAGCTAAATAGCATGCTATTAAACAATGCATGAGTTACCAGTGAGATCAAGGAAGAACATAAACACTTCATGGAAAAAATAAAAATGAACAAACAACAACCCAAAATCTGTGGGACACAGCAAAAGCAGTCTTGAGAGTAAAATTCATAGCATTACAGGCCTATGTCAAGAAACAAGGAAAAGATCTAATGAACCATCTAACACAACAACTAAAAGAACTAGAACAAGAACAGCAAGAAAAGTCCCGAGGAAGTAGAAGGGAGGAAATAATAAAGATCAGAGCAGAAATTAATGACATAGAGATTAAAAAAACAATACAAAAAAATCAATGAAACCAAGAGCTGGTTCTTTGAAAAGATAAATAAGATTGATGCACCTTTAGCCAGACTTACCAAGAAACAATGGGAGAGGACCCAAATATATAAAATCAGAAATGAAAGAGGAAATATAACAACTGACCCAACAGAAATACAAAGGATTGTAAGAAAATATAATGAGCAACTATATGCCAATGAAATGGACAACATGGGGGAGATGGACAAATTACTAGAAGCATACAACCTTCCCAAGTTGAATCAAGAAGTGGCAGAAAACCTGAATAGGCTGATAACAACTAATGAAATTGAAGCAGTAATAAAAAACTCCCAGCAAACAAAAGTCCTGGACCAGATGGATTTACAGGTGAGTTTTACAAAACATTCAAAGAAGGATTAACAACTATTTTGTTCAAGCTATTCCAGAAAATTCAAGAGGAGGGAAAACTCCCAAACTCTTTTTATGAGGCCAGCATCATCCTAATCCCAAAACCAGATAAAGACACTACAAAGAAAAATAATTACAGGCCAATATCCCTGATGAACATAGATGTTAAAATCCTCAACAAAATAGTAGCAAACCAGATCCAGCAATATATTAAAAAGATCATGTACCATGACCAAGTGAGATTTATTCCAGGCATGCAAGGCTGGTATAACACCCACAAATCAATAAATGTGATACATCACATACACAACATGAAGGACAAAAATCATATGATCATATCAATAGATGCAGAAAAAAGCATTCGACAAAATCCAGCGCCCATATCTGATAACTACTCTCAGCAAAGTGGGAATAGAGGGATCATACCTCAACATAATAAAGTCCATATATGACAAACCTATAGCAAACATCATACTCAATGGTGAAAAACTAAAACCATTTCCCTTAAGAACAGGAACAAGACAGGGATGTCCACTTTCACCACTCTTACTCAACATAGTACTGGAAGTCCTTGTCACAGTCATCAGAAAAGAAGAAACATAAAAGGTATCCAAATTGAAAAGGAGGAAGTAAAATTGTCATTATTTGCAGATTACATGGTAGTGTACATAGAAAACCCTAAAGACTCCATCAAAGTACTACTAGATTTGATGAACAAATTTGGCAAGGTAGCTGGATACAAAATCAACATCCAGAAATCAATGGCATTTTTATACACCAACAATGAACTTTCAGAGAGAGAAACAAAAAACAATACCATTTACCAATGCAACTAAAAAAATAAGATACCTATGAATAAACTTAACCAAGGATATAAAAGTCCTGTACTCAGAAAACTACAGGACACTGAATAAAAAAATAAAGGAAGATAAAACAAGTGATAGAATATACTCTGTTCATGGATTGGAAGAATTAATGTCATTAAAATGTCCACACTACCCAAAACAATTTATAAATTCAATGCAATTCCTATTAAAATAACAACAGCATATTTCACAGATCTAGAACATTTCAAAAATTTATATGGAACCAAAAAAGATCACGAATAGCTATAGCCATCTTGGGAAAAAAGAACAGAGTGGGAGGCATCACTTTACCGAATATCAAACTGTACTACAAAGCCATTGTAATCAAAACAGCCTGGTATTGGTACAACAGCAGACATATAGATTAATGGTACAGAACAGAGACCCCAGAAATAGACCCACACCATTATGGTTAGTTAATATTTGACAAAGGAGGCAAGAGCATACAATTGAGTAAAGACAGTCTCTTCAATAAGTGGTGCTGAGAAAATTGGACAGATACATGCAAAAGAATGAAACTAGATCATCAACTTACTCCTTACACAAGAATAAATTCAAAATGGATAAAAGACTTAAATGTAAGTCTCGAAACCATAAAAATTCTGGAAGAAAACATAAGCAGTAAAATCACAGACGACCAACGTAGTGGAATTTTCACTGGTACATCTCCTAGGGCAAGAGAAACAAAAGAAAAAATAAACATATGGGACTACATCAAACTATAAAGCTATGCACAGCAAACTAAAACAGCCTCAAAATACAAAGGAACCCCACGGTCTGGGAAAACATATTTGCCAAAGATGTATCTGATAAGGGGGTAATTTCCAAAGTATACAAAGAACTCATACTACTCAGCAAGAGGAAGACAAACAACCCAATTCAGAAACGGGCAAAGGACCTGAATAGACACTTATCCCAAGAGGACATACAGATGGCCAAGAGACACATGAGAAAATGCTCAGTGTTGCTAATCAGAAAGATACAAATTAAAACCACAATGAGGTATCATTTCACACCTGTCAGAATGGCTCCATCAACAAATCAACAAATGTCACGTGCTGGCGAGGTTGTGGAGAAAGGGAAACCCTAGTACACTGCTGGTGGGAATGCAGACTGGGGCAGCCACTATGGAAAACAGTATGGAGGTTCCTCAAAAAATTAAAAATGGAGCTGCCTTTTGAACCAGTGATTCCACTCCTAGGAATGTATCCTAAGAATCCTGAAACACTAATTAGGAAGAATATTTGCACCCCGATGTTCATAGCAGCACAGTTTACAATAGCTAAGATCTGGAAACAGCCCGAGTGCCCATCAGGAGATGAGTGGATAAAAAAGCTGTGGGACATTTACACTGTGGAATACTACGCAGCTGTAATGGAGAAGAACATCGTACCCTTTGGGACAGTATGGATGGACCTGGAGAATATTATGCTAAATGAAATAAGCCAGGCACAGACAGACAAACATCACATGGTCTCAGTTATGTGTGGAATCTAAAGAACTTAATAAACTGATAAACAGAATAGATTCAATGACATGGAAGCATGGATCAGACTGACGAGTCTCAGAGGGGTGGAGGAGGCTGGGTGGGTGGAGGGGGAGAGATTAACCAAAGAATTCATATGCATATATGCACAACCCAAGGACTCGGACAATGGTGGGGAGAGGGACTGGGGAGGGGTGTGGGAAGGGGTGGAATGGGTCATTGGGGAGAAAAAGGGACATCTGTAATTAAAAAAAAATAAACACACACACAAAAATAGTTGTGCTTCTGAAAATGTTCTATATGAGCACAAAATAAACTTTAAAAAATCATATTTTTTAGAGGCATCAGAAACTGTGGATACACATAAGTCTAAATTAACAGAAGTCTCGTGTGAGGCATTGCTGGAAGCCGTTCCATCCTCGCTACTTTACATAGTCCTTCAAGGAGGAGACATCTGCACAGCAAATGCTCCATGCGACTTGGTGTGTGGCATATCCCTCTTTCTATGCTCATTCCCCTTCCTGACGCTCTGTGTCCTTACCCGAGTCACTTCACCAGAAAAGGGCTTTGCCCTAGCTGGAAACTTTTCCCTAGCAGGGGAGTTGGATAGAAAGGGAAAAGACAATGATTCAGTAAAAGCCCCAAGTATTAGAAAGATATCATGTGGCGCCTATAAGGAACTTAGACTCAGACTATCAGCAGAAGAGTTAGGACTTGTTAGGCCCACTACCCTGGGGACCTTCCCACCAGGGAAGAGGCCTGGGTTGGGGCCCCTGCTGACTCGGAGGCACAGGGAAACCCACAGGGAGTCCACCAGGGAGTTTCCACCAAGGAATGTATTACTGGGGGATGTTTATATTAATGGAAAACTCTGGGAATCCCCACAAGGAAAGAGCAGTCTAGGAAAGAGATTATTTCAATCTACACTTGAACCCTTATCATACACAGGATATCACAATGAGGACAGACTGCTGCAGAGAATCTAAACCGAGAGACTAAGGCTAGGTGCCAGATAGGCGGTCAGTCACCACAGCTAAAAACAATCAAGTGCAAGCTACAGAACCCTTACCTAGGACTTGCATAACCTTTACATAAGAAAAGGTGGTTGAGTTATTCTCCTTTTAGCTATGTGGTAGAGCAATAAAATAGTAACTTCAACTAGAGATTAACCTGTAGAATAGCCTATTGAGATATAACAATAGGTAAGACTAAAATTAACATACCTAAAGAGATGTAAATTCTTTAGCAAAGGTCAGATAAGAAGGTATAATCATTAACTGTGAAAGGCCAAAACAGAAACTGGAACAAAGCATGATGTCATGTTGTTTAACTAGCATAAAATCAAATAGTATAAATACAGTTGTAACAAGGCAAAAAAGAAGAAGCTGATTGTCCTGATGCTCTGAAGGCTGTCTCCATGTCCTTCATTCTTTGCTGACACCGTCTACACCTGTGGAGACCCGTGGACCACTGGGGCTGGACCCCAGCAAGACTTCTCTCATTGGTAAGCAAGGACCAGTGACTGTTTTCATTACTGAAACATTTGCAAAATCTCAGGGCATGAGCAGAGGGAGAAGTATGTTTATCACAGGCAGAATTTTGCTGAAACAAGGAGAAACTAGCTATACTTTTAACAGATACCCATAACCTGGCATGGGAGTTTGCAATATAGAGGATAATACTGCTGGTAAATTTTATTAAACATTTAAGAAATTCTGTCTATATTGCACAAATACTTTCAGAGAGAGAGAGAAGAATGCCTCACAACTTGTTTTATGAAAATCAACATAATCTTAGTGCCAAAATCTAATAATAAGAAGAAAAAAATATTACAGACAACACATCTCTTAGTAGACATAAAAATTCTTTAAAATTAGCAAGTTGAACACAGCAATACATAGAAAAACTAATACACCTTTAACAAAAGGGATTTATGACAGAAATTAAGAGTAACAGTCAAGAATCAGTGAACGTAATTCACCGCATTAACAAAATAAGAAGAAAAAAACATATGCACTTCTCAATAAATACAAAAAAAATAAAAGCATTTAATAAAATTCAACACCCATTCTTGATAAAACTTATTAAATAGAAGGGAATTACTCAATCTAATAACAAAAATCTGCAAAACCCATAGCTAATATCCTGTTTAATTGTGAAATATTAGCTTTGGGTTATGACAACATTTTAAAATCTAACCACTTCTATTTGAAATTGTACTGGAGGTCCTAGTCAGTGCAATAGGAAAACAAAGGGAAATTTTAAAAAATTTAGATTCTTACCAGATTCTCCTGGAATAGCGAAAAAGTTTGAAAATGAATAAAGTTTGAGAACTTATACTACCTAATTTTAATGCTTAATCTAAAGATATAATAATTAATACAGTGTGGTATTGAGATAAGAATTAATAAAACAGGGGAGAGACATAAATGGTTTGTTTTTCTGTATGTTTCTTGTATTTGGAGATTATCTGTTATTTATAGCTCAACTAAATTACAAATACAGAATTATAATATCAAGTCTGTTTTCATGAACATGGTGTATCTATTCACTGATTTTTGTGCTTTCATGTTTGTATAGTAGGCTGACTTTAACCTCATGATTATGTTTCATTACACGGTAAAGGGATTTTGCAGATGTAATTGAGGTTAATAATCAATTGACCTTAATATAGTAACATTATCTTGTTATGCCTATCCTAATCACAAGCCCTTTAAGAGCAGAGAGTTATCTTTGGCTGGTAGCAACAAGAAATGCAGAGAGATTCAAAGCATGAAAGGGATTTATGTGAGGTAGATTCATTGCTGAGATGGAGGGAGCCAACAGACAAGGACCCGAGGGCAGCCTCTAGTTGCTAGAGCAGTGCCCACAGGCAACAGGGAGGAAGAAAATGGGAAGCTCAGTGCTGCAGGTAAAATGAACTAAGTTCTACTATAAGGTTGAAATGAAGTTGAAAGCTGATTTTTTCCTAGGAGCTCCAAGTAAAAGCCAAGCCTGACTGACACCTTGACTTTGGCCTGTAATTTCCTAAGCAGAAAGTAGCTGACCGTGCTTGTATTTTTTTATCCACAGAAGTATGAGACAATAAAAAAGTGATATATTAAGCTGCTAAGTGTGTGGTAACTTGTTATGCAGTAATAGAAAATTATTGGTCTGTTAATAAAATTTTATAATTTCTTCAAAAAATACTGGATATCTCTTTCTAGATAGATTCCTAATTTATTTTTTATTGCAATTGAAAGTGTCCATTTTTTCACATTCACATTTTCTATTATTTGCCTGTTTATAACACTAATGTTTCTGAATACTGATCTTGTATTCAGCTATTGAATCATCTTTCTAGGGTTCTAATAATTTGTATGAATATTATCTTTACGATAATCATAGTCTGAAAGAGAGCTTTGTTTACTTCATTCCACTCCTTATATTATTGTTAATTTTCTCCTCTCTATCTTGTAAGCACTTTGAAAAATAATGTCTAAGTATTGAATTTTACCAAATATTATTTCTGCTTTGAATTCAATGATTATACAATTTTTCTCTTTTAATCTATTAATGTGCGACTGAATTCCTGGATATATCTTGCTCATGTATATTTTCTCTTCTACATATTATTGGATAGGGTTCAGCTAGATTGTTTTCTCTTGATGATCTTGCCTAGTTTTGCTAAGTTACTAGTTCCAGAAGTAGTTGACCTATATTTAGTTTTAAATTTTTTATATGGCCCACAAATGCATAAAATTTAATCATAATCTTTATTTCATGATACACCGTCATCTCTAGTTATTGCATCTATTACTTACCTATTTCCATTTATCCATTTGAATGATAAACATCTATATGTTCACCACAAACTTCAGGATCTAGAATATTATCAGTAAGTTACTTCTAAACTATGTTCTACTCCCATATTCCATTATCTGCTTATCCCCCAAAGACAACCATTTTTCTGATTCTTGTATGTTTCATTTCCTTGCTCAGTTATTTGGCTGCTTTTACTCGCATATATTTGGGCCTAAATAACAAAGTTTTTCTCAATTTTGAATGTTTAAAGAGAGTGTCATGCTCTATATGGTCTTCTGATACTTTTGTCACTTATATTACTAAGTTACATTATTAAGATTTATTCATGTTGTTAAATGTAGCTCTAGTTCATTCATTTTCACACTTTGAAAATAAATGGATCCTTAGAGTATAACAAAAAAGTGCACAAATCATAAGCGTTTCGCTCAGTGAATTATAACATGGCAAACACACTCAGAGAGCCACCATGCAAATAGTAGAGAGAAGCTAACAGCATCCCAAATGCCCTCCACACACCCCTCATGATCACTGTGCCCTCATCTACAGCAGTAATCCACTGTGCTGGCTACTGATGACATAGGTTAGGTGTTTAGTTTTTACATTTACTCTGTTGACTCATAAGATTGAGCACCTTTTCATATATTTCATGGTCATTTGGATATCAGCTGTTGGGAAGTGACTGTTTAAGATTTTTGATAATTTCTCATTAGATTGGCAATTTTTTTATTAGTGATTTTAAGGTGTTTTTAAAATAAATTTTGAATATGAATTATTTGTCATATATATATATATATATATCTTTTAATATATAAATCTTTTAATACCCTATGATTTGCCCTTTACTCCCTTATGGTTTCTTTTGATGTAAAAAGCTCTTATATTTAAATTCAATTATAAATCTTTTCCTTTATTGATAGAATATTTATATATAAGAAATTTTTACCTATTCCAAGATCAGAAAGATAGCTTCTCATGTAACTTTGCAGAAGCTTTTTTTTTTTTCATTTTTTGCACTTAGATTTATGAGCTATCTGGACATGATTTGTTTGTTTGTTTGTTTGTTTCAGAATTACAATTGGACATGATTTTTATAATGACACAAGGTAAAACTTGAAGTCCATTGTCTTCCATATAAATAACTAATGCCCTAGCATGATTAATTGAAATGATCATTTTTTCTTCATTGCAATATTGTGTAATCTTGTTATAGATCAGGTGACCATATAGAAGTAGGTCTGTGTAGCTGTATATGAACACCCTATTTCATTTACCTGATTATGGGTCTATCTTTACACCAATTCTATATTATATTTGTTATTGTAATTTTATAATCTTTTTATCCGACATAGTATGTCTTTCAATTTTATTCTGTACATTCAAAGGTTTCTCAACTATTCTTGGCCCTTTGCACTTTTATACCTATTTTAGGGTCTTATTGTCAATTTTCACAACACACAGCCTATTGGGATCTTGAATAGAATTGTATATATTCTATAGATTAGTTTGCAGGGAAAGACTATCTTTATAATCTGATCTCTGAACATATCTTTCCATTTATTAAGGTCTTTAATTTCTCTCAATAATATTTTTAGTTTTCTATGTAGAGTTCTAGCACATCATTCACTCTGTTTCTAGGAATCTGTTGATGTTTGATGCTATTATAAATGGTACCTTTTTAAACTTCATTTTAAATTGTTGTTTGACTATAGAAGGCCATTTTATATATTATATATGCATTTATCTTACCTGTGATCTATTAGTTATTCTTTCACAATTGATTTAGTGGTAACTCTAAATATTACAACATGCATCCCTGATTTATTAAACTATAAGCCCAGCCGGGTATGGCTCAGCGGTTGAGCTTTGACCTAGGATCCAGGAGATCGAGGTTCAGTTCCCAGTCGGGCACATGCCCAGGTTGAGGGCTCTATCTCTAATGACTCTCTGATCATTGGTGTTTCTATCTCTCTTTCTCTCCTTTCCTCTCTCTGAAACCAATGAAGATATATAAATATATATATTTTTTTAATCACTTCTTATATAATTTAAGGACCTTAGAATATTTTGACTTTATTCACTATGGTTTACTTTTTCAGCTATTGTTGTCATATAATTTCAATCTATATAAAATTTGAATGCTGAAAATAAAGATAATTTTTTTAAAGTCAATATTCATTTAATTTTCTACTGTTTAATTTTTCTTTTACTCTTCATTTCTTACTGCTTCTCTTTAGTTTTATCTAAGACTATTTTGCTCTTGCCTGAGGATCTCCTTTACAATTTTTTAATCACAGGTCTGCTGCTGATTATTAATTTTTTTATTTTTCTCTGAAAATGTCTTTATTTTTACCTTCATTTTTGAAGGAAAGTTTTTGGAGGTATTATAATTCTAGATGGACAATTATTTGTTTCAACCTTTTGTTTTCTATTTTTATAATGGGCTGAATTGTGTTGAAGTCCTAACTAACTCCAAAGTATATCAGAATTTGACTGTATATGGGAAAAGGTTATTTACAGAAATAATTAAATTAAATGAGGCATTGGGGTGGGCCCTAAACCAATATAACTGATATCTATATAAGAAAAAGAAATTTCGATATTTCTTGCCAACCCCTTCTGGCCTGCAAAGTTTCTGTTGAGAAATCGGCTGAAAGTCTTATGGGAGCTCCCTTGTAGATAACTAACTCCTTTTCTCTTGCTGCTTTTAAGATTCTCTCTTTGTCTTTAACCTGTGGCATTTTAATTTTGATATGTCTTGGTGTGGGCCCCTTTGGGTTCATCTTGTTTGGGACTCTCTATGCTTCCTGGACTTGGGTGTCTATTTTCTTCACCAGGTTAGGGATGATTTCTGTTATTATTTCTTCACAAATGTTTTTAATTCCTTGCTTTCTCTCTTCTCCTTCTAGCACTACCATGATGTTAGTGTTGGTACCCTTGAACTTGTTCCCAGGACTCCTTATACTTATTTTTTGGATTCTTTTTCTTTTTGCTATTTTGATTGGGTGTTTTCTAATTCCTTAGCTTCCATATCTCTGACTTGATTCTCTGATTCATCTACTCCAATGTTGATTCCCTATAATGTATTCTTCATTTCAATTCATGTATTCTTCATTTCCGACTGGTACTTTTTTATGTTTTCTAGTTCAAATTTATGTCTTCTATCTCTTTGGTGATGTTCTCACTAAGAGAATACCGTCTATATATGGTAATAACTGTGTATGGTATGAATGGGTAATAGATTTACCAAAGTGATAATTTTGTAAGTTATATAATATCTAATCACTAGATTGTACACCTGAAACTAATACAATATTGTATGTTATCTGTAACTAAAAAATTAAAAAAAAAAATTTTAAGTGGAAATAAAGAAAATTTGGGCCCAGACACAAAAAAGAGCACATGAAAACACAGGGAAAAGACAGTCATCTAGAAGCTAGGAGAAGAGGCCTACAAAGGAATGAACCCTGCTGACATCTTATCTTGTATTTCTATTGTTCAAAACTGTGAGAAAATAAATTTCTGTGTAAGCTACCCAGTCTGTGATATTTTGACAGCCCTAGCAAACTAATACAATTTTTGACTGATTCTTTCAAGAAGTCAGCTCTCTGTGTCATTGTTTATCCCTTGAAGATATTACGTATTTTTTTTCTGGCAATTTTTAAGGTTCTTTCTATGACTTTTAAAAAAAATTCTCACTTGAGGATACGTTTACATAGATTTTTTGAGAGAGAGAAAAGGGTGGGTGGGGAGAGAGAGAAAAGGGGAGAGAGAAAAAGAGAGGGAGACACATCAATGTGAGAGAGAAGCATCGATCAGTTGCTTCTCATACACACCCCTACCGGGGATAGAGCCTGCAACCTAGGTATGTGCCCTGATGGGAATTGAACCTGCATCATTCTGGTTTATGGGAAGATGCTCCAAGAAACTGAGCCACATGGCCAGGGCTCTATGTCTTTTGTTTTTAACATTTTAATGTGATAAGCATAAGTATACTTTTTCTGTTTTATTCTACTTTTGATTTGTAGTGGTCTTTGAACCTGCAGATCTCTTTTGTCAGTTTTGTAGTATTCTATGCCATTATTTCTTCAAATATTAATTCTTTACTATTCTTTCTCTTCCACTTTCTAGTATTCTGATTTCATGTATGTTAAAAAATGTTTGCCACATGAGATATGTTCTTTTATTTTTTCTTGCTTTGTATCTCTCAGTTTTCTTCTTTTTTATAATTCATCAAACTTTTTTGACTATGCCTATCTGCTATTAAGTCCACCTATTTAGTTTATAATTTGTTAAATTGTTCTGTTATAGCAATTTCATAATATTCTTTTTAAAATTTTCAATACTAACAAAATTCATAGCTATTTTAAAAACTGTGCTTGATTACTCCAATATTTTAATTTCCTCTGAATCTGTTTCAATTCAGTTTTTCTTCTGTGTTTTTTTTTCTTCCGTCAGTTTTCATCTCCTGTTTGCCTATTTGTCTTTCTTTGATCCAGGGATTATTAATGAAACTTCGAAGATATGATTTGAGACTTTGGAAATGTCTTTCTTCAGAGAGGACATAGTTTTATTTCTAGGAGGCATTTAGACATATGCAGCTCACTTTAAAGCAAATAGGAATTAACTTGATTCCAAAAGCGGGTTTTGAGTTTTTCGGTGGGGGGTGGGGAATCTATTTCAACTTTATTTTAACACTTAGGTATTGCCTTTTAGGGTTCTAGTTGAGAGCCTAAAGCCATTATTCTTTATGGCCATTTATATCCAATCCAGGCACAACTTTCTTCTAAGGTTTTTAGCCTCTCGGCTATTGCTTTTAAATCAGCAAATGTAGTAAATAAAAAAAAAAAAGCACCAAATGTTGCTCTCACCTCTCTAGATTCTGCATTTTACCCTATGATCTGGGACTATTTGCTTTTAACTTCAAGAATTTTCTTAAGTATTTCCTATAGTGAAGTTCTGCTAAAAATAAAGCATAATCCACTATTGTTTGTCTTAGAACATCTTTGTTTCATTTTCACTTTGGAAGCATATTTCAGTGGGTATAGAATTCTGAGTCAGCATTTATTTTTTGCTATTTAAAGATATTGTTCTATTTTCCCAGCACAATTTGTTGAAGTAACTATCTTTACTCCATTGTTTGTTTTTGCCTCCTTTGTCAAATAGTAATTGAACATAAAGATGTGGGTTTATTTGGGGGCTCTCTGTTCTGTTCTATTGATCTAAATCAATACTGTTCTTATGCCAGTACCTGGTACCCTTTTTATGCCAGTACCAGGTTGTTTTGATTATAAGGGTTTTGTCCTATAGTTTGATGTCAGGTATTGTGATACCTCCAACTTCTCTTTTCATTCTCAAGACTGCTGAAGCTATTCTGGGTCTTTCTTGGTTCCATGTAAATTTTTGGAATATTTGTTCTAAATCTGTGAAATATGCCATTAGTATTTTAACAGGAATTGCATTGAATCTATAGATTGCTTTGGGTAGTATGGACTTTTTTTTTCTTTATTGGAGCACTTATTTATTTATTTATTTATTTATTTATTTATATTTTTTTATTGTACAAAATGTTACAGATGTCCCCTTTTTTCCCTATTGACCCCTTCTACCCTCACCCACTCCCTTCCCCAGGCTTTTACCCCACTATTGTCTGTGTCCATAGGTTATGTAAATATATTCATTGATTTGTCTCTCCCACCCACCCACACACCCACCCACACTTTCCCTGAGATTTTTAGTCTGACCCATGCTTCCATGTCACTGAATCTATTTTGTTCATCATTTTATTATGTTCTTTAGATTCCACATATAAATGAGATCATGTGATGTTTGTCTTTCTCTGACTGGCTTATTTCACTAAGCATAATATTCTCCAGGTCCATCTGTACTGTCCCAAAGGATAGGAGATCCTTCTTCTTTATAGCTGCATAGTATTCCATGATGTAAATGTCCCATAGCTTTTTTATCCATTCATCTACTCATGGGGACTTGAGCTGTTTCCAGATCTTAGCTATTGAAATAGCACTGCTATGAACATAGGGGTGCATATATATTATTTCTGACTGATGTTTCAGGATTATTAGGATATATTCCTAGAAGTAGGATCACTGGGTCAAAAAGAAGTTCTATTTTTCATTTTTTGAGGAACCTCCATACTGTTTTCCATAGTGGCTGGACCAGTCTGCATTCACACCAGCAGTATACCAGGGCTCTCCTTTCTCCACATCCTCACCAACACATGTCATTTGTTGATGTGTTGATAGTAGCCATTCTGACAGGTGTGAAGTGATACCTCATTGTGGTTTTAATTTGCATCTCTCTGATGATTAGTGACCTTGAGCATTTTTTCATATGTCTCTTGGTTATTTGTGTATCCTCTTTGAAGAAGTGTCTATTCACGTCCTTTACCCATTTTTTAATTGGATTGTTTGTTTTCTTGTTGAGTTGTAGTTCTTTGTACACTTTGGAAATTAGCCCCTTATCAGATGCATACTTGGCAAATATGTTCTTCCATATAGTGCAGTTCCTTTGTATTTTGAGGCTGACTTCTTTTGCTGTGCAGAATCTTTTTAGTTTGATGTAGTCCCATATGTTTATTTTTTCTTTTGTTACTCTGGCCCTAGGAGATGCATGGGTGAAAATTCCACTATGTGAGATGTCTGTTTCTTTATCACTTGTTTTCTTCCAGGATTTTTATGGTTTTGAAACTTACATTTAAGTCTTTATCTATTTCGAATTTATTCTCCATTATTTATGGAGTAAGTTGATGATTTTATTTTATTTATTTTTTTGCATATAGCTGTCCAGTTTGCCTAGGACCATTTATTGAAGAGATTGTCTTTACTCCATTGTATGTTCTTGCCTCTTTTGCCAAATATTAACTGACCATAATGGTGTGGGTATATTTCTGGGGTTTCTGTTTTGTTCCATTGACCTGTATCTCTACTGTTGTACCAATACCAGGCTGTTTTTATTACCATGGCTTTGTAGTATAGTTTGATATTTGGTAAAGTAATCCCTCCAACTCTGTTCTTTCTCAAGATTGCTGTGGCTATTCAGAGGCTTTTTTGGTTCCACATAAATTTTTGGAATATGTATTTTAGCTCTTTGAAATATACTGTTGGTAGTTTAATAGGAATTACGTTGATCTATGGATTGCTTTTGGTAGTATGGACATTTTAATAATATTAATTTTTCCAATACATGAACATGGTATATTCTTCCACTTGTTTGTATCTTCCTCTATTTCTTTTTTCAGTGTCCTGTTGTTTTCCGGGTACAGGTCTTTTACATCCATGGTTAAGTTTATTTCAAGATATCTTATTTTTTTAGTTGCAATGGTAAATGGGATTATTTTTTTAGTTTCTCTTTCTGAAGTTCATTGTTAATGTATAAGAATGCCGTTGACTTCCAGATGTTGATTTTGTATCCAGCTACCTTGCTTTGATACATTTATCAAATCTAGTAGTACTTTGGTGGAATCCTTAGAGTTTTCTATGTACAATATCATGTCATCTGCAAATAATGATAGTTTTACTTCTTCCTTTCTAATTTGGATGCCTTTTATGTTTTCTTCCTGTCTGATGGCTATGGCAAGGACTTCCAGTACTATGTTGAATAAGAGTGGTGAAAGTGGACAACCCCATCTTGTTCCTGTTTTTAAGGGAAATGGTTTTAGTTTTTCACCATTGAGTATGATGTTGGCTATAGGTCTGTCATATATGGCCTTTATTAGATTAAGGTATCTTCCTTTTATTCCAACTTTGCTCAGAGTTTTTATCAAAAATGGGTGCTGGATTTTTTCAAATGCTTTTCCTGCATCTATTGATATGATCATATGATTTTTGTCCTTCATTTTGTTTATGGGATGTATCACATTTATTGACTTGTGAATTACAGCAGCCTTGCATCCCTGGAATAAATCCCGCTTGGTCGTGGTACATGATCTTTTTAATATATTCCTGGACCTGGTTTGCTACTATTTTGTTGAGGATTTTAGCATCTATGTTCATCAGAAATATTGGCCTGCAATTTTTTTCTTTGTAATGTCTTTATCTGGTTTTGGGATTAAGATGATGCTGGCCTCAGAAAAAGAGTTTGGGAGTTTTTCCTCCTCTTGAATTTTCTGGAATAGTTTGAGGAGGATAGGTGTTAATTCTTCTTTGAATGTTTTGTACAACTCACCTGTAATTCCATCTAGTTCTGGACTTTTTTTTGCTGGGAGTTTTTTTATTACTGCTTCAATTTCATTAGTTGTTATTGGCCTACTCAGGTTTTCTCATTCTTCCTGATTCAACTTTGGAATATTGCATGCTTCTAGAAATTTGTTCATTTCACTCATTGTTGTACATTTCATTGGCATACAGTTGCTCATAGTATTTTCTTATGATCCTTTGTATTTCTATTGGGTCAGTTGTTATATTTCCTCTTTCATTTCTGATTTTATTTATATGGGTTCTCTCCCTTTGTTTCTTGGTGAGTCTCATTAAAGTTTCATCAATCTTATTTATCTTTTCAAAGAACCACCTCTTGGTTTCATTGATCTTTTGTATTGTTTTTTTAGTCTCTATGTAATTAATTTCTGCTCTGATCTTTATTATTTCCTCCCTTCTACTTCCTTGGGGCTTTTCTTCCTGTTCTCTTTCTAATACTTTTGGGTTTTTTGTTAAATGGTTTAATATAGCTTTTTCTTGTTTCTTGAGGTATGCCTGTACTGCTATGAACTTTCCTCTCACGACTACTTTTGCTGTATTCCATAGATTTGGGGTTGTTATCTATTCATTTTTGTTTTTTTTCCAGGAAGTTTTTGATTTCTTCCTTGATGTCATTGGTAATCCATTTATTGTTTAATAACATGCTATTTAACCCCCATGTGTTTGAATAATTTTGAGGTTTTTTTTATAGTGGTTGATTTATAGTTTCATGGCATTGTGATCTGGGAAGATGCTTGATATTATTTCAATCTTCTTTAATTTGTAAAGATTTGCCTTGTGCCCTAACATGTGGTCTATTTTTGAGTATGTTCCATGTGCACTTGAGAAGATTGTGTATTCTACTGCTTTGAGATGAAATGTTCTGTAAATGTCAATGAAATCCATTAAATCTAGTGTGTCATTAAAGGTCTGTGTTTCCCTGTTGATTTTTTGTCTTAATGATCTGTCTAATGCTGACAGTGGGGTGTTAAAGTCCCCCACTATGATTGTGTTGCTGTCATTCTCCCCCTTAAAGTCCGCCATGAAATCTTTTATATATTTAGGTCCTCCTATATTGGGTGCATATATATTTGTAAGGGTTATTTCCTCCTGTTGGATTGATCCCTCTAGTATTATATAGTGACCTTCTTTGTCTCTTGTTATGGTCTTTATTTTGAAGTCTGTTTTGTCAGAAATAAGAATTGCTACTCCAGCTCTTATTTTCATTTCCATTTGCATGGACTATTTTTTTCCACTTCTTCACTTTTGCTCTCAGGTGGGTCTCCTGTAGACAGTATATACATCTGTCCTGCTTTCTTATCCATTTAGCCACCCTATGTCTTTTGATTGGAGCATTTATTCCATTTATGTTTAATGTTACTATTGATATGTACTTATTTAATGCTATTTTTCTCTTTATGTTGATGTATCTTTCTCTCAATATTTCTTCTTCTTAAAGCAATTCTTCTAGTATTTTTTGCTAATAGTAATGATGATAATAATAACAAAGTAAAATAAAAAGTAAAAAATAGAAATGTTACTCAGAATTAAAAGAAGCAGAGAAAAGATTCTGAAAGGAATGAAGGGTGAGCAAAAAATTAAGAGTAGAGAGTAGGAATAGGAAAATGGTTGAAAAATAAAGAGATAAACACAAAACACACAAAGAGACTTGAAGACAAAGAATAAAAGGGGAGAAAAGAAAAGAAAAGAAAAGAAAAGAAAAGAAAAGAAAAGAAAAGAAAAGAAAAGAAAAGAAAAGAAAAGAAAAGAAAAGAAAAGAAAAAAAGAAAAAGCGAAAAGAAGAAAGGAGGAAAAAAGAGAAAGTTATTCTAATGGAAGAAGAAGAGGGAGAGGTAAAGTGAGGGCAGGGAAGGAGACCAATGGAGAAAACCAATAAACTTATTAGTTATAATGATAATATCTCAGTAATAAAGCAGAGAATATCAAGAAAATCTTTGTAATAGAACAAAAACAAAACGAAGCAAAAAATACAAAGCAAGACAAAACAATTAAAAAAATAATAATTTAAAAATTAAAAACAAGAATTTAAAAAGAAAATTTTATCTTTTCCATCATTTTCTAAAAAATAATAAGAAATAAAATAAGAGAGTCAGGTGAGTTTTGTCTGGACAACTTATGTTGTCTGAGGCTCACTGTGTTGTATGCTGGTTTCAGGTCTCCTGGGAGGTACTTGTGTGTCAGCCAATGTCAAGAGATCTTGTTTCCTTAGGTAGTTGGCTCATCTGAGGCTCTCTGTGGACCACCTTCACTTGTCAGCTATTTTGCCTCCTTGTTTTGGTTGCCTGGCCTTACTCCAGAGTCTTCTGAAAAGTCTTTAGGGTGAAGCCAGGTACTTTGTCTCAGGATATTGCTCCCCTTACTTAGAGGTTTCATTGTCAGGCACTCAGTGTGCACAAGTTAGTCTCTGTTTATGGGCTCTTTAATGATTTTACTTCTTCTAATCTACGAATATGATATATGCTTCTACTTATTTATGTTTTCATCAATTTCTTTCTTACTTTTTATTGCTCAAAATATTATATATGTTCCCCCTTTTCCCCATTGACCGCTTCCACTCTACACCCACTCTCTTCCCCAGGCTTTCACCACACTATTATCTGTGTCCATGGGTTATGCATATATGCATATAAATTCTTTGGTTAATCTCTCCCCACTCACCCTTACCTTCCCTCTGAAGTTTGTCAGTTTGATCAATGCTTCCATGTCACTGAATCTATTTTGTTCATCAGTTTATCATGTTCTTTAGATTCCACATATAAGTGAGATGATGTGATATTTGTCTTTCTCTGCCTGGCTTACTTTGCTTAACACAATATTCTCCGGGTTCACCCATACTGTCCAAAAGGGTATGAGATACTTCAATTTCTTTCTTTAATGTCCTATACTTTTCTGAGTTGAGGTCTTTTACCTCTTTGGTAAAATTTATTCCTAGGAACCTTATTTTTTTGTTATTACAATAATAAATGGGATTATTTTCTTAGTTTTTGTTTCTGATAGTTCATTATTGATGTATAAAAATGCCACTGATTTCTGACTATTAATTTTGTATCCTGCTACTTTGCCAAATTCATTTATTAGATCTAGTAGTTTTCTGGTGGGGTCTTTAGTGTTTTCTATGTACAATACCATGTTTTCTGTGAATAATGACAATTTTATTTCCTCCTTTCTAATTAGTATGCCTTTTATGTCTTCTTCTTGCCTGATCTTTGTGGCTAGGACTCAGTACTATGTTGTATAAAAGCAGTGAAAGTAGACAACTTTGTCTTGTTTCTGTTCTTAAGGAAATCACTTTTAGTTTTTGCTCATAGAGTATCATGTTGGCCTTGGGTTTGTTATGTATGGCCTTTATTATGTTAAGGTATGTTCCATCTTTTCCCACTTTGCTGAAAGTTTTTATCATCAAGAGGTTTTTATCATCAAAAGCATTTTATCAAATGCTTTTTCTGAAGGTACACGCAAAAAAAAAAAAGAAAGAAAGAAACTAGACTACCAACTTACTCCATACACAAGAATAAACCAAAATGGATAAAGGATTTAAATGTAAATTGTGAAACCATAAAAATCCTAGAAGAAAACAAGCAATAAATCAGTGGCATCTCTTGTATCAATATTTTTGCTGATATATCTCCTAGGGCAAGGGAAACCAAAGAAAAATAAACAAATGGGACTATATTAAACTGAAAAGCTTCTGCACATCAAAATAAACTATTAACAAAATACAAAGGGAACCCACTATATGGGAGAACATATTTGCCTATGATTCATGTGATAAAGTTTTCATTTACAAAATATACAAAGAACTTACACAACTCAACAACAGGAAGAGAAACAACCCAACATGGGTGAAAAACCTGAATAGGCATTCCTTCAAAGAGGACATACAGATGGCCAATAGGCTTAGGGAAAGATACTGAATATCACTAATCATAAGAATGATGCAAATTAAACTATTATGTTATATCACCGCACAGCTGCCAGAATGGCCACCATCAACAAATCCACAAACAAGTGCTGGTGAGGATGGAGAGACAACGTAACCCTGGTGCACTGCTGGTGGGAATGCAGACGGGCAACCACTGTGAAAACTGCATGGAGTTTCCTCAAAAAATTAAAAAAGGAACTGCTTTATAACTGAACATCCCACTTCTGAGACTGTATCCTAAGAATCCCGAAACTCTAATCAGAAAGAATAGATGCCCCCCATGTTCATAGCAGAGTCATTTACAATAGCTAAGATCTGGGAGCCGCCCACGTGCCCAGCAGTGGATGAGTGGGGGAATCATTGTTGCATTTACACCATGGAATACTACTTGGCTGTAAGAAAGAAGGAACACTTCCTTACCTTTTCAACAGCTTGGATGGACCAGGAAATGATTATGCTAAGTTAAATAAGCCAGTCAGAGAAAGACAAATTTCATATGATCTCACTTATATGTGGAATCTAATGAAGAAAATAAACTGATGAACAAAATAGAAACAGGCAGGGATACATGGAATAGACTGACAGCTGTCAGAGGAGAGGGGTATGGGGGACTGAATGAAAGATGAAGGGATTAGCCAAAGAACATACAGGATGGCCCCCAAAATGTATACATTCTTGGAATGATTATAAAATCAGTGTTTGTTAGCATACAGTTCATTTTCTAAATTTAAAAGAATCTATAGAAATGAATACTTTTTTTGTCAAAGCCTGTTTTCAAACTGATGACTGTTCTGGTCCAGGCACTGCTGACTATGGAATCACAAACATCAAGAATCATTTCATTCAGTATTTGTGGGCCTTTAATTAGTTGACTGTTGGAGGTTTTGTACCATAAACTTTATCTTTTATGTATCCCTGTAAAAAAAGTCTAATGGCACCTTAAAGTAAATTTTCTTTGTTCAAAGATTAGTCTGGCTTGACCCCTTTTGTCAAATCAGTTAAACCTGAAAAGGAGTGAAAATTGAGTTATCAGCTGTTAAAGTGTGTATATATTTTTTGGGGGACACCTTATATGTGCATAACCCAAAGACACAGAAACAGTGTGGCGATGGCCAGAGGGAGGGCGGTCAAGGGCTGGGTGGAGGTGGGCAGAGGGAAGAAAATCAGAACATCTGTAATAGTGTCAACAATAAAAGTAAAGTTAAAAAGATTCTGTTGTAATGTCCTCTGGCTTCCATAGTCCCCACTGTCAGTGCAGCCTCACGTGCATGGCTGCTGTGTCTAAGGTGTCTCTTGTCCTGTGGACGTGTCAGGCTTTGGGTTTGGTCCTCAGGAGTCTGACCAAGGCAGAGTTTCCTGATTATTGACCCTTCTCTCTTTCCTCAGCCTTTTGAATTTGTGAGTTGATATCTTTCATCAGTTTTGCTTTTTTTTTTTAGACAGCGATCTCTTCTAATATTGCTCTGTCTCATTTTTACTTTTCTTCTAATACTCCAGCTGATACATTTGTTAGTTTCTGTTTTTTTTTATTTCTATTTTTTTACTCTTTCTGTTTTGAACATTTTAAATGAACTCATCCTCAGAGTTACTCATCCTGTGTTCTGCTGTGTTTAGTTAAATTTCGTCCAGTTCTTGTTCCTCCCTGTTTCTCAGGTTTGGTTCTCTTTGGCTTTTGCTTGAGTGGTGGTCAGCCTCATTTTCGTAGCCCTAAAATTTATACAAGAATAAGTTCTGTTCTTTGGAAAATTTGAGCTTAGTGCTTTAACTCCTACCCTAAACAGCTTCAAAATCTGGCAAGTGTCTTGAGAAACACTGTTTTTATGTCAGGCTTTCTACTTCCAGCAAGACTTGTATCCTGTACCCAAGAGATTTTCACTTTGCTCTCTGTAAGTTTAGAAAATCTACCTAACATCTCATGGTGCAAACTTGTCATTTGTTTGGAAATCTTTCAGTTTCCAATCCATCACATCCATCAAAAGTATACCGGTTTCTCTTTTCCCCATTAGGGTGCCTTTACCTAGGCCAGGTGTTCTTACCCACCCTCAGAATCAGTAAATGCCTCCAAGGAAGTAATGGCTAGCAATTATCAGTCCAGACAATAAGGGCTCTTCCTTTGTGGTATTTTAGTTAACCAATTTCTCATGATTTCTATGGCATACTTATAAATATTATTTTAAAAATATAACAGTTTTTATGACTGTTTTTTTAGTGTTGGCTTGATGAAACATACTAAACCATTCTATTTAGAAATATAGGTCCACTATTCTTTGTACCACAATAGCACTCATTCTATGAGTCACACAGTCAGTGTGGGAATTCTGTCAGTTGCTCAGGGCATCCACTCCATCTATTTATGCAAGAACTTGAATAATAGTCATTATATAATTTTTAGTACATTAGGCCTCCTAAAAATAGTTTTTGCCAAAACCCCATTTATCACCTGAAACTTCATTTATTCCTATTCTGATAATGGAATAAATTGTGACAGGTATGGAATTGGCTGTCATGCATTTATGAGTCCAAAGAAAATAGTGTTGGTTAAATTAGTATAACCATCCACTAATCTCACCCCAGTCATCACCAACTTTCATTTTCTTTCCCCAGGTCCTGGCATAAAGGTTAGTTTCCCATTCCTTTAGAAGGCAAGAGAGGATTTTCACACTGCACTCTTGCACTGGATAAGAGACTCTCTCATGAGGTCCGCTGAGCTGCCTGCTTTTCAAGAGGCTCTGCCTTTGTGAACTGAGCCAGGTCTGGGACTAGGCTCTAGGATCATGACCAGATAAGTAGTTCAGGTTAGGCCTCTGATTAAACGTCTTTGATAAATTTTGTGTTACATATGAAGTAGATTCCTAGTGAGTTTCTTATTGTTTTTATTTCTATTTGTCCATAATTAGAGATATCTGCATTTTGAAAAATTCTTCAGGATATGCTGACTATGCCTTATCTGTTGCTTATCCATACCTACTTTGCCTCTTTGTTTAAGGTCTTCCCCTAGGCTGAGCTGCTTCAAAGTCTCCTATCTCAATCCATTCCAACAGCAATCCTTTCTACCAGAATTCATGGCCTAGAGAGAACTGTCTGTAGAGTGATTTTTTAAAATTCTAGTGCTTCTTTCACCAATATATTCCACAGGGGTATTTTGAGGAACACGGGATAAAATAGAGAAAGAAGAAGAAAGTTATACTTGTAATTCTGGGATAAACCCTATTTGATCATGTTGGATTATTCTTTAATAAACATTATGGCTGGATTTCAGCCTCTTGTGTTATTTGGGATTTTAACAGCCACATTCATAAATTAGATTAGTATCATTTCTTTTCTGTGCTAAGTTGGGTTATGAATAGTTTCGTCTTATTTTTTGCATTCTGTTCTGTAAAACTACAAGTTTAATTTGAAAGAAATCATTATTACACTAACCTGAAAGACTGTGTGTTAGAGGACACTCTTTGAAAAATTTTTAAATTTATTTAAGTTTTCAATTTCTTGAATAAAATTTTAATCATCTTACATTTTTGAATACCAAGTAATTTATTAAGATTTTCAAATATATCCACCACCCATAAATACTATTCTCTTACAATTTTAATTCTCTCTACATTTCTTCCCTTAGTCTGTTGGCTTTGCTCTCTTTTAGACTTGCAATGGATATATCACTAATTTTTAGAGTAGACCCTACATTTGTATATGAAAGTAGCTGTTTTCTCTTTTGTGCTGCTACTTTTGTTTTTTATTTTCTCATAATATAATGGTGAGACTGTCTTTTTTCTTAAATCTTGGATTTCCCCTTTAGTTCACATATTCAACAATGAAACCTTTAAATTTATAATTTTTTAAATATGATTTGGAAACATTGTATAATTTTTTAAAAAACAGGTTTTATTATGAATGAACATATAGTGTTTGCTTAGCATAACATCCATTCTTTTCCCAGCTATCACCAAAGTTTAGATATTTCCCTTCCTTTTGTACTATTATTCAGATTAATAGCTCCCCCTTTTTAAAGGAAAGGCTAAGAAGAGTTTTCATAGTGTGTTTTGTGGAAATCATCTGTGATTTACAAAAGTTTACTTGGAGCTTTAGGCTATTTCTTTTTTTACTGTTCAAAGCAATGCACAATGCATAAACTTACTCATTTTGTGTTTTTGCAGCATATCTTTGGAATAGAATACAGGAAGTAGGAATACTGTGTCAGAGGGTAAATATGGGTGATTGCTTTCTAGGTTTTTCCAAATTTTTCACCACAGGGAAATATATCAATATGCATTTATATTCTCAGCACCAATATATGTATCTGGTCCCCAAGGCCTCAATGGAAGCGTATGTTGTCAAACTTTCAGATTTTTGTCAATTAATTGGGTAAACATGCTTCTCATTGTAGTTTTCCATCCACGTCATCATTAAAGTTCGATCAGGTAACATGAAATGAACAAAACTTGAGTACGTCTATCTGAACATGTATACCCACGCACGCTCCCTTTCACCACCTCAGAACGTTCTCTCATATTTCTTTCCTCAATCCCTCACCTGTAAGCAACCACCTTTCTTATTTTTACCATAATAGATTAGGTTTGCCTGTTCTAGAACTTCACATAAATTGAATCATATAGTTTAATTTTCTTTGCTTTTACTCTGTGTAATGTTTTTAAGATGTATCTACATAGTTGTATGCATTAATTGGTCATTCATTTCTACTGCTGAATAGTATTCCATTGTATGAATTACCAAATCTTCTTATTTATTATTCTGTTGAGAAACATTTGGGTTGTTTCCAGTTTACTCCTTCTAGTGAGGGAGGAGTAATATGTAACTTTGATTGTAATTTGTCCTTCCCTAATGTCTAACAATCTTAAATGCTTTTTCTTCTTCTTAATGGCTATTTAATTATCTTCCTTTGCAAAGTATTCTATTAAATCTTTTTCTCATTAAAAAATAGTCTGTTTTATTATTGAGTTGTAAGAGGAGTGTATATATCCTGGATACAACACCTTTGCCAGATAGATGTATTGAGAATAGTATTCCCCAATCTGTAGCTCTGCTATTCATTTTTAATGGTGTCTTTTGATAAGCCTAAGTTTTAATTCTGTTGGTATTAAATTTATCAGTTATCAACTTGTAAATTTATTTTTAGTTTAGTTTGTGCTCTTCGTATCTAACCAGAATTTTTTTTTGGTTTAACATAAGATCATGGAAATAATCTCCCATGGTTTGTTTTTTCCAGAAGCCTGATACTATTAGTTTTTACCTTTAGTCTATGACCTATCTCAAATTAATTTTTGTGTACATTGTGAAATAGAGGTAGAGATTCATTTGTTTTCATATGGATATCCAGTTGCTCTAGAATAATTCATTGAAAATATATTTCTTTCCCTTTTGAATTGGTGTAGCATTTTGTTGAAAATAAATTGATTGCAGAGGAATGCATGTTTTAAGATAATCTGTTGTGTTCTATTAATTTATTTTCTATCTTTACACAATTAACACACACTTCAGATGTTAGTATAAGTTTTCCAACTTTTCATTCTTTTGCAATATTGCTTTCGCTATTCTAAGTCATTTTTGTTTCCATGTAAATTTTGCAATTAGCTGATCAGTTTATAAATAATATCTTAACACTACTGAGTTTCCTGATTCATCAATATGACATCTCTCCACTTTTAAAGTGTTCAGTTTTCAAGGCTTTCCTGCACTTGGATAATTCATTTCTAAGTATCTTATACTTTTGGATCCATGGTTGTTAAATTTCTTTTCCTGTCACCTAATCACCTCCCAGAGTTCCCACCTCCAAATACCATCACATTATGAGTTAGTTTTCAACATATCAATTTTGAGGAGACACAAACAGATCTCATTCTCAAACTGGCCTGGACATGACACTCATCATTTCTTGTATTCCACTGATGAAAAGAAGGCGTGTGGGCACCCCTGAGTGGAGAGCAGTGGGAGTGAGCAGCAGTCTGCAGTCTGTGTCTGGGCGGCAATCTCCCTGTAATAGCCTACAAATGGAAGGGAACATTCGTTTTTGGCAGACCTGCCATATACAGAAGAGAACTATGAGTTAACTAGTCAGAAACTAGGAGCAAGCCACTTCTTTATTGTCTTTATTGTTGGAGGAGCCTGGAAAGTATAAATACTTACTTTTCCAGCCCAAATTCAGCTAAGCATAATGAGTGCTACATTTCTGGACCATGAGATGTAGCCAAAGTCCCTGTCCCTCTAAGAGAAAGCTTCTTTGTCCCTTTAATCTCCCACTTTTTTTTTTTTTTTTTTTGGCCTATAATATGACCTAACGATCGTGAGTATGAAGACCCTCACATCAAGGAGTGGAAACACGGAAGGAGTGTGGGTCAATGACGTTGTTGGATAGTTGCATCAGCCTTGATTGCCTCCCTCTGGACTTTTTTTGTTATATGAGGAAATTAATTATATCCCTCATTCCCTTAATCTTTTTTAAAAATGTTTTTCACCATTTCTTTTTTTTTAAGTTTATCTTTATTGTTGAAAGTATTACATATGCCCCCCTTTTTCCTCCCCATTGACTCCCTCCACTCCACTCTCACCCCCTCCCCAGGCCTTCCCCCCACTACTATCTGTGTCCATGGGTTATACCTATATGCATATAAATTCATTGGTTAATCTCTCCCCCCCCCAAAAAAAATACATCAGTCTGTTACATGCTTCCATATCATTGGATCTTTTTTCCTCTTTCTTAACTTGACTATTTGTTGGGGTTTTCATTAGTTGCAGCCACAATCCTAACTGATATATAATTATAGTGATTGTTCCATCCATGCAGCTTATTTTTCCTTGAGACAGTAGAACAACTATTCTTAAAGTAAGTTATTTAACTAGTACTTGTCTTCAGCTACGTTTACATCAAAAGTCATTTTAAAACTCACACTGCCCCAAACTTCGCAGTATTCTTTGCACCAAGATCCCTAAAACAATGTGAAATTCTTAATGTGTAAGGAATCCCTTTCACATCAATTAAGCAAAGTACTTCCTAGAAAATTAAAACTAAACTGTCCATTATTGGTGTAAACAAACATGAAAAATATACAAGAGAATAAAAACATTAAAGTGACATGTTATAATGTGGCAGTTTTGTATCATAAAAAGAAGTATATTAGAGGGGAAAAAAGCAAAAATATTTAATTGGTGGAAAAAAAGAATTAATTACCTGATTTCAAAGATCAGAGCTGTGAGCACATTAGGGAGAGGAAGAAAAACTGTAAGAGGATATTTAATAGAAGGAAGTGACAATATTGAGCATGGAGGTGATAGACTAACCAAAGTATCCTTGATATACAGCAGAGCAGCAGAATGTCCCCTTCCAGGCTGGAAATTAAGAATCAGTTTACCAATAAATATAAATAGTTGAAAGATTTTGAAAGCTTATGCATCTTAATTGTTACCCTCACTTCAAAAGCAGATATCTAACAAGGCAGACAAATGAGAATCACTTTCAGGCATTTTTAAAAATTGAAATGAATGTGACAGGTATATTTCCAGAAAAAGCTCAATTTGTCAGGTTAGTCTTTCTGCAGAACTTTACCACGTTCACTGAGGAAAGGATTATCACCCACTCCCACCACTTCATTTCTTGTGATGCTGAGTCATTGGTTTTATTTTTGGGTCTCATAATTTAGACACTGAAATTGTGTGCAAAAAAATTCATTCCCTTCTGACTTCCACTGCCCCTCTGAGCTTTATGCAATAATATATAAATAAGGCATTTATTGCATAGACATTTTAAAAAATCGATATTGTCCTTCGTAACAGTTCCTCATTAGTGAAGACAGGCCCATAGTTTCTATATTAATTTTCCTCTTTCTCAAAGTGGATCAATGCTGTTCCGCTCCTTCTTACTATTATTTATGACCTTCTAAAGTGTAGACCCTTGAAAATTAAAACCATAGAAACATGATTTGCTGGAAAGCACTGATTCCCATAATAAAATTTTAAAGTTCCCTGACCTATAAAGTTATTGCACATTTTAATTTTGTCACTATTTCCACATGAATAGTTGTTTCTGCAGCTTTGCTAGTTTAAAAATGTGGCTCTTCACCCCACAGAACTATTTGTTGAGTTATTGAGTACATATTTTCACGATTGGGATAAATGCATAGAAACATCCCTGGCACATGGTAAGTTGGAAGGTACTTGGGGAAGCATATCTTCAATGTCCTCAGCAGTGGCTTACGGGCAGTTAATACATGCTTTTTGCTAAGATTTGAGTGGGAAAGAAATATGTATAAAAATCTCATAATCTTTGACAAATTCACTGAAATCTTTTGAAATATGTGAATAGTTTTACAAACTTAAGTTTGTGAAACAATCTAGGCTTCCCATTTAACTCTTTAAAATTAGTTTAAAGATGAGTAGCATATAGGATCTACTGGATCTATGGCCCTGGCTAAATTAAAGAGCTTACTCTGTATATTTTACCAGATGTTTTCCAAAACTAAAACCTAGGCATAACATTAAATTAAGAACAAATAGCATTAGAACTAGCATTAAAACTGTGAAGGTTTTTATTTTATTTTATTTTTTTATTTTATTTTTTTAAGTATATCTTTATTGATTTCAGAGAGAGGAAGGGAGAGGGAGAGACAGAAGCATCAGTGATGAGAGAATCACTGATCAGCTGCCTCCTGCACACCCCCCACCGAGGATCGAGCTCACAACCCTGACATGTGCCATGACCGGGAATCGAACAACCGACTCCTGGACCTAGGCTGTTGCTGAGCCTCTGAGTCATGGCCACCTGGCAAAACTGTGAAGATTTTTACAGATAGAATAAACGAAGGAGAAAGTTTAGACTGGACATCAACTTCTCTCTGTCCTTGTCCCTCCCCTTGTCCCCAGCCAGTTCTCTGAAGCAGTGATTCTCTTTGGCTCCCACAGTGCTGAGTGCACTGGATCTGGGGGCGCGTCGAGTCCTTGCTCCTTAACGCAGCTCCCAGGCTGCTTGCCTCCTTCCCCCCTCTGGCCTCCCCAACTTCGAGTCTGACTCCTTTTCATAAGATTTTATCACTCACCGCTTCTCAGTGTTGACATTATCTATGAACCTCTTTATTTCTCTACAGTTTTAGCTCCTTTATTCCTGGTAATTCTTTTCAATATAATTTTAGGGCTTTAATACAGTAGAAATGATTCTTCCCATCCCCTGCTCCCCAATTCTACCAACTCCCCTTTCGCAATAATCTTATATTCCAGCCAAGCCCGGCCTCGGGCTCTCACCCCCTAGCCCTTCTCATAACCAATATCTAGAAGCCCCCAGAATCTCCACTCCACTCTCTGACCACCGCCTGCTGTTGCTCAGCTCCCTCCGCTGCATCACCCCAGTGCCAACAGGCCTCTGTGACCATTGAAAAGGACAATTCACTGAGGCTACACCCTCTCATGTTCCTTAGTCCAGCCTGGTGTTCTTTCTCTCTTCTTTACCTTCCTCACCAAATTCTCTGGTCTTTAAACCTCTCTGTTACATGTACCCACGGTTCTCTTGCATCAGGATATGCTCGTATTTCAAATTTGTTCTTTTTTCAAGAGTGTTTTGTTTCTGGGGCCCATGATATCTCATGTGAATTTAAGATAGGTTTTCAATTTCTGCAAAAATTGCCACTGGGATTTTGATAGGTATTTTATTGAATCTGTTGATAGCTTTGGGTAGTATTGTCATCTTAGCAATATGAAGTCTTTGAATTTATGAAAATAGAATGTCTTTCTTTTTATTCGTATCTCCCTTAACTTTTTCAGCAATATTTTATAGTTTTAAATATACTAGTCTTTTGCCTTCTTGGATAAATTTATTCCTAAGTATGTTATTTATTTTGTTTATATTTTATTAAATGTATTGGGTAACTGGATAATAACATTAGATAAATTTCAGGAGCACAGCTTTGTGATTCAGCATCTGTGTAGTCTCTTGTGCGCTCACCACCTGGTCTCAGCTCCTTTCATCACCATGTACTTTACCCCCTTTACCTTCATCTTTTATCTACCCTGTTCCCCTCTGTAGTATGGTATTTATTTTGACGTTGTGATAAATGGAATTGTTTTCTTAATTTCCTTTCATAGTATATAGACACACAACTGATTTTTGTTAGTCGATTTTGTGTTCTACAACTTTGCTGAATTTGTTTATTAGTTTTAGCAGTTTACTTGTGGAATCTTTCGGGGTTTCTACATGTAAGACATGCTGTCTATTAGCAAAGATAATGTGCTTCCTCATTTCTAATTTAGGTTTCTTTAATTTTTTTCTTTTTAATCATTATTAGTTGTTCCTAATAGCTCTAATCAGAACTGCCTCTGCTGTGTTAAAAGGTATGGCAAAAGTAGAGGTCCTTGTCTTGTTCCTAATCTTTAGGGGAAAATGAAATCTTTTACCATTGAATATAATGTTAGCTGTGAGTTTTTCATATGTGGCATTTATTATGTTCTGGGAGTTTCCTTCCTATTCCTGAGTGTGGGTGCTGTTGTTTTTTTAATCATGAAAGGGTGTTGAATTTTTTAAAATGCATTTGCTTCAAAAATTGAGATGACCATATAGATGTTTTACTTTATTCTTTTAATGTGGTGTGTTATAATGATTGATTTCCATATATTGAACCATCATTGCATTTCAAGATTAAATCCCCCTTGGTAATGGTGTGTAATTATTTTGATATGCTCCTGAATTTTGTACTGGAATCTTGTTGAGGTTTGAGCATCAGTATTCAGGAGGGATACTGGTGAGTAGGTTTCTTGTAGTGTCTTTGCTTGAGTATAATTGCTATGCTGCCCTCATGGGATAAGTTAGACAGTGCTCCCTGCTCTTTAATGTTTTGGAAGCGTGTGAGAAGGGTTGGTGTCAATTCTTTTGTAAATGTTTGCTGAACTCAGCAGTAAAGTCATAGTTGTTGTTGTTGGAAAGTTTTTATTGCTGACTCATCTTCTCACTAGTTATAGGTCTATTTGGATTTTCTATTTATTTTTTAAGTTTTGGTACTTTGTGTGTTTCTAGAAATTTGCCCCATTTTATCTAGGTTTCTTTCCTTCTGCTAATTTGTGTTTAGTTTCCTTTCTTGTTTTTAATTCCTTAGGGTATAAATTTGGGGTATTGATTTGAGGTCCTTCTTTCTGAATGCATGCATTTACAGTTTTGAATTTCACTTAGAAGTGTGTTTTGCTGCCTTCCCCAAATATTTATATGTTGTGTTCTAATTTATCTGTCTCAAAATGTCATCTTATTTCTCTGGTGATTTCTTCTTCAACTCATTGGTTGCTTAAGAGTATGTTGTTTACTTTCCACATATTTGTGAATATTTCAGTTTCCTTCTATTACTGATTTCTAGTTTCATTTTAATTTTTACCTGGAAAGGTACTTTGTATGATATCATTTTTTTAACTTTATTAAGACTTTTTTGTGGCCTAGTATGTGGTCTATCCTGTTTCATATACACTTGAGAAAAATGTGTACTCTACTGTTGTGTGTGGAAAGTTCTATAAATGTCAGTCAGGTCCAGTTGGTTTACGTTATTGTTCAAGTTCTCTGTCTCCTTATTAATCTTCTTTCTGTTTCTTTTAAGCCATTGTTGAAAGTAGAATATTGAAGTGTCCAAGTGTTATTACAAAACGATTACTCCGTTCATTTTTTCAATGTTTTCTTCATATATTTTGGGGGCTCTTTTTCATTGGTGCATATAATTGTTATCTCTTCTTGATGGGTTGACTGTTTTGTCAATGTCCTTCTTTGTCTCTTATGAAAGTTTTAGACTTAAATTCCATATTGTCTAATGTTAGTCTGGCTACCACAGCTCTCTTTTGGTTACTATTTGCATGGAATAATTTTTTCCATACTTGCATTTCATTCAAACTAATTTTCTTTAGCTCTAAAGTGAATATTTTGTAGACAGCATGTAGTTGGATCATTTTTTAAAAAACACATTCTGTTAATTTCTGCCTTTTGATTGGTGAGTTTAATTTATTTACATTTAAAGTAAATATTGCTAAGGAAAGACTTGCCATTTTGCTGTGGTTTTTTTGTTTGTTTGTTTGGTTTGGTTGTTTTTTTTTAGTTCAAAGCATTTTATTAAATAGCATTATTTTGGCAAGAGTAGGAAATTAATAATATACCTACTTTTCCTATCACTTTTATTTTTCAATGACAGTCTACATTCAATATTATTTTATATTAGTTTCAGGTGTACAGCATAGTTGTAGACAATCACATGCTTTACATACTGTTCCCCCTGATATTTCCTGTACCCAACTGACACTATACATAGTTATTACAATATTATTGACTATATTTCCTATGCTGTACTTTACATCCTTGTGATTGTTTTTTAACTACCAATTTGTATTTAATCACTTCATTTTTTTCTCCAGCCTCCCAAGTGCCCTACCATCTAGCAACTATTAGTCTATTCTCTATACTTTATGAGTGTGTTTCAATTTTATTTATTTTGTTTTTTAGATTCCATATATAATTGAAATCATATGGTATTTGTTTTTCTCTAGCTGTGTTATTTCACTCACTGTAATAACTTCTAGGTCCATCCATGCTGTTGCAAATGGTAAGATTTCATTCCTTTTCATGACTGAATAATATTCCATTGTGTACATGTACCACTTCGTCTTCATTCAATCACCTATTGATAGACACTTGGGTTGTTTTCATTTCTAGGTTATTGTAAATAATGTTGTAATAAACATAGGGGTGCATATATTCTTTCAAATTAGTGTTTGGGTTTCTTCAGATATGTATCCTGAAGTGTAATTTCTGGGTCATAATGCAGTTCCATTTTTAATTTTTTGAGGAAGCTTTGTACTGTTTTCCACAGTGGCTGCCCCAGTCTGCGTTCCCACCAACAGTGCACAAAGGTTCCCTTTTCCCCACACCCTCCCCAGCACATGTCGTTTGTTGATTTGTTGATGGAACCATTCTGACAGGTGTGAAGTGATATCTCACTGCATTTTTAATTTTCATCTCTCTGATGATTAGTGATGATGAGCATCTTTTCATATGTCTGTTGGCCATCTGTATGGCCTCTTTAGAGAAGTGTCTATTCAGGAAGTCCTCTGTCCATTTCTTAATTGGATTGTTTATTTTTTTGGTGTTGAGTTATATGAGTTCTTCATAAATTTTAGATATTAACCCCTTATTGTATGTATCACTGGTGAATAGCTTCTCTCCTATTCAGTAAGTTGTTTTTTGGTTTGTTGATGGTTTCCTTTGTTGTGCAAAAACTTTTTAGTTTGATATAGTCCAATATGTTTATTTTTTTTGTTTGTTTCCTTTGCCCAAGGAGATATATCAGAAAAAAATATTGCTAAGATATATGTCAGAGATTTTACTGCTCGCCATCTGTTTTTTATATGCCTCGTAACTTTTTTGTTCCTTATTTTCTCTGTTACTGTCTTGTTTTGTATTTAGTTGCTTTTTTATAGTGACATATTTTAATTCCCTTCTCATTTCTTTGTCTATTCTATGACTATTTTCTTTTTGGTTACTATCAGGATTACATATAACATTCTAAAGTTATAGCATCTAATTTAAATTTACACCAACTTAAACTTCAATTGCATATAAGAAATAAAACTCTAATTCTATAAAGCTTCATCTTCCTTTGATGTTGTTGGTTTCACAAATTGTATCTTTTTACACTGTGTACACAGTAACAAGATTTCTAATTATTTTTCTTTTTTTCTTTTAAATCATGTAGAAAATAAAAAGTATAATTACAAACTAAAATTAAAATAATACTGCTTTTATATTTGCATTTTTTTAAACCTATCCATAAATGTTTGTTTCTTCATATGGCTATGAGTTACTGCGCAGGATCCATTCATTTCAACCTTAAAAACCTCCACTAGCATTTCTTATAAAGCAAGCCTGGTGGGAAGTAACTTTCTCACCTTTTCTTTTTTCTTTTTTAATCCTCACCTGAGGATATGTGTTTTACTGATTTTAGAGAGAGAGGAAGGGAGAGAGAAAGAGAAACATCAATGTGAGAGAAAAACATCAAAAGGTTGCCTCCCATATGCATCCTGATTGGGAATCGAACCCACCACCTTTTGGTGTACGGGGCAACTCTCCAACCAACTCTCCAACCAACAGCCCCTGCCAAGGCTCCCTCACCTGTTGTTTACCTGAGAGTACATTAATTTCTCCCTCATTTTAAAGGACAGTTATACTGGACATAGAATTCTCAGATGACAGTTTTTTCTATCTGTTATCCCCTTAAATATGTCATCCCACTGCCTTCTGTCCTCCAAGGTATATGATGAAAAAGCAGCTGATAATCTTATTGAGGATCTCTTGTTAATGATCCATTGTTTCTTGCTGGTTTCAAAATTCTCTTTGTCACTGACTTGAAAGTTTGATTATAACATGTCTTGGTTTGGGCCTTGCTTGAGTTCTGAGTAGCGTTCTAAACTCCCCCATATGCACAGCTGCTTTTGAACATCCTCATTTCCTAGAGTCTCACCCTAATGTCTCCTCTGGGCCTCAAATGTTCTCTTGTACGTCACTAGTTCTAACCTTTTGTCACAGGTGTCTGTGGGTTTGAAGTCACCTTTTAGCTTCTATGGGCAGTGCTCACCGCTTTCCTGTGTCAGTTTTGACTTAGAAGAATGTCTTGTTCAGTCCTTCAATTATTCCCCTGACAAGTTAGAACAAACATATATAATAATTTGCAAATAAAACCTGCTCTGCTCCGTCTGATTGAGAGGACCCTGGAAAAAGGGCTGCCGTTGCTTTAGATGAAGACTCTCACCATGCTGGGAGAAACCCCTTTCCTTTGATAAATGTTTCTTACTTGACACCTAGAACACTCTTGTGGTTTTCCTACTTTCTTCAGCTCTTTCTCATATTACCGTATTGATAGTCTTTGGGAAGCCCCTGGAATAGTCTTTGGACTTCATCTCTTCTCTATTTTCTTGTGGGTTTTTTTTTTTTCTTTCTCATTTATTTGTGTGGTAATGAGTCCCAAATGTATATTTCAGGTATAGGCCTACCTCTCTCTCAAACCCCCAAATCATCCAACTGCCAATGTGACGCCACACTTGTATGTTTTATAGACATTTCAAGTTCCAAAATCGAACTCCTGATCTTTCCTTTCACATAGGCTGAGCTCGCAGCCCTCCACAGCTCTGTTGATTACAGACTCCCACCTGTTCAGAGCAAAAGGCGTTGGCCTGTTCTTGACCCCTGTTCTTTCACTCTCCACATACAAATTGTTACCACATTGCCTGGCCCTATCTTTAAATGACCCAGAATCCACATTCCCCGCCTCCTCTGCTTTTACTTTTGTCCAAACCAACAGTCTCTCTCCCTGAGATTGTTTTTAAAGGCAGCGCCCAATATTGGACATTCTCATTGTCCCTCTATCATGTCATCTCAACACAGCAGCCAGAATCATTGGTTTAAAATGTAAAACAGACCACACCACTCATCTGCTCAAAACTGCAGTAAAAGTCATTTTACTCCTAATACAAGCTAATAGCAACCCCTGTATCAGAGTCCCCAGTGTTGAGTGGTTGTGCCAGTTAAAATTCAGAGTCCTAGGCCTCATGCCAGACCTTCTGGATGGGAACCTCTGGGAGTGGGGCTTAGGAATCTATATCTTGAACCAGCCTTCTGACGACTGTTGTGTGCACTGAAGTTTGAGCACCAATGGTGCACACTATGTGTCTGGTCGGCCTCCCTCCCCTTGCTTCTCTGAACTCAGCTTTTACGATTCTCCTTGTTCACTCTGCTCTGGGCACCCTGGCATCCTTCATGTTCCTCAAAAACCTCACCAACAGTCTTTGCAGTGACTGCCCCTTCTGCCTAGAAAGCTCTTCCCCCAGACTACTGCCCGGCTCACCTTCTCGCTGCCTTCAAGCTATTGCCCACACACTGTCCTCTTGGTAGGGCCCTCTTGGACTCCCCCACTCACACTCACTTTTTGCCCAGCCTTTCACACTCGAACCTCTTCAACTTTTTCTTTTTTTCTATGGACTATAAAACTCCCAACGTTCTGTATGTTAGTAACTTATCACATATGCTGCGTAGGACTTGTGCACCCCTTTAGAATATAGGCTCTGGGCAGGGATTCTTGTTTTGTTCCCTTACAGATCCCAAGTGTCCACACAGTGCCTGGCTCATAAGGTGGCTCAATAAATATTTGTTATGAAATATTTGTTGCAATAATTTATTTTTGTGGAAGTATATTATAAATGTTTATCTTTGCTCTAGAAAAAAATATTAAAGCAAAGATTAGGAAAAGCGGTTACAATAAGAATAAACATGAATATGAAAAGCAAACCTGAAGCCTTATTGGAAATGACCACATCTTTCACGGATTTTTGTTTCTACTATAAAGTGTATAGAGTTTTCCAGAGAAGTTTTATAAAAGCAAACACTTTGAAACAAAAATTTGGTAGAATAATGTTTAAAAAGACCACCATCTCCTTTGTTAAGAAATACCCAGAACTAGTATAAATTTCTTCTCTAAGGTTTGTTTTGTGGTAAGCAGTCTGTCATTTTAAATTTTGTATTCTTTCTTATAATTCGGTTACTATTTTTTTCTCCAAATAAAATCTATAATCCTTTATTCCTTTTAACTAAAACCATGGAGCTATTAAGTTCACCTAAAAATAAAATACAGCTCTTAAATATGCCAATTTTTGTATTCTACAATAGTCAGTTTAGATACATTTAGTATGAAAGACTGAAAACAAAATGGGAAGAGAAATACATTGTCACTTAAAAAAATTCTGAGAAGTCACCCATTTTCCGTAGCACTCTTTCAAGAAAGATGAACTAGTGCTTCCTAGGGCTTACAATTTTGCAAATGGCATCACATTGTAAGATTAAATTGTAAGTTTTATATAACTCAGTCTATCATTTAGTCCCCCAAATTGGGAACCTGAGCTTGAGTAAATTTTGAATGGTTTTGCTTATAACTATATATAACTTACAACTACTTATGACTTCTATGTCAAAGTATTTGCAGTAAGAGATGGAGAAAAGGGACTTGTACCTGAGAGAAAGAGAGGCTACAGAAAATTACTCTACTAATTCATATCCCAGTGTTATGAACCTCCTCGCTCTCAAATAAGTCCTTGCCATAATATTAGGATAAGCTAAATAACAGTGCTTATTATAATCTATAGTTGCAATTTTAACAATCAATATACCATCCATATTATAAAAATAAAACTGTTAATAAGTTACAATTTAGAAAGGGAGTTTTGAAAGAAAAGCATGAAGAAAAGAATTCATCGAAAATAATCATTTCAAGGTGGCAAATTAACCGCTTTTACTTTCACTGTTCTACTCACTATTGTCACAAGCTGTATTATTCATGCTTATCCCTGATGAACAACATACGTTAGGAATGTTATAAATGTTTGTTGAATCAGAATGTGAGAAAACATACTTTTAAATTCTTTAAGCTCAATTCTCCTTCTCAAAAATAGTTTCCAAAGTAATTGCCTATTCTTCCTCTAGAGGTTTTGATATATCGACAATGTGAGTTAAGCCCCTTGAACTATTTATGCTAAACAAACAAGAGGTTTATTTAACTAAAGCAAAACTACCCACCCATTAGTTTTGATCAATTGCTTTGTGGTTACTTCCATTAGACTGTTTAATTTGAACCACAATTAGATTTTGTCTTTTTAAACGATAAAGCAGATTCCCCAGCCATTAATTAAAGGGTCTGACTACAGCTGGTTCCGAGATGGATGTTTCATACCTTCCACTGATGACCCAGTTCAGCAGGATAGCATACTGCTGGTTTGAGAAGCACGCACTGTGACTCTGCCATTGAAAACTTGAGCTTTTCCCCAGAGCATGTGGACAGGGCCTCATAAAATGCTTTCAGGTGTGATACCATGGCACCCTCCTCCCTGGATTCCACAAGGTATCACACAGTGCATACTGGCAAAAGAAATCCAGAAATGCTACTCTTTTATAAGTGTGGGGAGCCATTGTGGCCCCAGGCACGGAGGAGGGCACGGAGGAGCTGCCTGGGTGAGGTGCAGATGTGCTCCCCTGCTCCCAGGGAGATGTGGGTGAGCTGCTGTGGCCCCAGGCACAGAGGAGCTGCCTGGGTGAGCTGCAGATGTGCTCCCCTGCTCCCAGGGAGATGTGGGTGAGCTGCTGTGGCCCCAGGCACAGAGGACCTTCCTGGGTGAGCTGCAGATGTGCTCCCCTGCTCCCAGGGAGATGTGGGTGAGCTGCTGTGGCCCCAGGCACAGAGGACCTTCCTGGGTGAGCTGCAGATGTGCTCCCCTGCTCCCAGGGAGATGTGGGTGAGCTGCTGTGGCCCCAGGCACAGAGGAGCTGCCTGGGTGAGCTGCAGATGTGCTCCCCTGCTCCCAGGGAGATGTGGGTGAGCTGCTGTGGCCCCAGGCACAGAGGACCTGCCTGGGTGAGCTGCAGATGTGCTCCCCTGCTCCCTGGGAGATGTGGGTGAGCTGCTGTGGCCCCAGGCACAGAGGACCTGCCTGGGTGAGCTGCAGATGTGCTCTCCTGCTCCCTGACCCAGACCTTGAGGCACCAAGGCAATACTAATTTAGTTTGCGGCCTTAAATTCTAGAAAGGCTTATTAGGAAGCTGGCCCCGGCCTGAAGGGTTAAGGGACAGTCAAGCTACATACGGAGCCAAGGGCTCAATCCTTCCCAACAAGTTCCCATTAGAAGCCGAGACAAAGATAGTTACCAAGGTCTGAGCTCCTGCAGGAGGCAGGATGTTTACCTGAAGGTGTGCTTGTGCAGCCTGGAGAGAACTACTTTGTATCAGGCAAGGGGAAGGAATGCGGGACAGGGTGCTATTCAGCAAAAACAACAGCGCCGGTATAAACTGAGCTGGGAAAATAAACTCGGGGCTGCAGCCGTCCCGAGCTGCAGTCCTCCCGATCCCATCTTTGTTGTGTCTGTCTTTTCTCCGTCCTCAGCCCTACTCTCGGGACCGTTCCACTCTGCCGGCGGGCTCCGGCATATAAGAATATGAGTTCATATGTACAATTTATATATTGAGTAAAATGGGAATAAAGTCTAAATGATGTTCTGTATAAACCATTCTTGCCCCTCATTAAAGTAATGAAATAAAATTCCAGTTCTCAACTGCCCAGATTCCCTGTAACATATTTGTCTCAAAGGGGAGAGGTGGGACTGCAGCGATAGCCCTTAGTCAGCTCTTAGGGTACTCATGCTTTCAAATTCAGATCCGTGTAACTCTGAAGTCCATATTAATAATGATATGGGGTATAGATATTTTCAACATATTGCCTTTACTGACATTCTCCAAAGCCCATAAAAATAAAATTAGAAATCAAATATTATCTTTAATGAAAGTAGAATATAGTCATAGCCTCAACATACAGAAAGAGATAATACCTTCCCAATTTAGAGTAAATGAAGGGAGGGCACAGCAGGTGACACAAGGAGCAGGTGTAGGTATTTCTAAAAGTAAGTGATATGCCCCTAAAAGTTTTAACCAGTATTTCATTTTCTTGGAACAACAACGTTGATTATAAATGTGATGAATTGTTTATGTACTATCAATTCTGTTCTATTAATCCATCTGTCTGTCCTTATGCAAGCACTAAACTCTCTTGATTGCTGTAACTCTCTAGTAACTTTGAAATCGGGAAGTATGAGTCTTGCAACTTGAATCTTTTTGAAGATCATTTTGGCTATTCTTTGTCCCTTGAATTTCCACATGAATTTTAGGACCAGCTTGTCAATTGCTAAGAAGCCAGCTAGTGTTTTCATAATTATTTTGTTGAATAAATGTGAAAATCAGTTTGAGCATTATTGCCATCTTAACAATATAAAGTCTCATTAATTTTTGAACATGTGATGTCTCTCCTTTTATTTGGAGCTTTAAATTTCATTCAACAATGTTTTATAGTTTTGCATTTATTTTGTTAAATTTGTTCTAAGTATTTATTTTCTTGATGTCATTATGAATGTCATTGTTTTCTTAGTTTTGTTTTTGAATTGTTATTGCTAACAGAAATGAAATTGATTTTTGTATATTTTATACTGATATGGATCTTGCATCTTTGGTGAACTAATTTATTATTTCTAATAATATTTTTGTGTATTCCTTAGGATTTTTTATATATAAGATTATATCATCTGCAATAGAGATAGTTTTACTTCTTTTCAACCAAATGCATTTTATTTCATTATATTGCCTAATTGCCCCAGTAGAATGCGAAGTAAAAGTTGCAAGAGTGGACATCCTTATATTGTTCTTGATTTCAGAGGAAAAGAATTGGTCTTTTTTTAACATTAGGTATGATGTTAGCTGTGGGTTTTTAATAGGTGCTTTTTATCAGGTTGAGGAAATTGCTTTTGTTTGGTGTTTTTAAAATAAAGTATATTGAATTTTGTCAAATTCTTTTCTTGAGTCTTAGTGTGGTTATCATGTAGTTTTCACCTACAGTGCCTTAATGAGGTTTTACATTAATAAATTTTCTAATGATAAGACAATCTTGCACTCCTGGGAGAAATTTCAATTTCTAGTGGTGTATAATACTTGCTGTATGTTGCTAGGATATTTTTGTTTGATCTACAGTATTTTGTTTAGGATATTTGCATCTATGTTCATACAAGATATTGGTCTGTTTTTTGTTGCTGTTACGTACGATATCTTTGGTTTTAGTATCAGGGTAATATTAGCTTTATAGGGTGAGTTGAGAAGTGTTTCTTACTTTTCTATTTTTAGAAGAGTTTGTGCAAAATTGGTATTAAGGCTTTAAATGTTTGACAGAATTTGAACCTGAACTTTTCTTTGTAGGAAGTTTTTACATTACTATTTCTTCTTGAGTCAGCCTCTTTTTCTAAGAATATTTCCACTTTATCTAAGTATCTAATTTTGGGGTCCTATAGTTGTTCATAATATTCTCCTGTGATTCTTTATTAATTTCTATAAATTTGGTAGTAATATTTCCTTCTTCATTCCTCATTTTAGCTATTTTAGTCTCTCTCAGCAATTAAAGAGTAGAATATGACTTTAGGTATAGTGAATGATGTTTGCTTTGTAGAAATAAATATAAGATATTAATATGGAACTATTATTTTTTGCAACCAAATTTTTTGACTCTGTCTTCAAGCAAACAATATATAACTTGTTCATAAGATAAAAATACCTTTATAATAAAAGTGCTATGTGTGATAGCAACATACGACTATAAGTTATTTTAGCAATCTCATTATTAATAAAGAAAAGCTGATAAAGACACCATTTTTTCACTTTTACTGTTGTTTTACACAAATTGTAAATTACAGAATAGAAATTTTTAAAAAGGTTAGTATGGATTATAAGATGGTAAAGTAAAATCATTTTTATCGCGTAAACTTTTAAAGTCTTAAAATATATATACTTCTTACTGTGTATCTCATTTCTTTATCTACAAAATATGATTAATGACACTAATCTGGGGACAGTTTGCAGCAAAGATGCAAGATATAAAGCAGAATCTGAAATGTAATTTTTGCTACTTAACAAGGAAACCCTTATATAATAAAAGGCTGCACTATTCAGATGCTGAGTAGCCCAAGTGCTTAATGTTGATGGAGCTGTGGATATGCTGTAGAAAGCTGAATAGTTCACCATATGAAGTCTGTCTTTTCTTTAATTAATACTTTGTTTGGAGAGAAGGAGAGATCAACTAGATCAGATGTCACAAGTCATCTTCATTGTTTTTACCCACCATAGTTATAAATGTTTTGCCCTAGGCCTTACTTGATTATATTTTGGGTTCTGGTATATTTTTAATCTAGCTAAAGTAATGCACATGCTTCCAAACATTGAATGCTAAGTAAAACCTGCTCGTTGCCCTTGGAAAAAGGTTCTGTTATCATATTTGGTTGCTTGTAATTCAGCTCCCATCATTTTTGTGTGTGTTGTCAGGGTACCAGCTCAGATTCCAAAAGGAAGAAGCTGAGCAAAGAAAGGAATAATCTCAATTAATTTGATACTCATTACTAAGAGTCATTGTTAAGAAAATCCATGAAAAATAGACGTGAGCATGAGATAAAGAAATGCTCTTAGTTTTATTAATTAGATAAAGAAGAGAGAACAACCAGCATCTAGTTTTAAAACCTTGTTAACCTCCAAACAAGACTTACCCTCCAGATTTATCTATTTTTGAATAAGATCTTTAAAAGAATTCTAAATAGCCTTTTCTTTTGACTACTGGACTCGAGAAGAACTATATCCTTACCAATTTAAAGCTCAGAATTTGAGCGTTTCCCATTTAGAACTTAGGGGCCTGTTTTCTTTATACCTAACTCAACTCACAACCTTCTTATCACACTTAACACATTCAGAAAATCTTAGTAACAAGTATAACACTTAGAGTAACAATCATAACAGTAAGTCCTTTTGATGCTGGAACTGTGTTTTACCACAGGATGCATTCAGTAAATATTTGTTAAAAAATAAACTAGAAAAAATATAAATCTATGAAAATTACACATTGTCTATCAAGAACACTGACAACTGCCAATTCAAGTAATTATGAAGGTTTTTGATAGGAGGTATGTTCACAAGGTAAGAGTTCAGCTATCACCCATTGACTGTTTATGTCACAGGAAAAATGAATCTGGTTAAGAGCCATTTTTTTCTTATTTTCACAAATAAAAAAATCTGAAAACCAAATGAGATACCCATTTACATTAACATTGGTTCAGACTACTATTTTTTAGCTTGATTGTTTACAGAAGCAGGCCAAAAAAAAGGTAAATATTTTTCCTATGTAGTCATCACCAGGCATCTCCTCCAGCAACCTCCCACCACACAGAAACACACACACAGCATGAGCTGGACTCTGTACAAGTTAATAGGTGAGAAGACAGGTAAAAAATCATCACTTTGGTTCAAATTTTCCAATTCCTGTCACTGGAACAATTCACAAATGCATATAAACAAATGAGAAAATATAATGTGTGATTCCATTCTTGTCTTTTTATAGAAAAGAAACTTTTGAGAATAAATGCTTAAATGTTAAAGGAAAAAGCTCATTGGAATTTCTTACCATCTACAATAATAACAACTATGTATGGTGTTGGGGGGGCACTAGAATTATCAAGGGATCACTTTGTAAATTATATAAATGTCTAATCACTCTGTTAAACAGCTGAAACTAATATAAAATAACATTGAATGTCATCTGTAATTGAAAATTTTTTTAAATTAACAATAAAATAACAGTAACAATTATAATAGTAGTTCCTTGTTCAGCCCTGCAAGGTCCCATATAGAAGAAATCAGACCTTTACTCTTAACTCCTATAAAAGCAAAAAAGGCCAAAATAAAGTAATACTCAGTCTCCTAAGAGTACCATCTTGTAAATCAGTTCAAGGCTGATATTCAGAAGAGACCTTTAGTTTTAGTACTGCAGTGTGAATTCAGTTTCAACAATATCACTGCCATTCCAGTCACAAAGCATTACCATGGAAACACTTACTCTGGAGCAAACACTGAGCCAATTCTGGGAGATAGAGTGACTATAATTCTGTCCGTGCTTTCGAGGCAATTGTCTTAGTCCATTTGGGCTGCTATAACAAAAGAGCACAGGCTGGGTGGCTTATAAACAACAGAAATTTATTTTGCACAAGTTTGGAGGTTGGGAAGTGCAGGATTGTAGTGCTAGCAGATCTGGTGTGATGGCTGGTGAGGGCCACATCCTGGTTCAGAGGCAGCACCTTCTCTTTGTGTCCCTACCTGGTAGAAGGGTCAAGAAGGGACATCTTTTATAAGGGCACTACTCCCATTCATGAGGGCTCTAACCTTGTGACCCAGTAACCTCCCAAAGGCTTTACCTCCCACCTGAGGGACTGGGATTTCAACATATATCCATTTTGGCTTCACACATTCAGACCACAGCAGTAATATTCTACTAGGGAAACAGACCTTCACAAAGGATGTTCTAAGTGCTACAGCAAGGACTTTGATGGAGTACCTTTTGGGTGAACTGCTGGAATATTCAATTCATTAAAGTGGCTTCTAAATTGAAAAGTGGAAGACAAATGGAAACTGAGTTATACAAGGAAGAAAATAGATGGGACTAAGACATTCAAAGCAATAATTACATTCCAAATCACTGCTTTCTTTTACTTTTCTCTTTCTTTTTTTGCATTCTTTTTTTATATCCAAAAATAAACTTAAAATGCTAGCACTTTATACATACCAAACAGATGAACTGTCTTTTATTCGTTAGCACACTGATCATGCATACAGGCTCTGAGCTTCTGGTGCAGGTGGAAGCTCTCATTAACCTTCTGATCAGGAAATGGTGTGTCCCAGAACTATCACAGTGTATAGTACAATTCAAAAGGAACTGCCCAAGTCATTTGAAATAGAGAGAAAGAGAGAGAGGTCAAAAGTAAAATTTATTTTTTTTTGTGTTTTTTTTGCTATCGAATTGTAGGATTTTCATATATATTTTGGATATTAGTTTCTTATGAGATATATGGCTTGCAAATATTTTCTCCCATTTGATGTGTTGCTTTTTTTCTCTGATTATTTCTTTTGCCCTACAGAAGCTTGCTAGTTTGATGTAGTCCCACTTGTCTGTTTTTTCTTTTACTGCTTGTGTTTTTGCTGTTATATCTAAGAAATCATTGCCAAGACCAATGTTATGAGATTTTCCCTGTTTTCTTCTAGGATTTTTACAGTTTTAGATCTTATGTTTAAGTTTTTAATCTATTTTAGCTGATTTTTATGTAAGGGTTAAGATAAGTGTCCAAATTCCTTCTTTTGCACTTGGATATCCAGTTTTCCCAGCACCATTTGTTGAATACCATTTCCTTTCCCCATGGTGTATTTTTGGCATCTTTGTCACAGATCAGTTGATTGTGTATTTGTGGGTTTATTTCTGGGCTTTCTATTCTGTCATTTGGCTATATGTCTATTTTTTTTTTATGCTAGTACTACAGTATTTTAATTCCCATAGCTTTGTAATATTTTGAAAACAGAAAATGTGATATTTCCAGCTTTTTACTTTCTCAACTTTTGGCTATTCAGGGTGTTTTTTGGTTTCATAGAAATTTTAAGAATATTTTTTCCATGAAAAATGTTATTAGAATTTTGATAGGGATTATATTGAATCTGTATACCACTTGGGTACTATGGGCATTTTAGCAATATTAATTCTTTCAGTCAATGAATATGGAATATCTTTCCATTTGTTTGTGTTTTCTTCAATTTCTTTTATCACTATTTTGTATTTTTTAGTGTACAAGTTTACATTTCAATGGTTAACTTAACTCTATGTATATTATTCATTTTTATGCCATTGTAAAGGAGATTGTTTTCTTAATTTCTTTTACATATATTGTTCCTTGTTAGTATATAGAAACACAACTGATTTTTGTATGTTGATTTTGTATCCTGCAATTTTGCTGAATTCATTTATTAGTTCTAATAATTTTTTGTGGAATCTTTAGAGTTTTCTACATATAAGATCATTTATCTGCAAACGGAGATTTTACTTCTGCCTTTCTGACTTGTATGTCTTTATTTCTTTTTCTTTCCTAATTACTCCAACTAGAACTTCTAGTAGTATACTGGATGGAGGACTAACAGTGGGCATCCTTGTCTTATTCCCGATCTTAGGTAAAAAGCTTTCAGTTTTTCACAGTTGAGTATGATGTTAGTTGTGCTCTTTTTATATGTGGCCTTAATTATGTCAGAGCTACATTTATTCTATACCTAGTTTGTTGAGAATATTTATCAACATTCATTTTATACCTAGTTTGTTTAATTTTGCCAAATTATTTTTCCGTATCTATTGAAATGATCATATGAATTTTATTTTTTGTTTTGTTAATGTGGTATATCACATTAATTGATTTTCACACATTAAAACATCTTTGTGTCCTGGGAATAAATCCCACTGTGTCATGGTGTATGATCTTTGTAATGCGCTGTTGAATTCAGTTTGCTAGTATTTTGTTTAGGATTTTTATATCTATGTTTATCAGGATTATTGGCCTAGAGTTTTCTTATGGTATACTTCTCTGGCTTTGGTATCTGGGTAATGCTGTCTCATAAAATGATTGTGGAAGTGTTGTCTCCTCTTCTATTTTTTGAAGGAATTTGAGAAGGGTTGATGTGGATTCTTCTTTAAATGTTTGGGAGAATTCACCAGAGAAGTCATCTGGACCTGGACATTTTTTATTGGGAGATTTTTAATTACTGATGCATTTTAATTCCTAGTAATTAGACTGTTTAGAAGTTCTGTTTCTTCATCATTCAGTCTGAATAGGTTGTATGTTTCTAGAAATGTATCCATTTCTTCTTGGTTACCCAATTTGTTGATATATAATGGTTCATAGTAGTCTCTTATTGGGCAAATAACTAAAATAGACATTTCTCAAAGAAGACATACAAGTAGATTAAAAGCTTACATCACTAATATATAATCAAAGCTATGTAAATTAAAATGAGATATCACCTCATCCCTATTAGAATGGCTATTATTAAAAAATAAGATAGCAATTATTGACAAGGTTGTAAAGAGCTAGAACCCTTGATGTAAAGCTGTGCAGTCAATATAGAAAACAGTGTGGGGGTTCCTCAAAAATTAAAACTACCATATCGCCCAGCCAGCCCACTTCTGAGTATACATCCAAAAAATGGAAATCAGGATCTTGAAGAGACATCTGCACTCATAAGTCACAGCAGGACGGTCTGTAGTTAATATTAAATTTTTGAATAGTTAAGGTACAATAAATTACCCTTTTTTCATGACACTAGCTTACTACAATTGTTTTCTTAGCTGATTAAAATAAAAGATCATTTGAAAGAAGACTAAAATGAAAAAGGAGACTTACCTTAAAAAGAAAGCAAAGGAAATACCAATAATTTAATTATATGAGTGGCTGCACATTTGGCAAATTTCCTTTTAAACCAAATGATCTTTCCATGCCTTGATTATTAACATGGAAAAGAAACAGAATGCCTCTTCTTTTGATTTGAGCTGCAACACTGCTTACCTGCTGATTAGACAACCTTCTTCTTTCTAATTTATCACTTTAGTGTTACCCTTACTCTAAATGACTGGTCCGCAAAACACTAAAACACAATTATAAATAGTCTGACCAGTTTGCAGGAGTGCCAGTGTAAGCAACAGCAGCACAGGTCTTTCATTTATCACCATTTGCTTTGATAAAGCAACACGCATTTCATTTATCACTTGATCCCTTTCTATTATTTCTTTCATGGGTGGGTGTCTAATCAGCATTATTTATCTCAAATTGTGTTTCATTGAAAGCTTTTGAGAAGCTTCTAATAAGGGCACAATTACTGTTCTCATTTAGAAAACACCCAGTCTCAGAAGGCAGAGGTTCATATTCTGATTGCCCTTTTAAAAAGTGAGTTATTAGGAGAGATTCTAAAGAAAAATTCATTTTCACTCTTCTGTGGGTTCCTGCTGTGTGTTAACCAAAATGGCACTCATTAAAATGAATAAACTAATGGAATGCAACTTATTATTTGACATAATTAGTAAAAAATTTGAATGTTTAAAAGAGAATTCTATGGCTTACCTGTTAAAGTGGCAAATGAAGGGTCATGAACTGTGGGATCCTTTCAGTGAATCCTGAGGTTGGTGAGGATTGTAGGTTGTCCACATTACAGGTTATGCAAAGCTGGAAGGAGAGACTCCGGTGCTGCGTTTACCTCTTACTGGCCTGCCACCCATTCACTTTTTCACTTCCTCTGAAAACCAGGAACAATAATAATGACCATGTTTTACATGATAGAAAAAAAAATCTGAGATCTTCAATAAAGTGGTTATTTTTGCAACTTTTCCAACTTTTTCTGCTAACAGGGCATGCTCAAGTTCATATTATGCAGTGTTGTTTTTTTAAAATATGTTTTTATTTATTTTAAAGAGAGAGGAAGAGAAAAAGAGAGACAGGAGGGAGAGAGAGAGAGAGAGAGAGAGAGAGAGAGAGAGAGAGAGAAACATCAATGATGAGAGAGACATTGATTGGCTGTCTCCTGTACTCCCCTCGCTTGGGATCAAGGCTGCAACTCAGGCCTGTGCCCTGATCAGGAATCCAACTGTTGACCTCTTGGTGCAGGGGATGACGCTCAGCCACCTGAGCCACACCAACCAGGGTATTCAGTGCTTTATTTTTCCTGTTCACATGGCAATGGCAATGTAAAAAGACTAACAAAAAATAAATAGGTGACATGAAAAGATAGAGTGGTACTCAAAAAATCAGATTCTAGTTCAAGTTATGGCACTGAGAAGTTGGGCAACCTGCATAACCTCTAAATCTCTGTAGAATCAGGATATTTGAGTAGGCAGGTGTTTTCCATTTTAGTAAGTTTTAAATAATTTTTGTTATATCACTTCTCTTTTCTTTCTTTCTTTCTTTCTTTCTTTCTTTCTTTCTTTCTTTCTTTCTTTCTTTCTTTCTTTCTTTCTTTCTTTCTTTCTTTCTTTCTTTCTTTCTTTTCTTTTTCTCCTCTTCCTTTCCTCTTTTTTTTCTTTCTTACTGAATGAGAAAGCATTTATTGAAGTTTCGTGGAAGACTTGTGTGTACTACGCATTGCTTGTACCTTAGATGCTTTAATATACTATCTCATTTACCTTAATATTTACATGCTCTGTAAAGTGTATAGTATCTGCTCCAATTTAAAAATGAAGAAACTGTGGCCCAGAGAGATTAAGTGACTTGGTGAAGATCATTAATAGCTAGTTAATGGCAGAGCTGGGATTTAAAATTGGCTCTTTGATTCCAAGGCTAGTATATTCTCTATCAGAAAAACAACACACACAAATATGCCGACTCTTTTCAAAAACTTTAGATATATTAGCTCATTTAATTTACACATCAACACTGCCATGTAGGTACCATCATGATCAGCTTTATGCAGATACAGAACCAAGATTACACAGCCAGAAGGTGGTAGAACCTAGATTTATATTGAGGCAGGCCATTTTCAAGATTCACGTGATTTTTCACTGCATTGTAATGTACTGTAATTAACTTTTTTCTTCAACATCAATTCTCATAAATTTTTTGCTGTTTTCTTTTAATAAATTTACTTCAAAGGCAACCTGTGTTCCAATCACAAGTAGAAAACCAATATTATCAACATAAGCAGGTTACTATAACCTCTAATTATTATAATCACTTATAGCAGAGAAGACTCAGACCTATTTGCTTCAGATTTCAGAGCTGTTTCATTGCATGTCATGAAGACCGTTTCCGTGTTCTAATTTCCACCCAGGGTTCTACTCACCATACTCTTGGCCACCTTATCTCATGTCACTGGCAGTTTGTCAGGCTGCTGGCTCCCCACCAGGCGTCTATTTACCGGAAATTCCAAACCCCCCACCTCTTAATTTCATTTCCTACTTCTCTGTGTCTGAAAGTTTTATTGCTGATTTCCTATTCTGTATGCCTTCCCATTTCCCACCCCACATGCTTTCCCATGCATTCGTTTCTTCTACTCTCAGTGTGGTGTGGCTCCTTTTTGGGGTGCTGAATTCTACAGCCAGAGTCCTTGGGGTGTCATGAAAACACTGAGAAGTCAATATGAATCGTTGGAACCTGTCTCCCCCTTGCTGCTTTCTCTATCAGCCCTCTCCCCTGGGCATGTTCTCTCCTGCTCTCTCTTAGTTCTAGATGGAATTTTTGGCCTCTTTTTCTTCCTGTTGCTCACCTGTTCTTTCTTCTCTCTCTCATCTCTCTCATTCCCCCCACTCCTTCCCCTTCTTAGTTGTTGTGTCGCTTAGGGTGATTATACAATGGTGGAGAAATATAAATGCCAACATCAAGATATTTGGTTGTATACCACCTAAAACTACAGGCAGTGCATGCCCTATACTTTTAGAAGTGCTACAGTAGTTGATGCATATGGTCTTTTTTCAGTTCTAAAATTATATGATCCAAAATGGGCCATGTTGCCCAGACTGGTGTGGCTCAGTTGGCTGGAGCATCATCTGGTGCAAAGAAAGGTGACTGGTTCCATTCCCAGTCAGAGCACATACCCAGGCTGTGGTTTTGATTCCTCGTTGGGCAGCATACAGGAGGCAACCAATTTATGTTTTTTTCTCTCTCCCCCTCTCCCTTCCTCTCTCTCAAAATTAAAATAAAATAAAATTAAATATAAAATAAAATAAAATAAAATAAATAATAAAATAAAATAAAATAATAAAATAAAATAATAAAATTAAAAGGGCCAGGTCAGCCACCTGCTATCAGTAATCTTTCCCTTATAATTGCATTAAGACTTCATTGGACTGGAACTGGTTGGGTGATTGCTTTCTGGCCTGAATCTAATTAGCAGTATTGAAATCATTGCAGTTCTTCAGCCCTCAATGGGAGCCTTTTCAACTGAAATCACGCCATCTCCCTTATTGTGACTATGAACTCCTGTGGCAACATTTGCATTGAATGAGGGCATTTGTGTGTCTGCAGGAAAATAAGGCAACTTGTGAAAAAGGGTTTGCAATGACTTGAATAGGCTAATGGCCTAATTAAATAGAACCAGTGCAGTTTTGAAAATTTAATTTTACAGAAAAGCAAATTTAACATGTGATGCTACACACACTTAAATTGGGCAATACATAACGTTTGAGAGTTTTTGATAGGAAGAGACACCATCTCAAGCAAAAACAAAACAGGAAGCATGAGGTTTGAGGACTGTAAAACTATACCTTAGGACTAAAGGATTAAGGCAACCATGTTTGGGGAAATTCTTCATAAGTCTTGAATTTTGTTTAACAGTAATAGAATCCAGAGACTGTATGAAGAATTGTGAATCAGAATTATTCATCATACAGTGTAATAGGAAATGAGATGACTATGAGCTGCCTGAATATATGTGTAGATATATGTTTCCATCAAGATATATCTCTCTATAGATACATATCTATATATATCTCGAATACTTTAAATGCCATTCTTTTATGCTTTTGGCAATTTGAGGAAAACAAATCTGAGTTAAACCCTGAGAAACTGGACCACCGACTGATAGAAATTGACACCTGCACAGATAGAGTGTTTCATATAACTGTTAAAGTGGGTCAATTTGAAATCCAGTTTAAGAAGTGAATGAGAAAAGTATATTGCTCAATAAACCCTCCCATACTTATAGCTTTAAGCACATCCACATTATAATGGGGAATTACATTTTTCAGTTGCTTAGTTAGTTGGGTACTTGCCATACTAGATCTTATTGTGTGAGGTTACATTTGCATTGCACTCCGTGCCAGAGTGGGACAAAGAGGTGGTTAATATCACCAAAAAAAAAAAAAAGAAAGAAATTGAAAATAACCAATCCCCCTACAAAGTTACACATCCATTTCATTCTGAAATTTACTCTCTAGTTCCAAAATTTCATTAAAAGTTTCCAAATGGAACTGTACAAATGTACTGTCACCTACCTTCAACCTCCATGCTGGATGGGTCTCTACTATATATAGCGTACACCATAAGTAAGTAGAGAGGAAGTTTCCTGAGTCTACTTTGGCTCCCAGGTAGTGTGAAAAGAATGAAGTTGTTCCTTTTTAACCTGTGAAGTAGGGAAAACAAGGAGTGAATTGTTGGACCTTCCAAGAATGCAGCCAAGGCAAGGCATAAGATGACTTCTGTAGGGGATGTGGGGTGCAGAATTCCTAAGCCAGAGGTCAGAAAGTAAATGTAGTTGAATATTAAAGTAGTCTTCAGGACCAGTAATACTTGACTTGGAAATGAATTAAAAGAGAAGTCCAGGCAGTAACTAAGCCAAGTGATAATACAGACTTCAGGCTGTCAGCTACAGACTTCAGTCAAGACTTCATTAGATGATTCCAGCAGAATAGTCACCACAAGGCAATCAAGGACCATTATGGAAAAAGCCAGAAATGAATAATCACAGTCTAAGGTTGCAGTACTTGGATGTCGAACATCTCTTCAACACCAGGGCATGGGTGTACTGCCATCACCCAGATCCCATCTTGGGGAGGAGAAGGGTGTAGGAAAACAGCTGAAAGATGAGCATTTACCCAAACACATTAAATTGCCTGAATGAGATGGTTTAAACTAGAAGAGATAGAGGCATTTCATTGCCTTTCTTTCAAGCCCTAGTAGGATATCTACTCTATTATAAGAAAGATTTAAAGGTCAGAACTAGAAGTAAAAGCTATATTTTCTTTGCACATCTGATTGGTAATCTGTAAATTTGTGGACTTATTTGCTTTTCCTTCCTATGTGTCTGACACCTTAATAGGTGCTTAGAATGAAATGGCAACAACTGTAAGTTCTGCCTCCAGGGATCTGACAGTCTAGTGGAGGAGAAAAGTAAGTAAATAAATAATTACGTTATAGGGTGGTAAGTGCAGAATACAGATGTGAGCAAGGTATTATAGGTAAAGTGATTTTGGAACTGGTTTTTTCTACATGGAGTAGAAATTGGAGATCGAATAAGACTTTGTGGAGCAAATAACAACATTTTCAGACAAGATTATAGTCTATGTGGAAAATCCTAAAGAAAGGACTTTAGGAAGGTCACAGAATACAAAGACAATATACATACGTCAATCGGGCATACTTGTATACCAGAAATGAATATTTGGAATTTGTAGTTCGAAAAACAATCTCATTTACAGTAAAGCCCAAAAAAAGGAAACAACTATCCAAACGTGTATGATCTGCATGCTAAAAACTACAGGATACTAATGTAAGAAATCAAAGATGTATACAAATGGGGAGAGATCCCATGTTCATGGATTGAAAGATTCAATAGTGTTAAGATGTAATTTCTCCCCAATTCAATCTATAGATGCAATTCAATTTTAATCAAAATACCCAAAAGCTTCTTCAAAGATAATAAAGAGTTGATTCTAAAATTTATATGGAAAGGCAAAGGAACTGGAATTTTCAAAATTATTCTGTAAAGAAGAATTAATGTAGAGGACTCGCATTGCCTGGATGCCAGACGTATAGTTATTGCCTGATTTTAAGACTTACTATAAAGTACAGTAATAAAAACAGTATAGTTTTAGCAAAAGAATAAGCATGTCAATCTATGCAACAAAATAGAGAGCCCAGAAATAAACCCATGTAGATATAGTCAATGGATTTTTGACAAAAGTGCAAAGGTAATTCACTGGAGAAAAAAATAATCCTTTTAACAATTGGTGATGGAACAATTAGACATCCATATGCAGAAAAATAAACCTTGACAACTCTTACATAATATGTAAAAGTTAACTCAAAATTGATCATAGACCTAAATATAAAACTTCTAGAGATAAAAGCATAAGATAAAAGTCTATGTGGCCTTGGGCGTGGTGATGAATTTTTCGATACTACTCCAAACCAAAAGCCATGAAAATTTTGATAAATTGAACTGGATCAACATTAAAATTATTACTCTGTGGAAGATGCTGCTAAGACAAAGAAAAGAAAACCACCAACAGGAGAAAATAGAGTTGACTCTTGAAAAACGAGGGTACAGACTTCCCGCACAGTGGAAAATCCATGTATTACTAAGGTTGGTCCTCTGCATATATGTATTTCCAGCCACCAGTTGACCCTTGAACAAGGCAGGTTTGAACTGCATGGGTCAATTGGAAAAAAAAATCCATGTATACGTGGACCCATGCAATTCAAACCCACATTGTTCAAGAATCAATTGTATTTGCAAATCATACAACCTTTGATGGACTTGTATCCAGAATATTTAAAGTACCCTTAAAATTCAATAATAAGTAAGCAAACACCTGATGAAAAAAGAGCAGAAGATCTAAACAGACACTTTACCAAGGAAGATATATAGATGGTAAATAAGCCTATGGAAAGATGCTAAGTAGTATACAGTAAAATTATAAGATACTACTATACGCCTATTAGAATGGCTTAATATTTTTTCAAATAAAATTATATTTAAAGTGTATAACTTGATATTTTAAAATACATATACATAATGAAATTATTACAACAATCAAGTTAATTAACATATTCATCTCCTTACATAGTTATCATTGTGTGTGTGTGTGTGTGTGTGTGTGTGTGTGTGTGTGATGAGAGCAACTAAAATCTACTCTCTTAGCAAATTTCCAGGATACAATACGTTAGTAACTATAGTCCTCATATTGTTTATTGGTCTCTAGACTTCTTCATCATACATAACTACCACTTAGTACCCTTTGATCAACATCTCCTCATTTCCACCATCTCCTCACCCCTGGTAACCAATGTTCTGCTTTCTGCTTCTATGAACTGACTTTTTAAGGTTTTATGTATTAGGGAGATCATGCAGGTTTTTCTTTCTGTGTCTGGCTTATTTCACTTAACATAATGTACTCCAGGTTCATACTGTTGTCACAAATTGCAGGATCTCCTTTTTAAATGCTGACTAACATTCCTGTGTGTATGTGTGTGTGTGTATCACAATTTCTTTAGCCTAGAATGACTAAAAAAAATTTTTAAAAATGACAATGTCAAAAGCTAGTTTGAAACAGAAATGCTATTCATTGCTGTTGCAATGCAAAATAATTCAGCCACTTATGACCAGTGATTCTACTCCTAGGTATTTACCTAAATTAAATGAAAACTGGTGTTTACACAAAAGCCTATATGTAGATTTTTATAACTGCATTATTCATACTTGCAAAATCCTGGAAGCATCCAAGATGCCCTTCAACAAGTGAATAAATAAACTATGGTATGTTCACAGAATGGAACACTACTCAACAATAAAAAGGAAGAAATAACTTCTGATTCACGCAACAACATGGACAGCTCTTAAGTACATTTTTTAAGTAAAATAAGTCAGACTCCAAAGACAACATGGTATATGATTCCATTTATATGATATTCTAGAAATGGCAAAACTATAGGGACAGAAAACAGTTATAACAGCTTCATCTTCTGTTGATGTGGTGGCATGCAATTCTTATTCCAGAGCATTTGGATCCTGCACAGGACCAGATCTCAGAGCTTAGTACTGAGGAGACTTGATCTCCTGCTTTGATCTAGTCTCTTAAAGATACACTAACCTACTGCAGTCCTCTGGGTTTGTATTTACCCTTGAGGCACATATTCCTTAACCAGACTCACTCTACTTATTACTTAACCTCTTATTCTAGGAAAGGCACAAAATCAAGTTTTATAATATATTATTTTTCTAAAGGCCAGCATCTGATCTTTTCAATATCATCATAATCATCTTCCTTCTTTTGAAGTAGAATAATTCTGTATAGGAACAGTATAAGCAGTAGACCTGTAAAATCTCAGACAAGAGGAAAAATATCAAAGAAAAGACCAAGTGCAAACTAATAAAGCATAAAATACTTGCACCATAAAAACTAGAAATATATCATTAGTGTTGCAAATTATTGGAAGAGTAATTATCCCCAGGATGTTTAGGTAGTCACTACATCTTGCTTGCAAAAAACTGACCTCATGCAAAAGGAGATAAAACTGTCAGCCCACCGATGTTTGGCGGGGAGAAGGGTGTGGGAATAAAGGTTTGAACAAGAGATTAAACGAGCTGTATAAACAAGTTCAATGACACTACAATGAAAATTGGGTTGTGGATATTGTGGATGTATATGTGATATAAGCATTTGAATGCATAGCACCGGCGACCTTGGATTGCTTATTGGGAGGAAAAGAAGATTAAAATTTTCCTCTCAGACACTGCCATTACTTACTTTTTCAAATAGAAAAGACCCCGTGACTGTGCGGCTACGTGACATACTTATTAGAGTGATGCTCTGATCAGAGTAATGTAGGGGTTTCTCAACAGCTTTCGGGATATTGAAACGCTGAGATTAGGTCATCAGGGGACTCACCAGATCTTCCACTTTAAAGACAGTGATGATATGAAATCATACTCTGTGAGACCAGTGTCATCCAAACTACTCACATGCCCACTCAGGGTGTGAGAAGTTGAACCTCCTGGGCTGATTTGGTGGCACAATAGTAAGGGAGCTCATAACAAAATCTCATTTAAATTTAATTGTATTGGAATATCCTTTGGGGAGAAAGGTTAGATTTTGAAGGTGATCACATCTTGATCCTGGTTTTTATCAATTCTTAAGCTATTTCCTAATTGTAAATTAGAGAAGTAATTATTATCACTTCTATTTTAATGCAAGTCAACTGTTCATTAATTTCTACTAAACTAAGAAGTCCATATATTACCAGGAAAAACAACCTTCTTTGTCTAAATATTATATGTGCATGGATCATATATTTCTGGCCTGTGTCTTCACTTAACTTACAAATGCTTTTGCCCTCCACATTGCTAGTTGGCACTAGAACTGAGCAAGTCCCAATAAAACTTCAGAGACCCAAACTGCATTATGTTGCTGTTCACTGAAGGTGGCTTGTGTACTATTGTCTTATAAACTAGATGGTTTACTTTGTCTTTAAGCCTATCTTCCTTTGGATGCTTTTAGGAATTTGCTAAATAAAAATGATTAATATTTACATAAGCCTTATGTCTTATATCACACTTTCACATATATTTTCTCTTTGAATTTTCTAGTTATCATTGGGAAGTTTGATGGTATTTTTATTATGGATGAGAAACCCAGGTTTCCAGGAACAGTTTTCCCAAGGTCACTTGGTCACTAGCAGTAGGGCTGGGATTCAAGCCTAGATCAACTGATTCCAAAGTCCAATTTTTTTTTTTTAGTATGGCAAACTAGAAGTTTGTTCTGTGTGAGGATAGAAGCAATGTCAGGTCTAAGCCATCTTGTCCAAAATAATCATTTGATAACCCATAGTCTCAATGGTAAGTGAAACCCCATTTGGTGATGTTAGACTAGAGCAAAGTGAGCTGGTTGAAAGAAAGATGATAAATTCCACTTTGGATGCGTGAACTATTTAAGAGGAGATGTTCAGTTGACATCGGATGTATGTAAGGGCCCAGCGCACTAGAGATAATTCTGGGCTGGTGGTAAGGATTTTGAAAACCCTAGTTATAGATGGTAATTAAAGCCATTAAATGGAAGAGACCTCTCTGAACAAGGATATTGCTGTAATTTGAATTATGTCATGAATGATGTTCAGATGAAAGAAAAGACAGTTTAACTTACATTTAGCTTATAGCTTTATAATTTTTATCATATCAGAAGGAGAAAAAAACAAAGAAAAGTGCTGTATTCTTGAAGTAATACCCAGTGAACAACAACAAAAAATTCTGTGGTTTGCTACACATTACATAATGATAAAACATGACATTTAGACTTAAGCACTTTAAATAGTCCCTTGGGCTATGTTTGGGGCACAGAACAGCTGTATGTGTAATGAAATAAAGCTAATTTAAATAAATGAGATTAACCAGAAAAGTCACTGGAAGTTTGCACTCATAAAAGTGTTTTTATGTAAGAAGTTGTTAATGCTATTTCTCCAAACTGCATATTTTGGAAAGTATTGGGCTCTGGGAGAAGAAATACATTTTAAAGTAGTAAAAATGTAAAAAATAAAATAAAGTAGTAAAAATGGAAAGATTTTTTTCATCATATTTTATATTGAAAGTATAATTTTACTGATATTTTATACAAATGAATGACAAGAGGATGTTTGTAGTATAATTATAATAGAATGTACCAAAAAAGACAGTGAAATAGAATAAAAATATGGCTTTAGTTTCTCTTACTGCATACATTTTAAGCACAACATGTGCATCTCAGAAATAATATCCCTCTTCTTTTTTGGTAGAAACTACCTTCTGAACAACAGTATTTATATGACAATCCATATTTTAAAAATTGGTCAGTTGTTATATTTGTTCCCAGGCTTGAAAAAAGGGGTGTTGCTTTAGCAAAGCTAAGAATTTTTAGAGTAAAGATGAACATATAACTAGCAAGAATGTTATAATGTAATTATTAAGGGCTAGGAAATTGTTTTCATCAAAAAGCTTATAGCTGTTTTGGGGAACCAAGGGAGAATTAAGACTTGATGTTTTAAAATATTGCCTTTTTGACACACTCTCTCAAAGACACTGGTTTTCAGGGTTCAGGAATGAAACACATTGATCCTGTTTCTAGAGATCTGTCATAGGGACAAACAGAAGGCTCTGTGATTTATGACCAGACCTGCTGATAGTTCCTTGGAGAGGACCAACATTCACAGACTGAGAACTGTTTGAGGAACCAGGGATTCAAACATTACAGGGACATTGCTCCACTCAATCCCTGTTTCAGAAATGAAAGTAACTGTAAGTTTAAATATATTAGAGCCCAATATAAAGAAATCCAATATCTGGCCAATCAGGGTTTTTCCTGGCCTTTCACCTCATTCACCTTTCCTGACTAATCACCTCATTTGTCTTATTTCCTTTTAACGTGGGCTTAGTGCAACTATTTAAAAAATGCTCTGCCCTGGGCTGTGTAGCTAAGTGGTTAGAGCATCAGTCTGACCATCAGCTTGAGTCCCAGGTTCGATTTCCAGTCAAGGGCATTTACCTGGATTTCAGGTTTGACACCCACCCCAGTCAGGGCGCATGGGGGAGGCAACCAACCAGTGTTTCTCTCTCACACGGATGTCTCTCTCTCTCTCTCTCTTCCACCCACCTCCCTCCTTCCACACTCTCTAAAAATCAATGCAAAAAAATACCTTCTGGTGAAGATTAACAAAAACAAAAATAAAATAAAATAAATAAGAAATGCATTTACATCTGAATGTGGACAAATGCTTTTAGGCTACTCAGTGTAACCCTGTTCTAGAACCAACTGTCAGGGGAAAACTCAAGAAACAGAAGAGCTTTAAGAAAAAATTTCCAAACAGTTGAATGGATTGTCAGGTTTGAGTATGATTTCATAGCAGCCATGGAAAAGGAAAATATTGTATGCTACATCTTTGTTAGTCATATTAAGTGTCATTGATATAAAATAAAACAAATACAATAATTACCCATAATGCATTAACCAAAACATTTTTTCTCAATATAAGTCAATCAAATTGACCTTTATAAAAAGTTCTTTATTTTAGAAAGGATACATCACATGTACTGAAGAATTATATGCTAGTATGTCAGAAAACCAGATATTTCATTTGATTTGAATAAAATGGGTATGGGTACACACACACACACACACACACACACACACACACACACACACACACATATATAATACAAGGCAGATCATATATATGTTTTATATATATATGACTCTTACACTGAGCATTTGATTTGTGTCAGATAAAGATTTTTTGCAAAGCTCAGAATTATTTGGTTAGTTTTTGAGTTTTTAAAAAAATTGGAACATAAAACATATCAGTTATTTTGCTACTCTATTTAAATTTCTCTCCATATGAATGGAAATCTGATTTCTTTTTTCCCTTAAAATAGTCCCAATATTCTTCCAGTTCTCTCCTGTGTTATAATTTGCCCACTAAAACTGAAAGCAAGGAATATCTCTTATCCACATCCTTTTGTGTTCAGAGCTAGTCCTGTTTTCCCAGTGTTGTTTGTGACAAATGTTTCAAGTAAACTGCACTTACAAAATCAAACTGTTTACTGACTGGGAGGAATAGAGCAATATTTTCAGCCTCCTATTTTGAGGATATTTGAGCCCATACTTTATTGGACACTTTTCACCTAATGTTCATTCCTTAGTCTGCATGTAATAAAGCCTTGTGCTTCTGATAGATCTCTCTAGGGTTTGGTTCTATACCTCTTATGAATAAAATATTTGGGGAGGTTTAATGACGATTTCATTGATTATCTACAAATTACCCATGTGTCATGATAAACAGACCAATAAACATCAAAGTCAATGTCTGAAAGTCTTTTAAATGGTGTAATAAACATCTGCACCAATGCACCAATTCCAACTATGGTCATATACATCTAAAACATGAGTGTTTCATCCTTCCTCTAAATGTGAAGTATTTTTCAATCACATTTGTACACTAGTCAACATAAAACAATTACATCTGACTTACAAGCAAAGTATTTATTTTTGTTCCTAGAAAAATAAAGTCCTTTAAGGTAAAAATTTTTTGTTGTTTTATCATAATTTCACTAAACACCGAAATATACTTAAACTAGGATGCCTCATCTAGTTAACTAATTCGATTAAGTTCTGTCAAAACAATGTTATGGTCTTGGATTCAATTAATACATAGTTCAACCAGCTTTGTTTTAAAAATTACTGTCACAGGAATTTCATTTGCAAGCATAGGAAAAAGAAATGCCTAGCTCAATCCCCCACCCCCAGGTCAAAAAAATGAACAATTATTGATAAAGTTTTAAAAAATATTTTAAACTTGTTGATAAGCTGGCAAGAAAGTGTGAAATTCTCAAGCCAAAAATCTGTGGTGTGGTTGGGGCGCTTCTCCATTGCTGGCTTCTGCCTGGTGCTCCTCTGCCGAAGATCAATTGGTACTTCAGTTTTCCAGGAGGACTCCAGTGGTACAAGGCAGAGGAAACAAAACCCAAGGACCACCAAAAGCACTAAATCTAATAGGTACTCGTCCTCCCAAAGTTTCCTTTTGTAAGAGTGAACAGGATATCAACCCATCTCTTACAAGAATCTTCACAGAGAATAACTAACCTTGCCTCAAACTGGGTGCTAAGGGGAGGGTGTGCAGAGCAATTGCTGAATACCTGGAACCAAAACATGGCCATTAAGAGAGTTATTGCTGAAATTCACATAACTTTAGACCCCAAAAATATCTCAGGAGAAAGTAGAATTTAAAGTAGGCCCTGGCCAGTGTGTCAGTGGTTAGAGTGTTGACCCTCCCACCAAAGCGTTGTGGGTTCCATTCCTGGTTGCGGGTTCACTCCCCAGTCCGGGTGAGGAGTGTGCAAGAGGCAACCAGTCCATGTGTCTCTCTTGCATCAATCTCTCTCTCTCTCTCTCTCTCTCTCTCTCTCTCCTCACCCCCTTTTTCTTCCTCTCCGCCTCCATCCCCCCAATCTCTCTGAAAAGCAATGGAAAAAATATCCTCAAGAGAGGATTAACAAAATAAAATTAAAAAGTAATCATGACCCTGACCAGTGTTGCTCAGATGGTTGGGCATCCTTCTGTGCACTAAGAGGTCACAAGTTTGATTCCTAGTCAGGGCACATGCCTGAGTTGTGGGCTCCATCCACGGTGGGGGCCGTTGCAAGAGGCAGTCAATCTATGTTTTGCTCTCGCATCAATGTTTCTCTCTTTTCCCTTCCTCTCTCTCTAAAAATCAATAAATAATTAAAAATAAATAAAGTGTCTTCAGCAATCTAAAAAAAGCAAATGCAAATACTCTTTAGAGAATTTACCTTCTTTCCATGAAATGCTATTACCTATTTAGAACAGATTAGTTTATTTATATGTAATTTTTACAATTAGTGTTGTTTCTGTTTAAGATTAAACCAGTATTTCTTTAGCTTGCTTGGTATCCATGCCATACCAGTTGTTAAATATTTTTAATATTAACCCTTTTGAGACTAACACCTGTTTTGATTTCATACTGCCTATATTATAGCAGTTGCTAAACAGTTTTTAATTATAATTCTATATCAGCCTTAAAAAATGTTTCAATAAGACATTTCAAGGAAATTGAGCAGCTCATAGTAAGAAAAATAAATAAACCAAACACAGATGAGAAAAACACCCTCATAAAAGAGAAATGGCAGAAACAATAGTCAGCAAGAATAAAGCTGTAAGTATTTTAGATATTGTAATATCAAATCCAGATTATGAAAAAATAGCGTTAAATATGTGTACAAAGTAAAAGAAAAGCTTGGATATGTTTGCAGAGAAAAAGAAAATGTTATAAATGCCCAAGCAGAATTTGAAAACACACACAAATAGAAATAAAAAATATAATTATTGATTTTTAAAATCATAAAAATGATTTAACAACAGATTAAACATAGCAAAAGAGAGAAAGACAAGGCTAAAAGTTAAATTTAAAGAAATTACCCAGAATTCAGCATGAGGATTCAAGAAATGGAAAATATGAAAGAGAGCTTAAGACATATGGATGCTAGAGAAGATAAACAAATATAAAGTTGGATTACTGAAAATGTTAATAAAAATCAAATGATGCCAGAAATATTTGTCCAAAAAAGGAAGGCAAAGATAAAAAATAACATTATGAAAAAGGGAAACATGACTATGGATTCTGCAGACATTTTAAAAAGGTAACATTTTGATATTATGAGTAACATTATGCCAAAAATGTAAAAACTTAGTTGAAATAATAAATTTCTTAATATATAATATCTAAAATTCTCAAGAGGAAATAAAAATAGTGAAACTATAATTACAAATTTTTTTATAAAGGAAAGTTCAAGCCCAGAAGCCCACACTTAGGCAAGTTCTACCGAACATTCAATAAATAAAAAATTTCAATTGCAAACAAACTGTTTCAGAGTATAGAAAAAAGAAGGGCATTCCTTGTTTCACTTTATGAAACTAGAATGACCATAATTTTAAAATCTGACAATATGCACACAAATTGAGTGGTAAGGATCTATATAAAGAGTTCCTACAAAACATTCTGCAAAATGTAAATAACAATATGAAAACAGACTGTCTCATGTTTGCCTGCATTCTACCAAACATTTAAAGAACAATTAATGCCAATTCTTCTCAAACTCTTCAAAAAAAAATAGAAGAGGAGATAACACTTCCAAACTAATTTTACATGGTCAATATTACCTTGATACACAACCAGACAAGGACACTACCAAAAAAGAAAACTATGTGCCAATATCTCTGATAAACATAGATGTAAAAATCCTCAATTAAAATATTAGCAAACTGAATTCAACAATACATTAAAAGAATCATACGCAGTGATCAAGTGGGATTTATCGCAGGGCTGAAAAGATGGCGCAACATCTGGAAATCAATCAGCGTGTTACCCAGTTAACAAAATGAGGGTAAAATCACATGATCATCTCAATAGATGTAGACAAAGCATTTAACATTTTCAACATCCACTCAGGATAAAATATCTCAACAAAGTGGGTGTAGAGGGAACATATCTCAGCATAATAAGTCATATGTAACAAACTCACAGCTAACATCATATTTAGTAGTGAAAAACTGAGAGTTCTTCCTCTAAGATAAGGGACAAGTATGCCTACTCCTGCCACTTTTATTCAACATAGTACTGGAAGTCCTAGCCAGAGTGTTTAGACAAGAAAAAAAATTAAGGCCATCCAAATTGGAAAGGAAGAGGTAAAACTATCACTACTTACAGGTGACATGATATTGTATATAGAAAAATCTAAGGACTCCACCAAAAAAAAAAAAAAGATTGAATGAATTCACTAAAGTTGCAGGACACATCAATAAACAAAAACCATTGTGCTTCTATACACTAATAATGAACAGAGAGACAAATTAAGAAAATAACCCATTTACAATCTGTGCACTGAAAACTATATAACATTGATGAAAGAAATTAATGAAGTCATATGAAAAAGGAAAAATATTTGATGCTTATGGATTGGAATAATTAATATTGTTAAAATGTCCATACTACCCAAAGCAATCTACAGATGCAATACAATTCTTATCAAAATTATACTAGCATTTTTTTCACAGAAGTAGTACACACAATCCTAAAATTTCTATGGAACCATAGAAGACTCCTAATAGCCAAAGCAAACTTGAGAAAGAACAAAGCTAAAGGCATCATGCTCCCTGATTTCAAACTATATTACAAAGCTATGGTAGTCAAAATAGTATGGTATTGGCATAAAAACAGACATAGATCAATAGACCAGAGTAGAGAGCCCAGAGTAGAGAATCCCATACATATATGGTCAAATAATTTACAAAAAAGGAGCCAAGAATATACAATGGGAAAGTGATAGTATCTTTAATAAATAGTATTGGGAAAACTGGATATCCACATGAAAAGGAATAAAACTAGACCACTATTTTACACCATAAACAAACATTAACTCAAAGTGGATTAAAGACTTGAACAAAAGATCTGAAATCATAAAACTCCTAGAAGAAAACATAGATGGTAAGCCCCTTGATAGTGGCCTTGGTGATGATTTTTTTTTTTTTTTTTTTTTATCTGACACCAAAAGCAAAAATAGATAAGTGGGACTACATCAAACTAAATAGCTTCTGCAAAGCAATGAAAACCATCAACAAAATGAAAAGGCAACCTACCAAGAGGGTGAAAATATTTGCAACTCAAGTACCTGTTAAAGTGTAAATCTCCAAGTACAGAGTGGGGCAGAAGTAGGTTTACAGTTGTTCATATGGAAAATTATACAGTAATTAATAAATAATAATACAAGAATAAACTGTTTTGCATACTCACAATTGTAAAGCTACTTTTGCTCCACCCTGAATATAAAGAACTCATACAACTCAATAGCAAAAATGATTAAAAGATGGACAGAAGATCTGAATAGAAATTTTTCCAAATATGATTTACAGATAGTCAACGGGTAAATGAAAAGATGCTCAACATCACTAGTCAGTAGGGAAATGCAAATCAAAACCACAATGAGCCATCACCTCACACCTGTGAGAATGGCTGTTATCAAAAGGACAAAGAATAACAAGTGTTGGCAAGAATGTGGAGAAAAGGGAACCCTTGTACACTGCTGATGGGATTTATTGAAGCAGTTATTATGGAAAACAATATGGAGTTTCCTCAGCAAGTTGAAAATATAACCACCAAATGGTCCAGCTATTCCACTTCTGGGTATTTATTCAAAGGAAATGAAATCACTATCTCAAAAAGCTATTTGTATTCATATTCATTGCAGCATTATTTACAGTTGGCAAGATATAAAAACAACCTAACTGTCCATTAATGGATGAATGTATAAGAAAATATTGTTTATACCATGGAATATTATTCAGCCATAAAAAAGAAGGAAATCTTACCATTTGTGACATCATGGATGGGTGTTGAGTGTATTATGCTAAGTGAAATAAGTCAGACAAGGAAAGACAAATCCCATGATCTCACTTATATGTGGAACCTGAAAAAAACAAAAAACATGAACCCCAAACTCACAGATACAGAAAGTAGGTTGATAGTTGCCAGAGGTGGAGGTGGAGGTTGGCAAAATGGGTGAATGTCTTCAGAAGGAACAAACTTCAGTCACAAAATAAGTAAGTTCTGGGGATATAATGTACAGCATGTTGAGTGTAATGATACTATATTGTATATTTGAAAGTGGCAAAGAGAGATCTTAAAAGTTCTCATCACAAGAAAAATAAAATCTGTAACTATGTATGGTGATCAATTTTAACCAAACTTATTGCGGTGATCATTTTGCAATATATACATTTATTGAATCATTGTGTGGTGCACCCAGAGCAAATATAATGTTACATGTCAATTATATCTCACTAAAAATGGTTAAAAACAATAACTAATGGAATCATACAGTATGTAATTTTTTGGAATTGACTTTTTTCACTCCACATAATTCTTGGGAAATTCACACAAGTGTCATGTATATCAATACTTTGCTTCTTTGTATTGCTGAGTGATGTTCATGGTATGGATGTACCATAATTGGTTAAACATTTACCTATCAAAGAACACAGGAGCTAGTTCCAGTTTGGGGCTGTTATGAATAAAGCTGATATGAGCATTTTCAAACGTGATTTTGTGTGAACACAAATTTACATTTTTCTGGTATTAATGCCCGGGAGTACAATTGCAGTTGGGAAATAAGTCCATGATCCATTTGAGTTATGTTTTGTGTAAGGTGTGAGGTTTAGGTCAAGGTTTATTGTTTTGTCTGTGGAGGTTCAATTGCACCAGCATCACTTACTGAAAAGGCTATCCTTCCTCCAAGGGATTGCCCATTTATCAAAAAGCAGTTGGGCAGGTTTTTGTGGATCTAATTCTGGATTCTCTGTTATATTGAATTGTTCTGAATGTCTCTCCTTCACCAATTTTATTGGGTGAGTTGCGGTAGTTTGTGCTTTTTTAGGTATTGGTTCATTTTATCCTGTATATGTTGTGGTATTCCTTCACTATCCTTGTGACATTTATGGTCTGTAATGATATTCCCTGTTTTCTCCCTAACGTTGGTCATTTGTGTCTTCTCTTTTTATATTGGTCAGTCTTTCTAGAAGCTCATCGATTTTATTGATTTTTTTTCAAGGAACCAGCATTTTGTTTCATAATTTTCTCTACTGTTTTGATGTCTTCCTATTATCTGCTCTTATCTTAATTTCCTTCCTCCTTCTTGCTTTGGGTTCATTTTCCTATTATTCATAGGTTCTTGATAAAAACTCAGATTTTTTTTTTAATTATGTATCAGTTTCAGGTATACAGCTTGGTGGTTAGACAATCCTATAACTTACATAGTGTTCCCCAATACCTGCCTTCACCTGTTAGCTATCTGTTAGGCTTAGTTCCTGAAAGAGCCTCTGGCAGTAGTCAGTTGCTTGAGGGAGGCTCTGCATGAGTCACAAGGTAGGCATGAGTGGTCTTCACTCCACTCACGATCTGGTCTTCACGAGATTGATGCAGATTCAAACTTGGCACCAGCCCTGGGTTTGAGGCCACTCAGAAACAGTCTGAGGTTACACCAAGGTCAGGTGCCATTTGCCATGTACCAATGGATTTCTGTGGTGGGGCCTGGTCTCTGGGATTCGTCAGGATGAGTCCAGCAGTGTTCCTCAGGCCCACACTCCCAGTGCCCTGTTGCACCACCCAAGCTCACTCTTTGGAGAAGAGGTGGCTGCCGGAGCCTGTGGTATAGACTCTTTTGAAGGGATCTTGAGAAGCAACCCCAGGAGAATGAGACAGAACCGTGTGGCTCTGACACAGAGACCAGTTCCCTAGGTCTCCTCCTTGTCAATGTGGGCTAGGGAACCCCAGCCCTGTGCCCATAGAAACCCAGATGCCTGCTGGCCTGGAGCACCACAGTCCTAGCAGTGGAGCCACCTGCTAAGAGAGTGAACCCCCCCCCCACAAACACACACAGCAGCAGTGAACCCCCCCTTGGGGCCCCAGTGCCCTGCTCCACAGGCTTAAACATTTTAAGTATTATGTTATGGCACTCTACATTTCATTAAAAATTTTGCTTTGGCTGTTTTGTTTTGTTTTGTGACATTGGTAAACGTTAGTCGGTAAAGGAGAGTGGAAGTGGGGTGGAGGTGGAGGGGGTGGCTGATTACTGCCAAATGGGAGCAGGAGTCCAGGTTTTCCTCTTGATTTCTGTTGTGACAAATGGGAGAAGAGTCTCCATGTTACTGCTGGGCTCCCTACTAGACCTCCCCTGACTCTGTTGTGGTTAGGAGAAGTGGGAGTGCCTTGTTACTACTTCTCACATGGTTTTCACTGGCACCACGGCAGGAGGGATGGCCTTGTCCATACCCATAGCTCTGGAAAATGGTAAAATTCCTACATTTCCACAAGACCTCTTCTGACACCATCCCTCCAGTGAGATCAATGGGGTACCTCGTTACTGGGGGTTGGGAGTAGAAATTTAGGCCCCCAAAGTGGTCTCCACTGATATCACAGCATCAGCATCAGGAGAGGGGTGAGTTGCTCAATAGCACCAGTGAGAATGAAAGTGTTAAATCTGTACTTGGCCTACTGTGACACCACCCCAGCAAGGTGATTTGGCCACCTTATTACAGTCTGGCAAGGATGGCAGCCTGGGCTCCCCTTAGACTTAACCTTTGCTACTGTGGTTAGGGTTAGGGTTTTTTCTGTGGTATTTGGCTGAAAGATAGTGGTTATTTTCTAGACTTTTTCTGCTTTGGTAGACTGTCCCTTTTCTGGTTTTTTGACTATAGACAATTTGATTTTCTTGAAACTTTATTTTTTGCCTATACTTGTTGGCATTTCTAGGTTCCCAGGTTCTTCAGCTCCAAGTATGAGTATCTGAGTCAGAAAGAAAACCCAAGAAACTCTGCCTGCTGTTTCTGGGTTTCAAGATTCCTAACCACTCTACCGACTTCTCTCCACCTTTTAGAGTTTTCTTATATTTGTTTTATATAAAATTTCCAGGGGTTTTCGTTGTACTTGACAAAATAAATAGAAAAGAATCTATACTGCATCTTTCTTGAGGCAGAAGTCTACTGAGACTTTTTATATATATTGCATTTTTTCTGTGTTGGTTTGTCTATGTATTTACTACACTTATTCAAGTTAATTCTGCTTACCTGATTTCAGTGCTTACTGATATAATTCCACATGAAATCTTCTTTAAAACTTTCACTTTGACTCACTATTGATGTATTAGAGAGTAAAATTTTGAGTGATGGTTTTAGGAAAAATCTAAGAATTGTTTACTACTTTTCAGCCCTTAAATATCTAAGACTATTTTTCTGTTTCCTTCATATATACCACATGTCTATATAGAATTTATAAGCTTCTAATTTTTTCTTTTCTAACCAAAATTTTTAAATATTTTCTAACACTAACCTAATTATTATCTTGGGGTCAAGTGTTCTTTCTACTTAGATGCTTATAGAGCTTTACTTTGACTGCAGTTTTTATTACATAGTTTACATATAAAGTCATTTTTTGCTATCAGTTAATATTTTTGATTCATGGTTTTAACACTTTTTCCTGGTCTGGAACGTTTCCTTTTAAATATCTAAGTGGTTATTTCCTCTAGTTGCTCTGCACTGATCTCCAAGCAAGTTTGTAAGGTGCAGTGGTTGATCTGAATAAGTATCCCACTGGGCCCAGGAAACCTGGCCTTTTATCATATGGATTCCTCAGCTTTTCTCTTTCTGATTGTGAGGGTAGTGTGTTTTGCAAAGATTTTTCTAGATTTTGTTGTTTTATGTTTTCTGTGACTCTGGACAGGAACAGGGTCTTTTATGGCCATAAGATAAAAGACATCAATTATATCAAAGCCTACCACAGAGAGGAAGTGAGACATGTTCCAATTCTCTGCTAAGAATAAATATAAATCCTCCTACTCTTACCCTCTTCGGTGTAATGAAAACAGATGAGAGAATATCTTTGTGAGGGTCACTTATAATTTCTGCAAAACTGAAAGTATGAAGTCTACTGCTTTAGGGTGTCTATGATCATTTCCTTGGTGGCCAGTCAGAGCACATGATAGAATTTCCCTTCAATAGGCAGCTGCTAGTAAATGAGATAAATCAAAGATGTTACATGGTAAAAAAAAAAGTTGTTGCTTTTAAGAACCCAGTTGTCATGTTACTGGTGGAATAGAAAGACATCCCAAGGAGTTGGGATCTCGTATGTGTCATCTAAATAATAGGAAATCTGGGGAGAATAAATCCTGGTTTGTTATTGTCTTCTATGATACCTTCACATTAGCTTTTTGGGCTGAGGTCAAGGACCTGCCTCTGGACAAAGGGCAAAAAAATGTGTCACCTTGCACGGAAATCAGGAGTTGCTGTTAAAGGGGTATCAAGCGTCAGATCTGTAAGATAAATTAATTCTAGAGATCAGCTTACAACTTGGTGCCTATATTTGTTTCAACTGGATTCGAAGAGGTGGCCATTTTAAAAGACTATTGTGCATTTAAATATTTGTGAAAAGGTAGATCTCATGTTAAGTGTTCTCACCACAGTGAACAAAGAAAAGAAACTTACATGCAGTATGTGTGTGTGTGTCGCTGGGGGTGGTTTGGTAGGTGTTGTGTGGATGCACTTGTAGCACGGCTCACACACTACTAAAATCTCCTACATCTATATGCCATTCCTTTCATTATTCTTTATTCATTTGGAATTCTGGAAGAATTTTTAAATTTTGTCTTCTGTTCTACAGTTTGATTTTTGCAGCATTCGGGCTGATGTATACTGCTATACCAATTTTTATTCTGCAATCATTTTTAACCCCTTGCAGTCTCTCTTGATCTAATTTTTTTCTCTTTTGTTTTGAATGCTCTCTTCTCTTGAATCACAATAACAATATAAATCAGGAATTCTCCCCTTCTCTTTTTCAGTAAATCTATCTCAACAGAGGGTATGTGTTCCAATTCTTTGTAGCATCCCTCGTATTTGGGACTGGAATGTTTTCTCCCAACTCTGCGATAGAACCTGTCTGCTTGCTTATCTTGTACAGCAAGAGAGCTACTGGCTTTTGGCTGAATTTGGCATTAAAGCAGGTCTGACAAAGACTGATATGGAATCCTGTCCAACTCTTTCATATTTAGACAATAGTGAAAGGAAAAATATAAATCTGTAGATTATCATGACCAGTTCACAATACAGCAGTGTGAGGGAAGTGGAGCAGAAGCTGATGCCCTGCCCAGTCCCCTCAAAGATACTAGTCTCGGTGTCAGTTGTTCTCTGTGTTTAGTGAACTGCCGAGCTGGTTTCCAGCTCTCAGGGTAACCAGTTTCTCTTTGCTTAGTTCAGTGCCAAGTAGGAGCTGCAGCAGGGCCTGGCAAAGGTAGTGCCCCTTCCCCCTACCATGTTGTCATTCAGTGTATTAAAGCTCATCCCTTCTCGTGTGAATCTGCGACACCCACAGTTGCAGGTGGCTTCTCAGAGTGCTGACACAGTGATTGCAGTAAGTCCCTGACAGGCCCGAGGACCCAACGTTGCTTTCTCCCTCTGTTATCCATCTAACTAACATGTTGTTAGTTGGGTTTACCACTATATTCTCACATGCTTTCTTGGGATGCTTTCTTCTAAGTAGGATTTCTCTTTTTCATAAGAAGGGTTTTCAAGTTAGCCTTCTATATATCCATCTGTTATATTCAGTTGTTTCAGTGGTTATCTAGGAGGTGACTGATAAAATTATGATTTTCCACTTATTGTCTTACCCAGAAATCCCTTCTGTAACTTCAGCTCTAGTGCTGAACATCACCTTCAGATCCTGGTGTTGATGTCTTTTCTCTCCTTTTTCCTTTTAACCTTCTGAGCAGATTACAATTCTTCCAGAAACATAAAAGCAAAGCATGGCACCCTCAGAAACTAAGAGGCTCCTACCAGCAGAGCAATTGCTACAATTGAGGCAGACCTAGCAATCGTATCCATGCACTTCATTCATGCAGCAAGTATTTAGTCAACACCGACTATTCAAGTGTCATGTCAGGCACTGGGGAAGATGTTAATATATGTTCTCTTTCATCAAAACATTGTGTGAGGTGAACAATTTAATGCACAGGTATAACTTGCTGTATTAAGAACAATAAAAGATGTGGTGCAAACTCTTCAAACACTGTTATTATAATGCAGATCAACAGATTTCTCAGAGGACTTGATAATTGAATTAAAACATAAGGAGATGTTGTACTAAAGGGGCTGCTAGATGGCGATGGGGAAAGAAAATTTTAATTGCAGATAAATCAGCTTCTGCTGCATTACCGTTCAGCACCTACATTTACTTTCTCCCGTGAGCACCCCATACAGCATCCATGTCTGCATCACCCACAACTAGTGTCACCATTCAGGTACCTCAACCTGCATTCTCCCATCACTGAGCACCACTGTCTCTAACCTGATAAATCAGTAGGAATATTTTATTAAATAATGGCAAGTTTTCCTATCCCCTGGAGTGACAAGTCGAAACATAAGATGTAAATAAAATGGTCTTTGTGCAACTTCTTTTGTTTGTTTTTGTTTCTAGTGTTGTGATAGCTGTGAGCACTGGGGGGAAGGGGGGCTGGGGGAAGGAGCTTCAAAATCAGATGAGCAGGTCACACGTGACACATTCCTATAGAAACTGTTGAAACCCAGGGAAAGCAGCTCTGGATGTGACTTATTGCAAGATAAATCCAGAGTTGTTCTTTGCTTTTATAAATCCACAGAACACTGATATCATGGGGCATCGCTTACACAAGAATAAGTTGGGTGAAAGGATACACCAGCGTGAGCTCAAACAGTCCCCGAGCTCTCATGAACGAAGTGGAACTTTAGTTACCCTGCAGAAAGCAAATTTTAAAAGGCACAGGAAGGGGGGAACCAGGTAAATCTTGACTTGCTGGGGAAAGAGTGAGAAAAGGAACGTGAGTAGGATGATTGAAAACAGTGACGATCACGTCGGTGCCAAATTGTGGAGGATCTCAATTGTCACAAGGAGAAGTTTGAATTTTATTATTTTTGACAATGTTTGAGATTTTTGAGAGGGCTAACATGATTTAAAAATAAAATTTAAAGACATTAGTCTAAAGCGTGCATACAGTGGCTAATTTACCAAAAATGATATAACATGAGCATTTAATATACTGATCATGTCCCATGTTCTACTCTCTCTTCCTTTTGTCCAACAACACTACACTCTCCTGGTTCACCTCCAATTATTTTGTTTTTATCTTTTTTTTTTTACCTTCAGGCTCCTTCATGACCTCTTTCCCTTTTATTCATAAATAGATATTTATTTATAAATATTTACTCATAAATAGATGTTCATTTAAGACAGATATTGTCTACTGTGAGCCAGACACTGCACTTGGTTTGGGGGTTAGAATAGTGAAAAAAATAGTCATGGTTCCTGGTGGCTTGGAGTTCAATATAACTTCCTGCATTGTTCAATCTTTGGCCTTATTGTTGTCTAATTCCACCCTCTTACCTACAGTCCCGTACACGCCCATGACTATCTTGACCCCTATTCATATCCCTTGTATGGTCTTTGCTACTAAACCTCAGACTTCAGTTTCCACTTGCCAACTATTTGTGGCCCAAACTGAGCATGTCCCAAACCAAACTCACCATCTTATTAACATCCTCCACACCAAACTCTTCTCCTTCAAAGATCTCTCTATTTTGGTTAAAACCACAATCCACCCAAGTAATAGATTGTAGAAAACTTGAAATTACCCTCTTTATTCTGTATTCTTCATGTGTAACTGATCTCCAAAATGCCTCTAGAATTAGCTCCATATTCCTCATGGTCCTTCATTTCCTTGCTTCTCATCTCTCTCTAGCTTCAATTCCATATTTGTTCTTACAGATACTAATATAAACAATTCTGCTTTTCAGGCTCCCCATTGTTACATGAAGATTTGAACACCTCGGCGTTGCATTTATGAGTGTTCAAAACCTGGGTCCAGCTGGCTCCCTTACCTCATCTCCGACCACAACCACACCCCTGTGCACTTTTGTGCCTTCATCTTTGTTCTGCTGGGAGAATCTACTTTTCTTTCAAACACAGAGAAATATTCCCCAATCTCATCCCTAGACAGAGTGGAACTTACCTCCGCTAGCTACCTATTTCTCAGAGTCATAAGATTTTATAGGACAAGTAATGGCTTTGGAGTCAGATATACTTAAAGTTAGTTCAGATCATAGTCCCAAAATTCAATGACTGGGTGACTTGAGCAAGTTGATTAACCTCTCAGTGCCTCAGTTTCTCAGACAAAGAGAGTGATAAAATATGCCACATAGAGTTGTGAAAATAAAACAGTATTTGAAAAGTGCTTAGCATTAGCTTAGTAGTTTTAAAAGATAAAGTTGTGTTATACTTTGTGGATGTGTGTGAAACCCCAACATATGAATCTTAGATGTCATACTAATCTTTGTACCCACAGCACATGCACATGATAGGTGCTTAATAACATTTTAATTAATAAATAAATAAAAACATTAACTTTCTTTGCAATGCTAAAATCATCTATTTAAAATAACTTGATAAGGATTTTTCTAAGCACCATACATCCTGTTTTTACGTCTTTTGGATAAATCTTTGAAAAGTATATTCATAGACTTTGGCTTCATCTAAGAAAGTTAAGTACATAACTGTTTCCTTTACTTTCTTTCAGGCCCTAATTCCTCTTTTATACTCCTTCACTTAGCCACAATGATATAGTTATTCCAAACACTACCCATAACCAAATAAATTCTGTGAGCTAAAATTTGTTTTTTTAACAATAAGCATTTTATTTGTATGCTGCTGCCAGAGTATATAAAGTATTTATCTCTGTGAAAAAGAAATTCATGAACATTCAGAGAGGTAGATGTTAAGGGCTGACAAAAGCAGAAGTTAGTATAGTATTGCACGTGTTATAGGACAAGCTTTTTGTACAGGCTTCAAATTTAGCCCTCTGAATAGTCACCGGTTCATGGAAAGTGGTTTCGAACACCTTCAGAGATTCATTTCACTACAAAAAGGAACAGGCTTTCTGAGGTCTGAAGGGATTCCTACTTGAAGATAATACCGTCAGCAGGGGGTCATGTTGAACATTCTGCAGACAGAATAGTTTCCTATCTGCAGCCACCTGGGAAACCTTCATGCCACTGAGCTCGGCCTGCCTCTGGAGATACTGAACCACTTTTTTCATAATGGGGAGGCTGGAGGAACCAGACATGGTGCACACCAGAGCCAGGAGACTTGTCGGGAGTGGGTCCATTGGTGATAGATCCATGGGTCTAGACTGTAGAGCAGCAAAGCTGTGAGCTAAAAACGGAGCCCCAGCCCGTTTGGCTCAGTGGTTACAGGATGGGCCAGCAGACTGAAGGGTCCTGGGTTGATTCTGGCCAAGAGCATGGACGTTGGTTGCAGGCTCGATCCCAGCCCCAGTCTGGGCAAGTGCGGGAGGCAACCAATCGATGTGTCTCTCTCACATGGATGTTTCTCTCTCTCTCACATGGATGTTTCTCTCTGTCACACACACACTCTCTGAAAAGCAATGGAAAAATACCTCTGGTGAGGATTTTAAAAATAATAATAATAAAAATAAAATAAAATGTTCACGAGATTGGACCATGTTTATTTACCTGGATTTGACAGGACATGGAGATATTACAATATCTTCTTAAAGAACATCATCTCCAGTGCTTCTTGGTTCAAATAAAAAATGTCAGCTCTCTAACTTTCCAGAACTAACTAAAAACCTGTGCAAATAGCTCTCTATTCACAAGATCGCACAAAATCAGTCCCTGTCCAAATCAAAACTTTGTGCTGTGATCCACTGCGACTTCTAAAACAATCCTAATATATTTATGTTTGCCTCGCTTTTTCATTTATTCCACATGGCAAGGATATCATTCATCCATTCGTTCACTATTCATTGAGTGCCTCCATGTACCAAGAACTTCACAAATGTACTATAATAATGTGCAACACAAGTTATACTTTCCACAATGTCTAAAGTTAAATTTAGCTTTTTTTGTAACTCTAGCTCTACTTTTCATTCTCTTATTTTTCCTCATTATGTAAATAAAATAACTGAAACTCACAGATGTAAGGAAGGTTGACTCTCTCTTGTATAGTCACAGATGGTTGACTCCTTCATAGTATGTGATTTGATTGACCTCAGATCGTGCTGTGAAATGCTTGCTGGCATGTGTGTTTACATTAATATTACCTATGGAAAGTAGAAATGCCAGCCTGCAGAAAAAGTCACTAATAATATCATTTATTAATTGACTGTCTTATGTACAAGACTATTTGTGAATGTATTTATTCAACATATATATTTTAAGCTCTTTTTCCAGGTACAATGTGTGAGGATTTAAGAATATAAAATTGAGCAAAAACATAAAAAACTCTACCCTCATGAAGTTTATGGAGACACATCCATCAAATCCTCACACTCAAAAAGATGTAAAACGATTAGTGTGGTAAGTGCTGTGACGCAGAGGATATGGTGTTTAAGAAGGAAATCTGACTAGTCTGGAAGGGTAGAGAGAGGCTTCCCCATGGAAGGATTGATTGATTAAAACTATGAATGCTGTATAAGTAAGCTGGACTAATGTTAGGAAAGAGAGGCAAAAGCTCCAGTGACAGGGAATAGCCTGTCCCAGGACTCCATAAAATACCTCTGCTGGTGTTGGAGATGATGGTTTTTAAAGCTGTGAGTTGTGATTTATATCTGCCTTTATGGGATGTAATTAATGACATCCAGAAAACATGGATCTAATATAGGCTGGGTATATTCAGTACAGAAATAACCCTCATTGTAAAGGTGCCCTATGTCATTTATATTTTGAAGGAAACAAAAGCAAACAGTGAAGAAACATTGACTTTGATATCAAAGGTATCTGGATTTTAATTTTGATTTACTAGCTGAATGACCATAAGGACTTTGTTGACCTTCTCTGAGTTCTACTCCACAGGTTTATGTGGGGAACTACTGAGAATGAGATAACATGTGTATAATATCAGGCACTCAGAAAATGTAACTTTGCTTAAAGAATCGTGTTATTTATTTATTTATTTATGTTAATTCTCACCTGAGGACATTTTATCCATTGATTTTTTAGAGAGAGTGGAAGGGAGAGAGGGGAAGAGAGAGAAAAAAACAACAATGTGAGACACATCGATTGGTTGCCTCCCGCATGCACCCAACCAGGACAGGGGATTGAACCTGTAATCCAGGTATGTGCTCTTACTGGGCAATCGAACCCTCAACCCTCTGGTGCACAGGCTGATGCTCCAATCACTGAGCCACACCAGCCGGGGCAAGAATGGTGTATTTAAATGATTCTACTGTCCTAAGTGTTGAAGCTTTGTGTTTTGCTTGTATATTGTTAATTATTTTGAATTAATTAGTTTGGCATATAATTGTGTATGATAATTATTTGGCAGTGTGAGCAGATTAATTTATTCATGCTGTTCCACCTTCATGTATTTCAGTGGTTCTATTCCTCATTTACCTCCTTCAGGAGGCTTTATGTACATATGTTCCTTCCATCAATTAAAATATGATAATATATGATTCCTTTGTTGTTGTCCCTTTTTTCAGTTTATGTTTTGTTTCTCACAGAAAACTCTTGGCAGCCAAGGACTCAGTCTTATACCTCATTATAGCTTACCTGCCTAGCAGGATGTCCCTGTCAGGGAGCCCATGCTAATGACAGGCTAATCAAGTCAAAAAGCTTTCTTATATACAACCACTTTACCTGGCCTGAGAAGTGTCAATATGATTCCTTTAAACCTAAGTGGGAAATAGTGTTACATGTCATAGATGTTTATATCAATGTAGAAGTAAACTATTTTTATTGAAAAATAAAACAAATATAAACATAGGAAAGTAGACCCTAGAAGAAAGTTTGTACAAGCATGTAAATTAGGAATATTATATTTTATTTTTACCTTATATATGAAAGTTGCCATTCAAAGTATAAACTAACGTACTTTTGAAAAATTAATACTTTAAGGCTTACTGAAGTTATTTGTTAGGGATCAAAAATGACATACTTTATAAATATAATTATAAACTTACAAACTAACCCTATAACTATGAGTAAACTATAATCCTAACAAATAAATTAATTTGAGGCCCCTTAAATTAATTAGAAATTCTTTAATTCAACACTGGACTATAAACAAATTCTTAGTATTGTAGGATGTAAGACCCAGTGGCTAAAAACTGGCATAAGCAGTAAAATCTGGGACATGGGAAACCAAAGGAAAAAAATAAACAAATGAGACTATATCATGAAAAGTTTTTGCACAGCAAAGGAAACTGTCAACAAAATGAAAAGACAACCCACTGAATGGAAGAATATATTTGCCAATGATATATCTGATACGGGGTTCAAAGTTTCTAAAGGACTCAACTCATTACCAAAAAAACAAAAAATCCAATTAAAAAATGGGCAAAGGACCTGAATAGACACTTCTCCAAAGAGAACATACAGATGGCCAAGAGACAGATGAAAAGATGCTCAGTGTTGCTAATCATCAGAGAGATGCAAATTAAAATCACAACGTGATATCACTTCACACCTGTCAGAATGGCTCCATCAACAAACAAGTGCTGCTGAGGGTGTGGAGAAAGGGGAACCCTAGTACCCTGCTAGTGGGAATGCAGACTGGTGCAGCCACTGTGGAAAACAGTGTGGAGATTCCTCAAAAAATTAAAAAAGGAACTGCCTTATGACACAAAAATTTCACTTCTGGGAATATATCCCAAGAAACCCAAAACACTGATTCAAAAGAATATATGCACCCCTATGTTCATTGCAGCCCTATTTACAACAGCCAAAATTGGGAAGCAGCGAAAATAACCATCAGTAGATGAGTGGATAAAAAGTTGTGAGACGTTTATCTAATGGAATACCACTCAGCCATAAAATAGTAGACAATCTTACCTTTCACAACAGTATGGGTGCACCTAGAGGGTATTATGCTAAGTGAAATAAGCCAGTCAGAGAAAGGCAAATACCATACGATTTCACATATATGTGGAATCTAATGAACAAAATACGCAAACAAACAAAATAGAAACTGCCGGAGCCCGCCGGCAGAGTGGAACGGTCCTGAGGAAGGGGTGAGGATGGAGAAAAGACACAAAAAAGATGGGATCGGGAGGACTGCAGCTCGTGAGGGCTGCAGCCCCGAGTTTATTTTCCCAGCTCAATTTATACTGGAGCTGTTGTTTTTGCTGAATAGCACCCAGCCCCGCATTCCTTCCCCTTGCCCGATACAAAGTAATTCCTTCAAGGCCCTACGAATGTTCTTTCAGAGTAAACATCCTGCCTCCTGCAGGAGCTCAGACCTTGGCAACTATCTTTGTCTCCGCTTCTAATGGGAACATTTTGGGGAGGATTGCGTCCTTGGCTTGGTATGTGGCTTGACTGTCCCTTAACCCTTCAGGCCGGGGCTAACTTTCTAATAAGACTTTCTAGAATTTCTGGCCGCAGGCTAAATTAGTACTGCCTTGGTGCCTCAAGGTCTGGGTCAGGGAGCAGGGGAGCACATCTGCAGCTCACCCAGGCAGCTCCTCCATGCCTGGGGCCACAGCAGCTCCCCACAAGAAACAGACTCATAGATACAGAAAACTGACAGATGTGGGCTTGTGGGGGGCTGGGTTAAATAGGTGAAGAGATTAAGGGAGGAAAACTCAACACAGACATCATTATGGTGATTGTTAGAGGGAAAGGGTGTTGGGGAGGTAGAAGAGGGTATAGGGGGGATAAATGGTGATAAAAGGAGACTTGACTTGGGGTAGTGAACAGACAATGCAATATACAGATGATGTATTGTAGAATTGTATACTAAAAACCTATTTAATTAGCCAATGTAACCCCAATAAATTCAATAAAAATGTATTTTCAAAATGAAAATTAATTTTTGAAAAAGTAGCACCCAATTAAAAGAGAAATTTGCATTTTGGCACTTTTGTAAAAAAAAAAAAAAAGGAATATGACATTATAGGGGTTCTTGGACAAATGTGGTGAATTTACGTAGATGGCCATCCAGTAGCACCCTGTCAGAAAGGCCTTCTGTTCACAAGAACTGTTGACTGGCCCAGGGAGCCCCTTTCATTATGATCGTGATGTAAAGTTGGGGATCACTTCTCCCACTACAGGAGTGGAAGGATGGGAGGGGAAGTTTTCAATGACTTATCCTTGCTGGCTTTAGAAGGTAAAATATACTCACGATACTTTCAAAATGTCTAACTGTCCATTCACGATAAGCCCAGAAGACAGGTCATCGTGTCAGGACACTGGAGGGTCCCCGGAGCAGCCCAGGCCCAGCGGGCCTGGTCACCCTAGTCCGAGGTCCTGACGGAGGAGCAGCTGACCCGCCCGCAGCAGGGGACGCGGGCAGAGGGGCGGCGCAGGCTGGAGAGAGGGGAGAAGCTACTGAACCCCGATGTGTGGCTCTGGGGCAGCATGGGCCGTGAGGGTGGGAGTCCCCTGATGTGGGGAGCCGCTGTGGCCCCAGGCACAGTGCCTGCGTGAGCTGCGGATGTGCTCCCCTGCTCCCTGACGCAGACCTTGAGGCACCAAGGCGATACTAATTTAGCCTGCGGCCTTGGATTCTAGGTAGTTGGCCCCGGCCTGAAGGGTTAAGGGACAGTCAAGCCACATACCAAGCCAAGGACTTAATCCCCCCCGAAAAGTTCCTATTAGAAGCTGAGACAAGGTTAGTTACCAAGGTCTGAGCTCCTGCAAGAGGCAGGATGTTTACTGGGAAAGAGCAGTCCTAGGGCCTTAAAAGAATTACTTTGTATCGGGCAGGGGGGAGGAAAACAGGACCGGGTGCTGTTCAGCCAAACAACAGCGCCCCTATGAAAAGAGCTTGGAAAACAAACTCAGGGCTGGCAGCTGGCAGCAGGCATGAGCTGCAGCCCTCCCGATCCTATCTTTTTTGTGTCTATCTTTTCTTCATTCTCACCCCTTCCTCAGGACCCTTGGACTCTGCGGCGGGCTCCAGCACCCTGAATAGAAACCAGATCCCGGGGCTCCGCCAAAGAAGCCAGCGCGCCCCGCCCCTGCGCAGCCTGGGGACAGTCACAGCAAGGGCATCCAGCAGCATGCCCGGGAAATCGGCTCCCCGCGCACTGCCCACCTGGACCACTCCAGTGACAGGGCGCAGGGGAAGGGATGGGTCTGCGGAGGCGGTCACCGACATGTCCAGAAAGATGCAGCCAGCCCACCAGCGGAGTGTGATGGTGAAGGGGGGCTTGGCCCTGCAGCAGGGCTGGGACCACCCGCGCCCTGCCTCGCTCCCCGAGGGGCCCAGGGGGCCCAGGCGCTGCTGAGCTTTGACCTGGGCCAGCTCATCAGCAAGACGGGGCTGGCCCAGCCTCCAGCACCCCTGCAGAAACCAGTGCTGGCTGCCGCTCACCGCCTGGCCGTGGATGTCAAGACCTTCATGGGGGTCACTGACTAGGCGACACTGAAGGTGTGGGGGGGACTAGACCGAGGCCACGCCGCGCCCGCTCGAGCCCTGCGCGCCCCTCTCCATCGGCTGGGGTCCCGCCAGCAGCCAGGGGCTCCCGGCCTCCTGGCAGCGCTGACAGTGCCAACCCTTTTGACTGACAGCTAGTCGGAAACCTCTCTTACTAGCTTAACCGTATTCTAATTTGGTTTCCTATTTTGTTCTGTTTTGTTGAATCATGGTGTTCAGAAAGGCCCAGGGTCCAAAACCTGGCGTTTTTTTCTGAGAACTAGAACTGCACCTGAGAAGCGTTGAAGGATCATGAAGAGATTGCAGATGTCTTTATGGAAAGGCCCAGAATCACTGGGAAGGAGAGAGGGTGAGAGGGAAACCCCAGAACACCCAGGGGGGCGGGGACTCTCCTGCCTCCCACAGAGCAGAATCCAGGCTGGGATCTTTGCTGTGGGGACACTCTTCAGTTGCAGTGTGCTAATACCACTCTACAAAGAGGCAGAAGCTACATGCTGAAGGCTTGAGTCCTTTCAGAAGAAGAACCACAACCCTGTCCTCTTTCCCGCCTTTCGCTTCCAGGGGGGCCTGGGAAGCGCTGGGTTGGAAACCAGCTGTAGGACACACTAAAAACCCCTCTCTTTTTTCACCAGAACAATGGGCCAGGTTTTTTTGAAACAATGTTCTTTGGAAGCAGAAACGCTTTGTGCCAGAGCACCTCCAACCTGCATGGAGAAGAGGCTCTGGAACCATCCTCGTTTTCATTTTTATGTAATTTATAAAGAAAGATTAAAGCCATGTTGACCATTTTATGGCCCCTGGCTTTAAGTAACCTTTCACTGTGACCCCCAGCAGAGGGGCAGCAAGCCGGAGATACCGGGTTTTCTTCTGCTGTCCAGTTACACCATCCATTCTGCTCAATACGTTTGAGAACTACACCCTCCCTTTAGTTTGTAGGGGGATAAAAATTCTTCTCAGGAAGAACATGATGAACCATACAGTTACTTTGATCTTCTAAAAAGGCATCACCAGTAAAAAAAGAAAAAGAAAAAAAACAAAGAAAAAGAAACAAAAAGCAAAGAGGGTGCTTCTTTCCCCCTCAAGGAGATGAAATAGAACAGCATTTGGACATCATGGGGTGACTGAATTGCTCTGTCATTCTGTCTAAATATCTCAAAACAGTTTGTCTAATGAGTAGTTCATATTGGATGTTTCTCACCTTCTTATCACCAAATGCACAAAATTGCCTGACTCAACTCTGTGTACATCAGAGGAGGTATTGGTCTGATGTGATGTTTCTCCAAGATTTCAAATAGAGCTAAATATGGTTATATTCCTCTTTTGTTCAAACGCTTGATGTTCTGAAACCTTTGGGACACAATAAAACAGAATCAATAGTAGCAGCTTTATGTTTTGCAACTTTGTTTCTCATTTTATTTGAATCTCTTGAATAAATAGGCCCTGAACCACTGTGGATTTATAATAAAAAGTTTTTTTTCTCTCCTGTTACTTTCAAGGCCATTTCCATCTCTTAGGATTCTGGTTTTTTATTTCTCACATATTTTTAGATTAAAATGCACTTGATCTCCCATGAATCTTAGTGCTATGATTATATCCTGCACGCTCTTGAATCATAAATCTCTCCCTCTCCACTGATACCTTCCACATCTTCATACATGAACACTTTTCCACTTGCCTTAAAATATTTTGAGGTTTCTTCCCCTTCTGTTAACCTTCTTATGCTTCTCCTTACTTTTGGTTCTCGAATTCATAATTTCTATCCAGTACTTACATTTTCTCACCATTCATTACTCACCAGGTTCTTGTAATTCTGCTTTTATGCTATATAAAATTACCAAATATACATTTCATAACAAATTAAGTGACCTTTTCCCTACAAACTTACTCTGACTCTTTGTGATCCAAAACAGCCTACATATCGTTACCACTTAACTCCTCAAAAATGCACATTTAATTCTGTCATTTCCATAGTGATAAATCTCCATGTCTCCCACTATGTAGAGGACTTCACCTGGCACACAGGGCCCTCCCCAATCTGAACTCACCATGAAAGCCAGATCAGATGGCTTATGTGTTTATAAACTTGGTAGGTGTGCTAAACTGTCTTCTTATAAGCGTTGTAACAACACTCTCATAAAAACATCTCCCCCAAAGTAATGAACTATCAAGCCATGAAAAAGACATGGAGGAACTTTAAATGCATTTTTCTAAGTGAAGAAGCCGATCTGAAAAGGAGACGTACTGTATGATTCCAATTATACGGCATTCTGGAAAAGGTAAAATATGGAAACAGGAGATCAGTCAGTGGTTGCCAGGAGGAGCGAGGGGCGAACAGGCAGAGCACAGAGGGTTTTTAGGGCAGAGAAGCTGTTTTGTCTGATTATGGCAGATATACCTCCTCCTACATTTGTAAAAACCCGTATCACGTGCAACACCAAGAATACACCGGAAAGTAAACTGTGGGCTTTGGGTGATGATAACATGTCGGCGCGGGTTTGCCTGTTGTAATAAATGCCCGCTCTCGCGTAGGGTGTTGAGGGAGGGGAGGTGTGCAGGTGTAGGGCCAGGAGGATGAGGGAGCTCTCTGTACTTTCTGCTCAAGTTTGCTGTGAATCGAAAGCTTTTCTAAAAAAAGAAAGTCTACTTTAAGTGTTTCTCCAAAGCCTCACCCTAGAATATAAAATGAAACTTTAAAATGTTTGCCCACAGGGTCAGTGAAAATTGTATCTCAGGGTAGTTACAATGATCATTTCTCTTATTATGAATAAAAGAATTTCTTTTTCTGTGAGCCCCACTCATGTCCTTCGTTCTTTTCTCTATGGGGTCATTGAGTTTTTACCTGTTTTGAAGAGGTTTTTTAATAGTCTTTAAACAAGCTTCACTGTGTTTGCTTTGTTGAAGTTTAGTTCCTCTTATATATAAGAATCCTTTGGGGTTTTTAAAAATTTTTTCCAATTATACTTGACTTACAATATTATATTAGTTTCAGCTATACAATATAGTGATAGTGATTTATATACCTTGCGAAGTGATCACCCCAGTAAGTCTAGGACCCACCTGGCCCCATACGTAATTATTACAATACTATGGACTGCGTTCCCTGTGCTGTACTTTACACCCATGACTATGTTTATAACTGGCCATTTGTACTTCTCAGTCCCTTTCACCTTTCCTCACACACCCCAGCCTCCTCCCTCTGACAACTATCAGTTCTCTGCATCTATCAGTTGTTGTTTTTATTGAATGTATTGGAGTGACATTGGTTAATAAAATTATATAGGTTTCAGGCATACAGTTCTACAACACCCCATCTGTATAGTGTATTGTGTGTTCACCACCCCAAGTCAAGTCTCCTGCCATCACCACTTATCCCCCCTTACCTTCTTCTATCTCCCCCCTCCCCATCTGGTAATCACCATGCAGTTGTCTGTGTTTATGAGGTTTCCTTCCTCCCTCCCTCTCTCCCTCCCTTTCTCATTTATTTATTTATTTATTCATTTATTTGCTTAATCCCTTCACCTTCTCAACCAGACTCATACCTTAGGCAACCGTCAGTTTGTTCTTCATACTATCATTTTGTTTCAGTTTTATTCATTTTTGTTTTTTAGGTGCCACATATAAGTGAAATCATATGGTACTTGCCTTTCTCTGTCTTCTTCCATTTAGCATAATGCCTCCTAGGTCCATCCATGTTGTCCCAAATGCAATATTTCATTTTTTTGTGTGTGACTGAGCGATACTCCATAGTATATATGTAAATGTTCTTATTTAGTTACACTTTTATGTAACACCTTTAGTCTTCTTCCACAAACATTGATCAGATCATTACATTTCATCTTCTACCCCTTCCTTTCTCTCTCTTCCACAATTCAGTTTCAGTTAATTATACTCTTTAGTGTTTAGTTTTGTTTTGTTTTTACTTTTAAATATATATTTTTAAATATATCTTTATTGATTTCAGAGAGAAGAAAGGAGAAGGAGAGAGAGATAGAAACATCAATGATGAGAGAGTCATTGATTGAGCCCACAACCCGGGAATCGAACCCCGATCGCCTGGATCCTAGGTTGATGTTCAACCCCTGAGCCAAGCCCGGCAGGGCTAAATATTTTTAAATAAAGTTTATTACTTGATTTGTTGTCCTTAAATGATACCCTTTCACTCCCAGCTATCAAAGATGATGGAATCAGTAAACTCACTTTACTTCCCACTTTTTTCTATTTCCTTCCCAATTGTTGACATTAGTGGTAGTGCTGCATTGTCAAGGCATATAATAATATTCAATACTTTTATTTTCACCCCAGTCCCCACATCTGTTTGAATATTAGTTCTTCATTAGATATGTTCATGGCTTACCAACAGTGAGGACTTCCACCATAATTTCAGAAATTATTCCTTGCTTTGCTGAAGTCATTCTCTAATACTTTATTTAAGAAGCATTTGGGGAAGTATATTCCTTGAATTCTAGCATGTTTTGTGCTCTTTGTCTATATACTTGAAGAACTTTCTAGATATCAAATTGATGACTTTCTTCTTTTAAAAAATCTCGAATGTTGCTCTACTGCCCTCAGATGTTGAATGCCTCTTCTTGTTATTTACTCTTAGAAACCACCTTAGATAGTTTTTCTGATGCCTTTATAGTCCTTGTTTTCCTCTCCTAATTAAAACAAATAGTAATAAAGGGCAAATTTAGAGTTCATGGGAATCAATATTCTAGCAGTGAAAAGGCTGTGTCTACAATGTCCTCAGCAGATCATATCAAAATCTTCTTAAGTGTCTCCAATGAGCACCCACCCATTGTTGGCCAAAGTTGCTTTTGTGACAGCACAATAAAAAATATAATGTTCTTCCTCACTTAAAGTGAAATTCTATATCATATGACACATTTTTCTTGATTATTCAATTATTTTAAAGAAATACATATAACCAAAAATAGCTAAGTAACCCTACATATATCTTTTCTTTTGCATATTGAATTAGATACAAGATCAAAGGCATGCAAATAAATGTTTTGGAAATGTTCTCTAATTTCTAAGGTAACCCAGCTGCTAGTTGAGGCCTCCTGCCCTTCAGAAATGGGGTTCAACTTGGCCTAAATACCAATTCCATAACCTGTGACAGTCCAGAGCCCTCCCCACGATTTTCCTGGCATCCTAATTGAACCCTCCCTCTCAGGAAACAGGGCTTCTGTCTTTCCCTGGCTCTGCCCCTTGTTATGTTTTTCTTCTTTCTTGCCCTTTCCTCCTGATGCAATCAAAATGTTCCTCTCCTGGGCTCTTGCAAGGCAAGCCCAAGCTGCATTGCGATCCAGGATTTTGCAGCATGTCAGACTTGTTCACTCATTTCCTCCAAACAAGCACAACGCTGTCCTTGAAAGGAACTCTGGTGGGTGCATTTGATGCCACCTTTTGCACAAAGAAACGGTGAATCAATCATATATCTGTTAATGTAGGATGGACATTTACCTTTCATTTCCTCTTGTCTGATTGCTGTTGTGGCAAAGACAGGTATCTCAAGTCTCAGTTGTGGCATCGACTGAAGATGACCCGCAGTGGTGCAAACCCTGGGTGGGAAACCAAAGACCTGACTCCACTGTGGACCTGTCTTGCTTTTTGCCTTGCTCATGTTGCCTCTCAAGGTCTCAGAACTTCACAAAGTTCCTGGGAGGATGCAAAGATCTCCTGCGTGTGAAGATACTGCGCAAAGCGCACAGTACCGTACAGGTGTCTGTTGTGATTATTCCTGTGATGTTCATTTAAAGCAACAAACAGACCATGTGTCGTTGAACACAGTTGTGAGGAGAAGACTCACAGTTTGCACTTGATAAGCTTCCCAGATTTAGCAACATCTTGGCTGCAGGTTTGGCCAGGAAACTGTAAAGATCTGTTTTGTGGGGGGAGAGCCTGAGGACTTTCTTCTCTCTTTAGGGCTCAAATTTGTGAGACTGTCCTTTCTGTGTGGTTTTTTTGTGTTTTTTTTGTTGTTTTTTTTTTAACAAGTCCACCTCCGGTCCAGATGGCATAAGGAAGCACAGTGGCGGGACAAAAAAACAACAGCAATTGCATTTTTTCAAATATTCATCCATTTGTATGCGATTCAGAAGACTGGGAAATGTTTGAGCACAGCTTCAAGGGTAAGCAAGATCACCGAAATATAGGATATCAGTGATTCAGAGGCAGGGAGTAGTAAAGTGACACTTATTTATGCAGGGTTGGGATAAACAGTTTTATTTTTGCATCAGTTCTCCAACTCGCCTTAGCAGAGCCCCACAGGAGGAAGGGATGGATGCAGCAGCTGGGTGAGCGCTCGCCGAGTCTGGAGGATCGCCAGTCTCAGGAGGAGCAACCAGAGCGCAGAAAGGATGGAGACAGCTGACACCGAGGCCAGGAAGCGGTGGCTTATTTTTGCCCCCCAATCCTTTCTGCATACATTTGATAGCCAATCACTCTGAGAGTGAACATCATCTCTGTTTCATGCTTCTCTTTCTCCTAAGGTCATCAGTGACCTCCTAGTTGCAAAACGGGACAGTTTTCCCTCCGTTCTCTCCCTCTCTAATTTGCCCAGAACATTAAACGCTGATGGCCGCTTCTCTGTGACCCTCCCTTTCCCACCGGCCTCAGGGCAGCCCTCTCAGATCGGCTCCCTGTCTCTTACACCTTAAGCCCTGGCAACTCTTTCCAGGCCCATACTACCATGTAGAGGTGGTGCCAAGGATTTTACTGTGGTTTCTTTTATTCCTGTCATAACCCTATGCCCTTGGAAACTTAGCTAACTCATGGTTTCAATGATCAGTTCTGTTGCTCTCAGACCCTATAGCATCATCCTAATTTTCTCTCCCCATTTTGACCAGTTTCAACTATACCTGTAACTAGATGTGTTATCAATATCCCCAACTCACTCTTTAAAAATTAAACTCTCTCTCTCTCTTCCTCCCTCTCTCAAATTAATAAAAACATATCCTCAGGTGAGTATTAAAAAAATTAAATAATAAAATAAAATAAAATAATAAAATAAAATATAAAATAAAATGTGGGGGTCCTTGCCTTTTAGAGATATATACTAAAATAAGTACAGATAAAATCATAGGACTAATATACTTTAAACACAGTCCAGGGGTGAAGGTAACTGGGTAGGGGAACAAATGCAACAACATTGACCATGAGTTGATAACTCCTGGCCTGGGTAGTGTCTGGATGAAAGTTCATTATATTACTCTCTCTTGTTGTATATGTTTACAATTTTCCAACATAAAATGTTTTTTAAAAGATACCAATGTAAAAGCCCCACTTCAGGGTTGAGAACCACCAGAGCAAAGGATAGCAAATAATAGCATCTCTAATTCCACCTCACTTTCCTCCAGCGTTTCAGACACTACCAGTCCACCATGTCATCTTTTCACTGTAAAATTTCATAATTCTTCCAACACAGCTTTTCAGGTTGCCATTGCCAGTTAGCACAGTAAAGGGAAATATTATTTGCAATCTTTGCACAAGGGCAAATGTGACAGAAATTGCCAGTTGTCTCCCAATACCCCTGTTCCCCTTTTCCTTATCAATAGAAACCTTGATTTTTAGCTGGTCATGAAGCTAATCAGAATAAACACTGTATGTCCCATCTTCCCTTGCAACCAGGTGGGACCATGGGATGAAATCCAGGCCAATGGCATGCAAGAGGGAGTGGTATATGCAATTCCTGGGGAGGGGAAAGGACAAAATAAAATTAAAAAATTAAACTCATCCTTTCCTTCCTGAAACTCCTGCCCCCATGTTCTCTGATTTTAGCAATAGCACTATTGTCCCCAATCCAGCTGCCTATCCTACTCTACCCCCACCCATTCCCCTTCCCATCAAGTAAAATTTATACTTTAGTTTCATCTTTAATTTCTCTCCAACTCTCCCTCCCTTCTCATTCTCTCTCCCTCTATCTTTTTCTCTCCCTTCCTCTCCCTTTCTTTCCCAATTTCTCTCATTAGATAATTGGATACGAAGACTTGCCAATTTTACTAGCTCAGTTTTGTTAACTGTTTCCTATTTCTCCATTTGACCTGAAATTATCCCAGATCAGGTTCACTAACTCTCAATTTTGTATTCTTTTTTATTATAACAAATTTCAAACTTAAATAAAAAAATGTAAATATAAAGATAAGAAAAAGCTGTGAAAAACAACCTTATATCGCAAATGTTAATGTTTTCCATTTTAATACGTAAAACATTGAAAATTGTCTACTCATCTTTATAACCATCACTACCATACATTCCCTTCCCTCCCTTTTCCACAATTACAACTATTCTGAAATTGGACAATATCCTTCCCAGCAATTTCTATAATATTAATAAACATGGATGCATTAAGAATACATAGTATAGTTGTGTGGACATTTTTAGATTTTATGAATGGTATACTATAGATATCTTTTTTCAACTTTTTTTCATCACTTAACACTGCTTCTAAGACAAGTCCATGATGATTCATTCATTTTAATTAATGTATCGATATCATTGAATGATTTCACCACAACTTCTTTATTTCTCTATTGATTTATATTTTCAGCATTTTTTGTTAATATAATGTGTATTGAACAACACAACTCTTGTATACCTGTTAAAATTTCTTTAGGTTCTATACTGAAAGTAGAATTACTGGGTATGTGCATCCTCAACTTTACTGGAAATTATTGCCAAATTCCTCCCTAAAGTGATGTATCAACTACCAACACAAAGAGATCCTAGTCCCACATATTCTTGTCAACACTTGATGCTATCAAGATTTTTAATTTTGTCAATTTGATGAATGCAAAACTATATCTGATTGTTGCTCCAAATTACATTTGTATGGATCCTAGTGAGACTAATCATCTTTTCATATATTTATTGTCTATTTAAGCTTTCTTTTCTATATATTGCCCATACTTATTACTTGTTATTTTTCTTTTGAATTATTATGTTATTCTGATTCATTTATAGGATTTCTTAAATATTTTATATATCAATATTCTTTTTGTTATATGCAAATAGATTTCTACAGCTATCTTATTTTTAAAATGGCATATGACATCCTTTGTTGCATAAAAATATTAACTTCAGTGAGGCCAGATTTCTAAATTTTTCTTTATATTTAGAGTTTTTGAATCTTGTTTAAGAAATATTTCCCTGTCTCAACACACCCTTCTCTAGTTTTTAAACAAATTTTATTTTTTTTTTTGCTGTTCTTTAATGCTGTTTGGTAATTATGTCTTTGTCATATGATATGTGAATGGGTATGATAGGTCTCAACATATAATATACATCTTTTACTTGCATTTTCTTCTTTAAGATTTCTCTATTCTTGGAGCTTTAGTTAAAATGCTTTCTCTGGTTATAAAATGTATACTTTATAATTAGCTTGTCAAGTTCCAGAAGCAAACTAGTCAGATTCTTATTGGTATTGCTTTATATTTATGGAACATTTCAGAGATAGTCAATAACTTTACAGTTTTGAAGCTTCACATCCACGAGCATATTCCTTTGTGTGTCTAGGTCTACTTTTTTTTTTTTTTTAATATATCTTTATTGCTTTCAGAGAGAGGAAGAGAGAGGGAAAGAGAGAGATAGAAACATCAATGATGAGAGAGTCATTCATCAGCTGCAGCCCACAACCTTGGCATGTGCCCTGACCAGGAATCGAACCCCAATCTCCTGGATCCTAGGTTGATGCTCAACTGCTGAGCCACGCCGGGCTGGGCTGTCTAGGTCTACCTTAACTCTCCCAATAATGTTTTGTAGCTCTTAATGTAATAAAGTATGTTGTTTTGACATCATTCATTAGATTTATCTCTATTTGATGTTTTAGATACTATTGTAAATTATATAATTTTGTAGTTTTAAAAAATTTGTTTATTAGTGATATGTAGAAATGCAACTGATTCTTATATTTTAACCTTATACATAGTGGTCTTTGTAGATTCATTTACTAATTCCAATAGTTTGTCTGTAGGCACAAAAATGTAATCTGCAAATAACGGCCTTTCTCCCTTCTTTTCTAATTGTTATAATATTAGCCTTGCCTTGCTGTCCTGGGTAAAATCTCCAGTATAATACTGACATGAACTAATAATAGCAGATAACTTTGTCTCACCTTGATTTCAGGAAAAAAGCTTTCCATAATTCATCATTAAACACGAAGTTTTCTATTGATTTTTAAAATTTTTTATTATATGTCTTTACTTATTTTAGAGAGAGGAAAAGGGAGAGAAAGAAACATCAATGTGAGAGGGAAACATGGATCGGCTGCCTCCTGCGCGCACATACCCTCAACCAGGACCACACCTGAACCTGGGCATGTGCCCCGACAGAAAACCAAACTGGCAGCCCTTCACTGCTCAGGGGTAGGCTCAACCTCCTGAGCAACACCAGCCAAGGTTCTGTTGGTTTTATTTGTAGTTACTCTTTATCAATATAGGGATTTTCCTTTTATTCTTGGTTTACCAAAAGTTTTTATCATGAATGAGTGTTAAAGTTTGTCAAATGTTTTTTCTTTATCTAGCAAAGGGATCATATTCTCCTTTTGTCAGTTAAGGTGATCAACTAAATTAATTATGAAATGATAAGCCACCTTGAATTTCCTGAAATGCATGTCAGGTGGCATTGTTGTATTATCTTTATATCTCTGTATTAAATTTACTAATATTATAGTTCAGATTATTGCATCTAATGACACGGCATGGAACTAGCCTTTACTTTCACTTTCTTGTAATATCCTTGTCAGATTTTACTATAAATTTTATTCTGGCTCCATAAAAAGATTTGGCAAGTGTTTGTTCTTTCTTTCTGTGTTCTGCAAAGGTTTGTATATGATGGTGGGTTTTTTTTCCCCTTAAATATGTGGAATAATTCACTAGTAAAGCTATCTGGTTCTGGAGTATCCTTTATGAAATGATTTTAAATTATTTTAAAAATTTAGTATAAAAATAAGTATTGAAAGTTTCTATTTCTTCTATTTTCCTAGAAATTTTTCCATTTAATCTAAATTATTAAATTTATTGTCATGAGGTTGTTTGTATCTCCCATTATCCTTCTAATGCAATTTGTATCTAGAAAACTGTCCAGTTTTTCTTCCCTGATATGACAATTTGTCATTTTTCTCTTGTTGATATTTTCCAAGAACTAACTTTAGATTATGTTTAATTTATTTTATGTTTTTTATTGTTATGATTTTTGCTGTTAGTCTTACTTACCTCTTTCTGCTTTCTTTGGGTTTGTTTATAGGGTTTCTTTTTCCTAGCTTATTGGGATAGAAGCTGAGTTAACTCATTTTTAGTATATATTCTTTCTAGGAAATACATTTAAGATTATAAATTTCCCTGTAGGTCCTGATTTCTCTATGTCTCACAGTTTGAAAATCTTTTATTTCAAATATTTTTTAAATTCCACTTTTATTTCTTTGTCCTTGGGTTATTTAGAAGTCTGTACCAATTTATAATCCACCAACTCCACAAGAGTTCCCTTTTTTCCCACATCCATGTCAGTTTTGTTATCGACTGTCTTTTTGATGATGGCCATTCTAATGTTTAATTTTTAAACAGTTTGATATTTCTTAGTTGCGTTGACATCAGTTTCTAGCTTAATTATTCTGTGGTTAAAGAACATGCTATAAGTTATTTCAGTTTTTAAAAATTTATTAAGGCTCCCTTTCTGTCCCAAAATATGCTCATTTTTGGTATGTAATATATATACGTACTTGAGAAAGACTGTGTTTTCTGTCATGATTTTGTGCAGTGTATTAATTGTGTTCTTTATATTTTCTAATTCTTTATTGAATTTTATGTTTTTATTTAAACTCAAATTTTAGATTCCTTTTTTGGAATAGAACAAGCACTTCACTTGTTTACAGGTTATATCTGAGTTGTAAAAATTATCTCACTCTCTCAATGTTTCTGTAATTCCTCGATTCATTTCCCCATTCAATCCTGGTTGTCACAATCAGAGAGAAAATGCAAAGACACTTTTTGTCTCGCATCCATAGGGAAAACCTAGCAACAGACAGGAACTGTCCAGGTCTGTCAAATAGGTGCATTTGAATTTGTCTGTTTATCCTGTCAGCTACTGAGAGATGTTACTATTATGTTATAATTACTGATTTATAGTAACTCTTCTTTAGGTTTGTAAATTTTTTTATTTTTATATTTTAAAGTTACCTATTGGGCATGTACAGATTTAGAATTGTGTTACCTTCACTGTGGATTAACATAATTATTATGAAATGTCCTTGTTTATTTCTAGGTTTGCTTTACTTTTCTATGACAGTTAATACTGTGGCTATAGAAACTATCTCTTGGTTAGTGTTTGCATAGATTATATTTTTACGTTATTTTTCCTAACATTTTTATATTCTTACATTTAGGATATGTTTCTTATAAACAGCTTATATTGAATTTGGTTTCTGTAATCAGTCTGTCAATCTTAGTTTCAAATTGGATTACATAGCCCCTGTAAGCTTAATGACTTACAACTCATCCAGAGACATACAGACATGGAACAGACTGAGGAATCTGTGTTTAAAACCAAAACTGTTTGCCTTATTTGGACTCCCATTTTTTTCTTTTTTACTTTCTCTTTTATTAAATATTGTGTCTTTATTATTTAATTTTTTACTCTATTAACTAATTCAAGCTACATTATCTTTCTGTTCTTTTAATGATTACCTTCTAACTTAAAATATTGATATTTTACTTAATAAATTTATGCAAATTATTACCTGATCACTTCCCAGATAATGCTAGAGTTTTAGACCATATCAACTCCACTTACCCTCTCACATCTTTGGGTTATTGTAATACAGTTTAATTTCACACATATTTTTCCAGTTTTATTGAGAAATAATTAAAATATATTACTATATAAGTTTAAGGTGTACAGCGTGATGGTCTGATTTGCATATATTGGGAAATAATTACTACCATAGGTTTAATAATTATATATCATCTCATATGGATACAATAAAGAGAAAAAATTTCCCCCTATGATGAGAACTCTCAGGATCTACTTTCTTAACAACTCTCCTAACTACCATAGAGCAGTCTCAGCTATAATCTGTATGCTGTACGTTACATCCCTGGTACTTATTTATCTTTTAACTGGAAGTTTGTACCGTTTGACCACCTTCTCCCGTTCTCTTTCCCTCCATCCCCCACTTCTGGTAACCACAAATCCGATCTCTTTTTCTATTACTTTGGTGTTTTGTTTTAGATTCCACATATAAGTGAGATCATACAGTATCTATCTTTCTCTGACTTATTTCACTTAGCCTAACGCCTTCAAGATCCATCCATGCTGTTGCAAAATGGTAGGATCTCCTCATTTTTATGGCTGAATAATATTCCATTGTTTATATACCACAGCGTCTTTCTCCATTCATCCACCAGTGGACACTTATGTTGTTTCCATGTCGTGGTTATGGCAAATAATGCTTTAATAAACATGAAGGCACAGGTATGTTTTCAAGTTAGTGTTCTTGTTTCCTTTGAATGTATTTCCAGAAGTGGGATTGCTAGATCATATGGTAGTTCTCTAATTGTTTCAGAAACCTCTCTACTATTTTCCATAGTGACTGTACCGATTTATAATCCACTAATCCACAAGAGTTCTCTTTTTTCCCATATCCATGTCAGTTTTGTTAACTCCTGTCTTTTTTATGATGGCCATTCTAACAGGCATGAGGTGATATCTACTGTGGTTTTAATTTGCGTTTCCCTAGTGACTAGTGATGTTGAGTATCTTTTCATGTACCCGTGACCATTTGTTTGTTTTCCTCGGAAAGATGTCTATTCAAATTCTTTGGCTATTTTTTAATGGGATGATGATGATGATTTTGCTATTGAGTTGTATTTCTTTACCTGATATATAGCTTGCAAATATTTTTTCCATTTTATAAGTTGTCTTTTCATTGTTACTTTTGCTGTGCCATATTTATTTTAAATATCCAAGACAGTATATATTGTTTTGTACAGTGAATAATCATTTATATTTACATACTATTTTTCTTTTTCAGGGATCTTTATTAATTATTATATTGCTTTTTTTAATGATTTCAGTTCTGTGGTGTGTTTTTTACCTTTATTGTTGCAAATATTACAGATGTCCCATTTTTCCCCCATTGATCCCCTCCACCCTACATCCACCCTACCCCCAGGCCTTCCCCACAACAATGTCTGTGTCCATGGGTTATGCTTAGAAACATAGAAGTCCTTTGATTAATCTCTCCCCACCCACTCCCCTTGCCCCCACCTTCCCTCTGAGATCCCTCAGTCTGTTCCATGCTTCTGTGTCTTTGGATCTATTTTGTTCATGAGTTTATTTTGTTTATTACATTCCACATATGAGTGAGATCATGTCGCACTTGTCTTTCTCTGACAGGCTTATTTTGCTTAGCATAATACTCTCCAGTTCCCTCCATGCTGTCCCAAAGAAACCATAAACAAAATGAAAAGGGAGCCCACTGTATGGGAGAACATATTTTCCAATGGCACATCGGATAAAGGGTTAATATCCAAAATATATAAAGAACTCATACAACTGAACAAAAGGAAGACAAACAATCCAATTAAAAAATGGGCAAAGGACCTAAATAGACACTTCTCCAAAGAGGACACACAGATGGCCAAGAGTCATATGAAAAATGTTCAAAGTCACTAATCATCAGAGAGATGCAAATTAAAACCACAATGAGGTCTCACTTCACACCTGTCAGAATGGCTCCATCAACAAGTCAACGAACAACAAGTGCTGGCGAGGGTGTGGGGAAAGGGGAACCCTAGTCCACTGCTGGTGGGAATGCAGACTGGGGCAGCCACTATGGAAAGCAGTAGGGAGGTTCCTCAAGAGATTAAAAACGGAGCTGCCATTTGACCCAGCGATCCCACTTCTAGGAATGTATCCTAAGGAAACCGAAACACCAATTACAAATAACTTATGCACCCCTGTGTCTATAGCAGCCTAATTCACAATAGCCAAGATCTGGAAACAGCCCAAGTGCCCATCAGTAGATAACCGGATAGAAAAGCAGTGGGACATCTACGCCATGGAATACTATGCAGCTGTAATTATTACATTTCTGTCTGGTATCATCTTACTTTCACCGAACCCTTCTTACAATATTTTAGTGTAGGTCTGCTGATGAAAAGTTGTCTTTGGTTTTTTAAAAAGTGAGATCATTACTTAAGGATTCTTTTTCTTTGTTTATAAAATTAAAAGTTGGCAATGTTCTCTCATCACTTTAAAGGTGTCATTGTATTTTCCTCTGGCATCTACATAGTTTGTTGGAAAATCCAGTTTTAAGTCTTATAATTCTTCTCTGGAGTTAATGTTCTATTACTATTCAAGATTTCTCTGTCTTTGATTATCAGCACTTTGACTGATGTTCTTATGCATGGTTTTCTTTATGTTTATCTTGCTTGAGACTTACAGAGCTTCTTAAGCCTATGAGTTGATTTTTTTTCATCAGCACTGGAAAATACTGGCCATTATATCTTCAAAAAATGCTCAGCCGTATTTCCTCTTTCCTCTTTTAGGACTCCAAATACACACTTTTAAAGAAGTTTTTCTATGCCTCACGTATGTCTTATGTTCTTTTCTATCTTTTTCTTTTTCTTTCTGTACCTCAGGTTATATATTTTCTACTGACATGACTTCCTGTTTGCTAATCTTATACTTCATATGTGTGTTTTCAATCACAGTTACAGTCACTATTATTTGGTATTAGTTGCAGGTGTTCAGCATAGCGGTTAGACAATAACATACTTTACATAGTGTTTTCCCCGATATTGCCAGGACCCGCCTGGCACCATACATTCTTGGTTTTTTGATGAAGTAGTTCTTTACAAAACCTTTGATTTTTTTTAATTGGGTTGATTGTTTTCCTATTATTGAGTTTGGGGAGTTCTTTTTCTATGCTAGATATAAAAGATCTTTATTTTTAAAATGCATTTTAAAAATAGTTTCTGCTAGTTTCTGGCTTGTCCTTCCATTCTCTAACAGTGACTTTCAAAGAATAGAGATTTTTTTTTTTTAATTAGGGTATAATTTTGATGCCACATTATGTTGGTTTCAGATATACTATACATATAATGATTTGATATTTGTATAGGTTGTGAAATAATCACCACAATAAGTCTAGTTAATCTTAATCACCACACATAGATACAGAATTTTTTTCTTGCGATAAGAATGTTTAATATTTACTCTCTTAGCAATTTTCAGTGTGCAATATAGTATTACTAACTGTTGTCACCATGCTGTACATTACTTCTCCAAGACTTATTTACTTTTTTACCAATAGCTGGAAGTTTGTACTTTTTCACCCTCTTTGAGCATTTCGCCCATGTCCCCCAATAACCAACATCTGCCAATCCCTTTTCTGTATCTATGAGTTTGATTCTTAATTTAATAAAAGCCAAATTTACCATTTTTCTTTATATGTATAGTGTTTTAGTATCATATCCAAGAAATCATCATCAAATCCAAGGTTACAAAGATTTATTCCTACCTTTTCTTCTATGGGTTTTTAATTTTACTTTAGGTTTATGACCTATTTTTGAGTTAATTTTTGTATGTGGTGCAGAATATGTGGTTTACTTTTATCCATATGGATACCCACTTAATTCAGCACCATTTATTACCTTAAATATTCTTTCTCCATTGAAATGCCTTTCCCCTTTTGTTGAAAATCAATTGAATATGTGTGTTTCTGTTCTGTTCTGCTCATCTATGTCTCTTTTTTAATTAAATTTATTGGGGTGACATTGGTTAATAGGATCACATAGGTTTCAAGTGTATATGTCTATGATACATGATCGGTATATAGCACTGTGTGCCACCACTCAAAGTCAAATCATCTTCCTTCACCATATATTTGGCTCCCTTTTACCCTTTACTACCCCCACCCCTTCCTTCTGGCAACCACCATACTGATTGTCTGTGTCTATGAGTTTCAGTTTTATATCCCACAGAGGGGTGAAATCATATGGTTCTTAGCTTTTTCTGACTGACTTATTTTGCTTAGCATAATATTCTTAAGGTGCATCCATGTTGTTACAAATGTCAGTATTTCATCTTTTCTTAAAACTGAATAGTATTTTTAAAAATTTTTTAATTTTCTCGATCAAAGTTTGCATTCAATATTATTTTGTATTAGTTTTGGGTGTACAGCATAGTGGTTTATATGTCTATTCTTTAATCAATACCACAATGTCTTGATTTCTGTACCTTTATATTAAGTCTTGGAATCAGGTATTTGTACAGTTTCTAATATGTTTATTTTATCAATTTATAATTTATTTTTTAGTTGAAAAGTTAATATGCTTTTTTATTTAATTTTCAATGTTCTATTCATAAAATATCTTATTTAAAGTTCCATGTTCACTAGAGAATAATTTCATTGTTATTGAGTGGAGTGTTCTATAAATGTCAGTTAGATCAAATTGGTTTATAGTGTTATACCTTCTATATCTTTTATTATTTCCTGCCTTCTGATTTTATTACTGAGAAAAAAACATAAAGTCTACTGTTATAATTGTGGCCTTGTCTATTTCTCTTATCAGTTTTAAGTTTTTGCCTCAGGTATTTTCAAACACTGTTGTTAGGTGCATACACATTTTGCAGTATTATATCTTCTTGGTACATTGGTTGTTTACTGTTAAATAATATTTTTCTTTATCCCTCAAAAAATTACTTTTTATGAAATCAGTTCTTTCTGATATCAGTATAATTAGTTTTATTTTGGTTATTGTTTGAGTGGTTCATTTTTATACCACTTTTTCTCTTTTTACCTATCTATGTCTTTATATTTATAGTGGGTTTTGTATACCCATTATATATATAATATAGAGTTCAGTCACTTAATTTAATTTAATTTATAAATTATGTATAATTAGAGTTAGTTTCTTATAGATACTATACAATTGGGATCATTTCATTTGTAATTCAGTTGGACAATGTCTTTAATGATATACTTATATTTAATATAATTATTGATATTATTAATAAAAATGGACCATCTAGTTATTTTCTATGTGTTCATATGTTCTTTGGTCCTTTCTTTCTGTTTTTTTATTGCTTTAAAAACTGTATGATTACACATTTATCTCCACTATTAGCTTGTTATTTATAGGATACTAAAGAGACATTCATAATTTCCCTAGAGTTTATATATACCTCTTTAATCACAATCTACATTTGATAATATGTAATTTCACTTGTAGTATAATGATCTTACAATAGTATGCTCCCAAATATCCCATCTTTTGTGTTATGGTTGCCTTACAGATTTGAGTAATGTATTGTGTGCTAACACACAATACATTACTACTATTTTTTTAGGCAATTTTCTCTTTTTTTTTTTTTTGATCCTCACCTAAAGATAATTTTTTCCAATGATTTTTTTTTATTAGAGAGAGTAGAAGGGAGGGGAAGAGAGAGAGCAAGAGAAACATCAAAGTGAAAGAGCTACATCAATTGGTTGCCTCCAGCATAAGCCCCAACCTGGGACAGAACCTATAACTGAGGTACATGCCCTTGACTGGGAACCAAACCCAAAACCCTTCAGCCCATGGGCCAATGCTCTAACCACTGAGAAACCCAGCCAGGGCTAAACAATTTTCTATTAGAGCAGTTTAGATGAGAGAATATTAAAATTTTTATATACATATATTTATTCCATGTTCAGCACTCTTGGTTTTTTTGTGTAGACCTATTTCCTGTCTGGTATCATATTTTCTTCTGCCTGAAGAAATTCCTTTAACATTTTTTATAGCATATGTGTTCTGGTTAGAAATCTGTCAGTGTTGGTTTGTCTAAAGACTTCTTTATTTTCTTTTCATCCTTGAAAGATATTTTCATTGGGTATAGAAATTGAGGTTGACTTATTTTTCTTTTAAATTTCAGCACTTTAAAGATCTTAATAAACTGTTTTTTACTTTTCAATGTTTCTCATTTTAAGTCTGATGTACATCTATACTTTGTTTCTCTGGTTGTAGTGTTCTTTTTTCAAATACTTTCAAGAATTTGCCTTTAGTTTTCATCAATTTTATTGTATGGATGTATTTCTTTGTTATTTATCCAGGCTGATTTCCTCTGAGCTTTTTGGAATTATGTTTTGGTGTCTTTCATTAAGTGTGAAAAAAATTTAGCCACTATTTCTTTAAATACACAGTGTCCCAAATAATATATACACACTTTGTCTGTAGACAGTACTACATTTTGAAAATGAAATGTATTTTAATAAACACTGCCTTTATAATTATTCAAAGTATGTATACACTTTTTTGGGACACTGTATTTTTTAGTCCCATTCAGTCGTTTTTCCTTTGAGATTCCCACTACACATATGTTTGACAGGTTGATATTGTCCCATAGCTTATTGTATGCTCTGTTTACTTTTTCACTCTTTGTGTTTTTTGTACTTTGGGAATTTCTACTGTTCTATTTTTAATTCAAACATTCTTTCCTCACTTGTGTCAAATTATTTCCTTCTGATGAGCCTATCAAAAGCCTCTTACATTTCTGTTATTGTACATTTTATTTATACATTGAATTTTTTATAGTTTTCTTCCCTTGGTAGAAAAGCTTCATCTGTTAACATATGTTATTCATCTTTTCTACTATTGATCATATTAATACCTTATGATTATTTTGAATTCCTTGTGTGATGGCATCAACATCCAGGTCATATTTGAGCCTGATTTTGCTGCTATTCTTGATATTGTATTTTTTTCCTTGTTTCTTTATGTTTCTCATAACTTTTATTTGAATGCTAGACATCTTCTATTGAGCAGCAGTGTCTGAATTAAATAGTATTTGTGCCTGGAAATGGGTGCACATCTTTGTTTGGTAGGTTATTGCTGTGGGTGTTGAATCAATGTAGCCATGACTTGACCACAATTTGGGTATTTTTTGCTACGGTCACTCTTAGTGCACCACAGGATTCAGGTTCCTCTAGTGGCGCTTTGCGCCTAAGGTAATGGCTTTATTTCTGGAGTATTTTTATTAATGTTATGTTTCACCATCAGCCTTAAGCTTTCCCTGTGACTGCATCTTTCTAATACATTCAGGAAAGGTTAAGATTTTATAGGTTAGTCATCTTTTTTTCTTATTGTAAGGCTGGTAGCAATATTCTTTCCAGCTTTGTTCATCTTAAACAGAATCTTTGAATAGTTGATTTTTAACTTTAGACTACAAGATTCTGATACAGTGTCAATACTAGGAAATCTCTCAGAAAGGAGTTGTCTAGAATACTGTGAGATATTGGAAATACAGATTGAAAAGCTGAGTTCTGCAATTTTTTGCTGAGTGGCTAAAATTTTAACATATGCAACCAAATTTATGTGTACATGGTTAAGAAAATTCAGATATTGCCCAGTCGGCATGGCTCAGTGGTTGAGCATCGACCTATGATCTAGGAGATCATGGTTTGATTCCCATTTGGGGCACATGCCCAGGTTGCCAGCTCAGTCCCCAGTACCCCAGATCCTCATGCAAGAGGCAGCCAATCAATGGCTCTCTCTCATCATTGATGTTTCTATCTCTTTCTCTCCCTTCCTCTCTGTCTAAAAAAAAAAAAAAAAGCAATAAAACATAAGAAAAAAAAATTCAGATGTTAACTAAAATTCACATTTATTAAGTGCTTAAAATGTACTAGATATAATGCAAGATGTTTTATGTCTCTCATATCATTTAATTATGTTACCACCACTATAAGATAGGAACATATAATTATGGTCTCCATCTTATACTAGGGGAAAGTGAGATTCAGAAAGCAATGACCTGCCCAATATTACACCACTATAAATGTTCTATAAAATTTTAGAAACTCCTGTAGTCTTTCCTTTTGGTGTTATTGGGTTATTTTTTTCTCTTGCAAAAGGTATCCTCTTTACCTGTTTTTCTGTGTTCCATTTTTGATATTGTTAAAAGAGCAAATGCTTAAGTTTGGCTAAGTATCCTATCTATTACTAGTTTTGAATTTATTTTTCTGTTACAAAAAGTTAATGCATTGTCTACCTTTTAAACCTTCTGTTATTGTTTACTCTACAATATAAAGTTGGTAAAAGTTTTGAGAATGGGGTACAGGAAAATTCTCTATTTTTATTTTGAAACTATCATGTTTATATCTCAGTGTTAGGAGAGTTGGTCTGCTCATAAATTCCATCATTCTCTTGCTGCTATTTCTGTCTAGCAAATTATTTCTTTATTCACAAGGCAATAAAAGGTCACTGGAAAGAAGAATATAATATTCACTCTCATAAAATAAAGTTAAACAGTATTTAGCATTTATATCTTTCCAGTGTAGTAAACAAAATATGGTTTATTTGACTCAATGAAGACCTATGATACCAAGGAAGATAAATCTAATGATTTGTTTGAACACAGGAAGATAAATCTTGCACAGTGTGCCCTCAGAGATGGCTTGTTACCATTGTCCTAGTTCTGTGTACATTAGAAAGGAAGGCAAAGTAGACCTGGCTCCCTGTTCCAAAGCATCCAGATCCTAGTCTAAGAATATAGTCTAAGGAAATCAACCGAATAAGTACAATTTATTTTTTGTTTACTTGCCTTGCTTTTTATGCTATTTATTGAATAAGACTGGCATGGTTCAATATTTGCAAAAGAGAGTAGAAACAGAAAAGGTCAATGTTCTCTTTAATTTCATTTAATTTCAGTGAGTATCTGAGAAAATGCAACATTTTATGACCTTTCTTCACATATGTCATGAGAAAATTATTTTCCTTTTAATATATTTTTAGACAGTCATATCTATGGTTAAAATTTAGCTAGTGCATTATTAAAACTGAGTTGGGAATTTAAAATAAATGCAAATTTCTTATTTTTATAAAATTTCTATAAATTTTATTTATAAAAGGTATCTTGTGCAAAATTGGATTAAGAAAATATTTATTTATACTTCCAATCATTTTGTTGCCACAAATAAATTAATACAAATAAAATACAGTGAGCCAGTATTTTTGAACAATCAAGATATAAAAATAATACATTCCTTCTTATAAACTGCAAGGCTTTAAATGTTTTTCTGCAGAGTTCTTGTCAGTAAGATTACAGTGATTAAAAAAAAAGAGAAAACTAGGAAAGGAAAGAAAAGAAAAACAACAAAAGCAAATGTTTCAAACCACAGAGAGGTCAGCCTTTGCACCCTATTTATCAATCTAGGCATTACCAAAGGATTTTGATGCTTTTCCATATCATAAATCTAGTTTCAAAATGTGCTAATTTTCCCTAAAGTTATTTACAAAAAAAAGAAAGAAAAGTCATCTAGCACCACTCTGTTGCTTAAAGTCTTTTTCCTAATTTCTTTTTTACACATTTTGTTTCTCATTATCAAATAAAAATCTGTCTCATGCTTTTATAAGGCTTTTACAAAGGAATCCATTGAAGAGCAGAATGTGTTTTTTTCTTTTTGTCTCTCTAATTAAAACATTGCAACCTGGGGAAGCTATCAGTTCTCAGAAAATGGTACTTACTTTGATCTCTTTCAGTATAGGGAGAAAAATGGCGAAGTGAACAGAAATGTCCTAGTCCCTAAAATTAGATATAAGCCCACTAATATGCACCCTACAGAGCCCTCAGTGTCTTCAGAATTGGCACCCAGTAATAGATTTCAACACAAATCAACCTGCTTTCACTCTATAGCTTAGTAGTGCTGAGATAATTTTTTAAAAGAATGCACTAGTTCAAGATTGTTTATGCCTTCTGGAATTCTACATCTATATTTTCTCTCTTAACTGATTCTCTAAAGTTTGAATCAAAGACCATATATCATGATATAACTACAGATGTAGTAAATTCTTAATTTTGGCTTCCATTTTGTGTATGTTTTTTTGCTCTCAACTAAGCCTTATTGTATTTGATTAACAGAACTGTCTGGGATAATGAGGTTTTGTTTTATTTTGTTTTTGTTTTGCTTTTAATGGAAAACTCTTGTGCTCTATAGCAAAGATATAGGCAAGATTTTAATAATTGTACAAACCAATGCCTTAACATCTTTTCATTTTTTCCAAGGGTATCAATAGGCCATGTGTACTGGACACATTGACTTTACTAATGGCTTGCTTTTAAAAATATTTCTTTTGAGATGCATCAAGACTAATAAAGAATGTCAAGCAAACAGCATAATCAATTCATGTTTAATGAGCATTCATAAATATTATGACTATTTGACTGTTTACAGTATAATTAAGAAGCAACTTCTCAAGTTTCTAACATCTAGTCAGGTAAATGTTCAGAGAGGCGATTGTGTTTGGATGGCTCAAACATACAGTTCATATCAGAATTTTGACCAGAATATGAGGTAAAGGATATCTACGATGTATGTGAGAAAATCAGGGTACCGTCAGTTGTGGAAAAATATTCAATCCATAAAAGTTTTTTACCTAAAGGAAAAGTGGCCAAACTGACTTTACATAACAGGAATGTGAGCTTTGTTTTAGAAAGTAATTTTACTAAAAAAAAAAAAGGCATTGGATTTAGTTAGGAAACTTAGATATCTTTCCTAGTTCTGGTACTAAGTGCCATGTGATCTTAACCAACTCATTTGATGTTTCTAGAGATTTCCTTGGATTGCTTATCCATAAAATGAGCAGAAGACCTTTTTCCTTATAAGGTTATATCCAACCCCACAACCTAAAGAGAAAAGGCCCATAGAAAAGAATCAAAGAATAATTTGGGTAAGGACTGAACAAACATCCCCTAACATAGGAAAAAATAATGCTTTCCTACTTTATAAACAGTTTACCATGAGTGCCAAAATATAGAAATTCATTCCAGAAAACATTAACTCTACAGCTATCTTTGGACAACACTAAAAATAATTTTAATCACCCCTTATCTTATAAATGTTTGGCACATATTAGAAGCCATTACTGGTGCACAACACACTAGAATTAGCTAAGCAAAGCTTGTAATTTAATTTTATAACAGTGTAGATTTGTGGGAAAACCTTAGATTTTAAAATCAAATAGGCTTGGGTTTAATTCTGACCCCACCACTTTCTAACTGTGTGAATTTGAGCAAGCTGCTTAACCTCTCTAAATATGAGTTTGCTTATTTCTAAAGTGGGTTTAATAGTATCTATTTCAGAGAGAACCTAGAATCCAATGGAATGAAGTAGGTAAAAGTCTAACCTGTACCTACCACTCACTAGGTATTCAATAAATACTAATTCCTCTTAAGAGAATTAAAGATTAATACATTAAAAATAGGCATTTTGATTTTGCCACTTACCAATCAGGGTGAGTTCTGCTAATATAGAGATTGCTCACAGAAAGAAATCAAACACAGTTGTAGAAATGAAGAAAATTCCATTTACAACAGGGTTAAAAAGAATAATACATTTAGAAGTAAACTTAAGCAAGATGGTGAAAACCTTGTACACTGAAAACTATAAAATACAGATAAAATAAATTAAATAAGAAGCAAATAAATAGAAACACATCCTAAACTCATGAAATGGAAGATTTAATATTGTTAAAATGTCCATATTTCCCACAGCAATCACAGATTCATTGCAATCTCTGTCAAAATTCCAATGGATTTTTTTTTTTTACCAAAATAGAGAAAAAATTCTACAGTTCATGTGGAGCCACAAATAAAACCCAAATAGCCAAAGCAATCTTGATAAAGAAGAACAAAGATGGGGGGATCACATTTCTTGATTTCAAAATATATTACAAAGCTATAGGAATTAAAACAGCATGGTACTTTTCCTGTCAAGATAGTGGCATAGGTAAACATGATACTCACCTCCTCCTATAACTACATCAAAATTACAACTATACTACAAAACAATTATCATTCAGAACCACCTGAAATTTGGCTGAATGAAAGTCCTACAACTAGGGAATTAAAGAAGCCACATGGAGACTGGTAGGAGGAGTAGAGGCATGGAATAGTCTGGTCCCACAGCCACGTGTGGCAGATATAAATAAGGAGGAATATCTCTGTTTTGGAGGTCTTCGCTGAAAACTGAAGGGTCTCAGCCCCACACCAGAGCCTTAGCCCAGGATTCCAGAGCCAGAAAGAAAAGTCCCCATAATTTCTGGCTGTAAAAACCAGCAGGGATTAAGGCTGAGGAAGATGGAAGGCTGCTGGAGTCCCAAGCAGTTCCTCTTAAAGGGCCTGCACATGGATTTATTCACACGCACTCCCTTTGAGCTCCAGGCCTGAGGCAGCAGCTTGAAAAGCACCAAAGACATACATGGAGGAACTGAATTGTCCAACATCAGGGTGAGAGTTGAGAGGGTGGCTTTCTCCCAGACAGAAGTGCTGGCAGAGGCCACTGTTCCTTTGATGAGCCCTCCCTTCACAGAGCTGGTAGATGGGCACAATATCTGAGACTCCATCAAACTGGCTCACACTGTTCATTCTGCTCAGGTGATTACCTAAGGCTCCGCCCCACCCAACTTTCAAAGAATAATTTACAGGGAATCAACAATAGAGTAGGTGAAGTCGAGAATCAAATCAGCTACTTGGAATATAAGGAAGCATAAAATACCCAATCAGAACAGCAAAAAGAAAAAGGAATTTTAAAAATGAGAATAGTCTAAGGAGCCTCTGGGACAACTTCAAGCATACCAACATTTGCATCATGGGGATACAGTAAGGTGAAGAGAGAAAGCAAGAAATTTAAAACTTACTTGAAAAAAACAATGATGGAAAACTTCACTAACCTAGTGAAGGAAATAGACATACAAGTCCAGGAAGTGCAGAGAGCTCCAAACAAGGTGAACCCAAAGAGGCCCACACCAAGACACATCATAATTAAAATGCAAAACGTTAAAGATAAAGAGAAAAATTTAAAAGCAGCAAGAGAAGCACTTTGTTAGTTACAAGGGAGCTCCCATAAGACTGTCAGTTGATTTCTCAAAAGAAACTTTGCAGACCAGGAGGGATTAGCAAAAAATATTCAAAGTGATGAAAAACAAGGATCTGAAACTAAGACTACTCTACCCAGCAAAGCTATCATTTAGAATTGAAGGACAGTTAAAGAGCTTCCCATACAATAAAAAGCTACAGGAATTCATCAACACTAAACCAGTGTTATGTGAAATGTTAAAGGGTCTTTTTAAGAAGAAGAAGAAAAAAGATTAAAAATATAAACTATAAAATGGCAATAAACACATATCTATCACAACAATTGAGTCTAAAAGAAATAAATACATGAACAAGCAGAATAGAAACAGACTCATAGATACAGAGACCCTTTTGATGATTAAGAAGTACAAATTGGTAGTTACAGAATAGTCATGAGGATGTAAAATACAGCATAGAGAATATAGTCAATAATATTCTAATAACTATGGTGACAGATTGGTGTGAGATTTACCAGGATGATCACTTAGTAAGTTAGGTAATGTCTAATCACTGGGGTGTACACATGAAACTAATATAATAATGTATGTCAACTGCAATTGAAAAATAAAATGATTTTAAAATGGAAAAAAGAATATGGACAAATGCAAGAGATAGTAAAGAGGTAAAATGACCTTTAAAAAGCAACATTATGGTACTGGCATAAAACTAGACACATGGACCAATGGAACAGAATAGATAGCCCAGAAATAAACCCATGCTTATATAGCCAATTGGATGTTTGAATACACAATGGAAAAAGGATAGTATGTTCCACAAATCATATTGAGAAAATTGAATATACATACAAAAGAATAAAATTGGACCCTTATCTTATACCCTACACAAAAGTTAACTCAACTTGAATTAAAGACTTAAACTTAACAATTAAAACTGTAAAAACATAGGGGGAAATGATTCATGACATTGGATGTGGCAATGATTTCTTGGATATGACAACAAAAGTTCAAGCAACAATAGCAAATATAGACAAGTGGGCTACATGAAACAAAAGTCTTCTGCACAGCAAAAGAAACAACAAAATATTGACAACCAATAGAACGGCAGAAAATATTTGCACAGTATGTGTCCTATAAGGGATTGATATATAAGTAACTCCTACTACTTGATAGGAAAAAAAAAGAATAAACAAAAAGTGATTAAAAAATAGGCAAAGGATTTAAATATACATTTCTGCAAAGAAGACATATAAATGGTCACAAGGATCATGAAAAGATGTGCAGCATCTAAAAGCAATATGTGCACTCTCATATTTTTACAAAATTATTCACAATAACCAAGATAAGAAACAACCTAAATTTCCATTTACAGATGAAAGGATAAATAAAATGTGATATAAACATACAATGGATTATTATTCAACATTAAAAAGGAAGGAAACCCTGGCATATGCAACCACATGGATGAACCTGGAGGACATCATGCTAACTGAAATAAACCTGTAACAAAAAGACAAATGGTGCATGGTTCCAGTTCTATGAGGCATTCAAATTAGTCAACAGAACTCATAGAAGCAGAAAGTAGAATGGTGGTTGTCAGAGGCTGTGGAGAAGAGGAAATGGGAGCTGTTGTTAAGCAGGTAGAAAGTTTCAGATATGCAAAATGAGTACATTTTAGAGATCTGCTGTACAACATCATACTATAGCTAACAATACTATACCGTGTACTTAAAAATTTAAGAGGTTAGGTATCATGTTAAGTGTTCTTACCACAATAAAAAAAAAAAAAGGAAAAAAAAGAAGAAATTTATGCAGTCTTGTTCTACTCTACTTGTCCATGAGTGAATAAAAAAATACCGTCTGTCAATCTGTGATTTGTTGTAGATATCCATTCACTCAAGCATCATGCAAAAAACCACTTGGCTATCCCAGGCAGATTTTGTTTCATCTCCATCTTTGTCAGTCTGTCATTGGTTCATGGGGCAGAAGCTATCAGTTCTACTGTAAGGAAGAAATTTTGCAGTGTCTTGATGCCATCTCTTCAAACATAGTACCTCCCGAGAGAAAGTGAACAAAAATATGTGGCTGTCTATGAACTGTTTGGGATTAGCAAAGGAGACCACTCAGGAAATATTGATTTGATTGCTTAAGTCCATTTGTGGTTTCCTAAAGATCTCTTTGAAAAGATATTGAAATCATTAAAACATAGTTTGCTTTATAATGTTTCTATCAAGTCTACATAGATATCATGGGAACAGTGCATATAACTTTGTTGTGCTTGATTAGATCTCAAAAGGCCCTTCATTTATGCCTAAGAACACACAATTTGAAATAAGACCTGCTGAAAGGTGACTGTTAACCCTGCTAATGAGCAAATATAATTTTTGTCACTTGCAGATGACACTCAGTATGTTTTGGGCTCATGAACTTTCACATGAGGTTCATTCTAGCAGAAGAAATACTTCCTGGCTGTTGACCTGAAGCATCTAGCAGGATGTTCCTGTTCTGTGGCAGATGCTGGATTGGCCTGAGTCCATCTTTGGGGGTTGTTAGTAAAAGTGAATTCCTTTATCTGAAAGACAATCTCTTGTGAAAGATTAATCTCTTGTGATGTTTGACCATCCCTAGACATGGCAAGGATGTAGCTCTCTCTGCCTTTTCTGCAACTTTTTCTGAAGTCCTCTGATTTCTCTGTCTTATCTACAGACTACTTCTAGGGCAAACAGAAAATGAAGTCTACCAGTATGTTCCATGCAATACTGAGCTATGGAGCATATCATCAACCTTCATTAAGGCATTAATGATCAAGATGGCATTGATAACATTGGAAGAATTCAGAGAGATTAGGGTACCCATGACTAAATGAAAGTTTCAGAGGAGATGAAAAATAAAATCAAGTAAAAGAGTAGTGTAGATCATTTAAGCAAGCTCCCTACCCTCATTCAGATAAGGTATTAGTATTTGCATAGTACTAATGAAGCATCTCCTTTCTAAAGAAATGAGAGGACCTTTTCAAAGGTCACACACAGAATGAAGAAATTGAAAGTAAATTATGGAGCCCTGGTTGTTACATTGCAGCATGGGTGCTTGTTTAAGCAGCAATATTATATTGAGTGCAGAGCCCAAAAGGAACTGTCAGCATTACAGAATATGACAGAGAGACCATTTCTGTCCTTTGGCAACTTTACAGCATATGAAGAGTTCGAAGACATAACTGAGGACAATTTCTGAAATGCTAAATGAGCCTCATTTGTTTTCTGAATACTTCAGCCACTGTATTTTTTAAATCAATCTTTACACATATGAAGCATGTTTAATATTCATGCTATTTATTATGATATTTTAAGAACTACATAGATTTCTTATCCTGCTTAAGATTAAGATAATCTTTTTTTCATGTAAGTAAGAGCTAGTTCTATGCCTTTAAAAAAAAGTATTAATGAAACTCTAACATAACTACCACAAGGTTTTTGGGTGTAGTCACCATCCACAGCTTCTTTGTATAAAAAGTAAAATATATAACTTGGTGTCATTTAAACCTTAACATTAAGTTTTAACATCTTTAATTAATTACCACACCATTGTAACAAACATTTTTTGAACACATATGGTCAAGGGACTCTGGGGAATATTAAAATGAATAAGACCCATTCTCACCTTATCACTGAATTGCAAATCCAAAACACCCCACAAAACCCTTAACAGAAGGTAGGCTATAGCAAGTACCAAGAGGAGGTAAAAGCAAAGTGCTTTGGGAACACAAGGGAAAGAAACTATATTGTCCCCCAGGAGAGTCAGGGAAAATTTATGAAGGAGTAGCAACTGAGCTGAGCCTTGAAGCATGGCTAAGATTTTATTAGAGGGAGAGGATGTCCCTCTAATGGCTAAGAGAAGAGAACAGCTTGCACAGAAAATCACAGAGCAGGCAGGCAGTCTGCTTACCAGAGTGAAGGTTAATGAACAGACTAGTAAGAGACAAGACTGGGAAAGTATATTATCATTGACTGGATGTTTTTAGTTGTGTGTTAAGGACTTTGACCTTTATAATACAAGCGCTGAGGAGTCATTGGAAATTATTTAGCAAAGAAGCAGCATGGTCAGAACTGTACGTTGTGAACAGTCTGCTGCTGTGTGCTAAACAATGGAAGGGAAGCCTGTGAAATAGAGATGAGACAAGAAGCTACTTCAATGTACAAAGAGATATAAGGGGATTAAACAAGACTAAAGCCAATAAGAAAGGAAAGAAAAGGAGTCTTGAGGGTCCCAGTGGGAGGGTCAAATGCCGCATTCATTTTTGCGTAATGCATGCAGTCAGTCCCTGAACAACTACTAAGGGAGAGCATTGTACTAAGTGGTGAAGATACAAGAGTGACAAAATATATAGCCTTTGCTCCTAGGAGCATGCAGTCTCAGATGGGACAGAGATAAATATATAATAATAGCACTACAGAAATAAGAATAGTAACTATGAAAGAATGTTCCAGAAGGGGGAAGAGCATGTGAAATGGTCAAAGGTGGGACAGAATAAGACCTGTATATTCAGGGAGCTACAGTAATTTGGCCTGGCTAAAGCATGGAGTGTAAGGTAGCAAACTGAAAAAGGTAAGACTGGAGATGCAACAATCTACCCGATACTGGTAAATCCTGTAAACCACACTGAGTGTACTCAGTGCTGAGGCTAATGGGAAGATCAAGGGGGTGACATGACCAAGTTTCACTTTAGAAAGATCAGGAAGAGAATATGAATTAGAAGAATTTTTAAAAACAGGGGTGGGGATGGGTGTAGAGAGGAGGAAATTCAATGATGTTGAGAAAATTATAAAAACCCAGAAGGTTTAACAATTAGGGAGTCTTGATTTTTGAGACAGCAGTTTCAAGGGATCACTGGGGCAAAATTCAGATTACGAAGGTTTTGAGAAGTGAAAGAAAGGTAGTTGGTGTCACATCGTTTTTTAAGAAGTTAGGCAACCAAAGGGGAAAGGAAAGATAGTTGTAAAAGAAGTAGCAGGATCTAGGAAAGGGTTTCTTTTGTTCATAGACAATAGGGACTTAAAGATTTTATCACAAGAATGGAAGAACTCAAAGAAGAGATTGCAAAGAAAAGCTGTGAAGGAGCTGAAACACTAGCTGGAGCAAGAAAGGAATGGTATTAAGATGCAATAAGAAGCTATGGGAAACTTTCCCAGAATCTGAATGCAAAGCTAGAAAAGCCCTCTCATGACTACTGATACTCATTTAGGAAAAATTAAATAAATATAAAATGTTTTTTAGAAAGTCATGTGCAGAAATCTGTCACATGCAAGATTTGTTTAACAAAATATTTGGTATTTCTAGGAAGCCTACACAACTTTGCAGAACTTGTCTCCCAGTTTTAAAAACCATGACTCTCAGCCAGTAGTACTTAATATTTTGTGGGGAAAGAAAACTTCAGTAGAGGCAGTTTTAACTCTTTCCTTTTAAACTGATAAAAACCCATCCAAAAATGGTTCACAAGGTTTAGATTATGGTTCCTGCTTTATTAGGTTTAATTAGACAATGAGGTGTTCTTGCTAGAACTCTTCTTTCATACAGGATAGAAAAGACGCTTCTTGCCAAGAAGAGTGAGACAACCAGGTGAGAGCACAGCTGGAGGGCTGGACTGTCTGGAGTGGCTGTCAGGGATCAAATGCCCTTCCTTTGTCCTGTCTGTTCTTTTGCCAGGCAAGCACCCAACACTTAGCAAATGTTTTGATGCTAATTTATCTATCACTATCTTAAAGTAGAAACCCTACAACAACCATATACTGGCTTAAGCATGGAGTGCCAACATCACAGGAATTGTTGGGGACATAGGAGTAGGTTGGAAATATATGAATAAAACACCACAATTTGACATCACTCATATTTGCCTCTCTTCTTAATGAATCTTCTTGATGCTTGGACCTTGATGGTGAACCTGGGGACATACAAAGCCAGGACTCTGCAGAAGGCAGACTGAAATAAAGGAGTTAATTGACTCTCCCAAGGCACAAGGGCTCCACTAGACAAACATTTGTTTGTTTGTTTTTTTGCTTATTTGTTTGTTTTTAAAAAGGCTCTGTCTTCTCAGAGGAAAAAAGAAGGCTTGAACAAATGAATTAAGTTATCAATATGCCATATTTCATTGAATCTAAAACATACTTGATTGGAACACATATCCTGATTTCAGATATGTTAAACATGAAAAAATATGTCTTGGAACCAAATAAAGATGGTATCGAGATGGTGAGATTAGAGTAGATGAAATTAAACATCAATTGTCTTAATATTCTCTGTAAGAAAGGAGACTATATTGTCAGCTGAGAATGAGATGACCTTAGGATATGATGAGGGCTGAAGAGAGCAAGAAGTGTTCAGAAAATCCATTGCTGGAGACAATATGAAATAAGTGAAAAGCTTCCCACTGAAACTGCTCTTTATCTTGATTTTGAGGTACTATTTTCTACTCAGGGATGCAAGTTAGAAACCTGGGGTTGTCTCTAATTCTGCCTTTTCCCTTCCATACCTTGCCAATCACCAAGTTCCATTAATTCTACGTCCTAAGTATTTATCAAGTCATTTTCTACTTTCCTTCCCCACTGCGATTCCTTTTGTTAAGTCCCTTCTCGATCCTAGCTTTAAGTACTGGTATAGACTCTTTTGTTAAGCGGCCTCTGGGACGGGCCCAGGGTTCTCTGACTGCTGCTTTTCACCCTTGCGTAAGTGCCCTCTCCCACATCGTATCAGGATTGGGTGACGCGACCACTGGAACATGGCAGAGGAAATTGTATGTCACTTCTCAGCCCAGGTCATAAAAGACATTCTAACTTCTGCCTTGCTTGCTCTCACTGGAATTACTCACCGTAGGGGAAGTCAGCTGCTATGTCATAAGCACATGACACAGAAGGCCATTTGGAGAGACCCACATGGCACAGAACTGAGGCCTCTGCAAAAAGCCAATAAGGAATTAATGTCCTCTGTAAACAGCCATGTGGGTGAAATTGGAACTGGATCCTTCATCCCTGCTTAAGCCTTTAGATGACTGTAGCCCCAGCTCTATTTTTTAAACCAGCTTATTGAAGTATGGTTGGCATGTAATGTTTCCATTTAATATAGTTATTTAATTAATGTATACAGCCTGATGAGTTTGAAGGTAAGTATGCGTCTGTGAAATGATCACTACCATCAAGGCCATAAATGTATTCCTTACCTCCCAAAGATTCCTACTGCTCCTTTACTGTGTGTGTGTGTGTGTGTGTGTGTGTGTGTGTGTGTGTGTAACAACCTCTTTATCCATCTATTCATCATCCATCAATGGGCACAGATTGTTTCCATGTCCTGACTATTGTAAATAAAGCTGCAATGAACATGGGGGCACATATATCTCTTTGACATAGTGTTTTCATTTCTTTCCAATATATATGCAGAAGTGGACTTTCTGATCATATGGCAGTTCTATATTTAATTCTTTTAGAAACCTCCATATTACTTTTCATAGTAGCTGCCCCAATTTACATTCCCACTTACAGTGCACAAGTTTTCTGCTTTCTCCGCATTGTTATCTCTTGTCTTTTTATGATAACCGTTCTAACAGGCACGAGGTGATATTTCATGTGGTTTTTATTTGTTTTCCCTAATGTTTAGTGATGTTGAGTACCTTTTCAGGTAACTGTTAGCCATTTGTGTATTTTTGGAAAATATGTATATTTGGGTCCTCTGCCCATTTTTAAATTGGATTGTTATATTTCTTTTTATTTTTTAAATATATCTTTATTGATTTCAGAGAGAGGAAAGAAAAGGGAGAGAGAGAGATAGAAACATCAATGATGAGAGAGTCATTGATCTGCTGCCTCCTGCACCCCGCTGACTGGGGATGGAGCCCGCAACCTGGGCATGTGCCCTGGCCGGGATTCAAACCCCGATCGCCTGGATCCTAGGTCGACACTCAACCGCTGAGCCACGCCCTACCGGGCTATATTTCTTAATATTTTGGAAATTAACCCTTTATCAGGTAATATTTGCAAAGTTTTTTTATTTTCCATGGCTTGTCTTTTTTTTTTTAAAAAAAATCATTTATTTTGCTGCGCAAAAGCTTTTTAGTTTGATGTACTCCCACATTTTATTTTTTATTTTGGTGTTTGTACTTTAGGTGTCATATCCAAAAAATCATTGCCAAGGCCCATGTCAAGAAGTTATTTTTTCCTTTTAGTGCTGAGTAGTCCATTGTGTAAATGTACCACAGCTTTTTTATCCATTCATCTACTGATGGGCGCTTGGGCACTCTTACCTTTTGCAACAGCATGGAGGGATCTGGAGAGTATTATACTAAGTGAAATAAGCCAGTCAGAGAAAGACAAATACCGTATGATTTCACTTATATGTGGAACCTCATGACAAAATAAACAAACAAAATAGAAACAGACTCATAGATACAGAAAACAGACTGACAGCTGTCAGAGCGGAGGGGGTTAAAAAAGGTGAAGGAATAAAGTAAAAAAATATAACCTCAAAGACACAGACAGCATTATGGTAATTACCAGAGGGAAAGGGGAGTTGGGGAAGTTGAAGGGGGTAGAGAGGGGATAAATGGTGACAAAGGAGACTTGAATTGGAGTGGTGATCTCACAATACAATATACAGATGATGTATCATAGAATTGTACACCTGAAACCTGTATAATTTTATTAACCTATATCAACCCAATAAATTCAATTAATTTTTTTAAAAAATAAAATAAGAAACTTCTTAAAAATGTTTTTTTCTAGGAATTGCATGTTTTCGGTCTTACATTTAAGTCTTTAATACATATTGAGCTAATTTTTGTGAGTGGTGTAAGATAGGGATCTACTTTCATTCTTTTGCATGAGAATATAAATTTTCCCAGCATCATTTACTGAAGATACTTTCTTTTCTCCACTGAGCATCGCTGGTTCTCTTATGAAATATTATTTGACTATAGCCCCAGCCAGTTTTGCTCAGTGGTTAGAACATCGGCCCATGGACTGAAGAGTCCCAGGTTTGATTCCAGCCAAGGGCACATACCTTGGTTGCAGGCTCAATCCTCAGCCCTGGTCGTCATGCTAGTGGGAGGCAACCAATTCATGTGTCTCTCTCACATCGATGTTTCTCTCTCTTTCTGTCTTTCCCTCTTCCACTCTCTCTGAAAAGCAATGGAAAAAATGTCCTCAAATGAGGATTTATATATATATAATTTGACTGTGTATGCATGGGTTTATTTCTGGTCTCTCAAGCCTGTTCCAATGGCTAAAGTCTCTGATTTTATGCCAATACAATACTGTTTTATATATTATACCTTTGTAATATAGTTTGACATCAGAGTGTGTGATGTCTCCCAATTTGCCCTTTTTCAGAATTGCTTTGGCTGTTCAGGGTCTTTTGCAGTTTCATATAAATTTGGGGAATTGTTTTTCTACTTCTGTAAAAACTGCCATTGGAATCCTGATAGGAATTGCATTGAATCTATCCATGACTTTGCGTAGTATGGCTATTTTAATAATATTAATTCTTCCACTCCACGATTGCATAGAATATTTTTTCATCCATCAATTTCATTCATCCATGACTTAGAGTTTACAGTGCAGAGATTTTTCACCTCCTTGGTTAAATATATTTTATTGTTTCTGATGTAGTGTAAACAGTGATTTTGTTTCCTGCAACTTTACTGAATTAATTAGATTAACAGGTTCTTGGTAGAGTCTTTGGGAGTTTCAATATATAAAATCATGTTATCTGCAGACAGGGACAATTTTACTTGTTCCTTTCCAATTTTGTTGACTTATTTCGTTTTCTTACTTGATTGACTGGCTATGACATCTAGTACCATGTTAAATAGGAATAGTGAGAATGGGCATCCTTGTATTATTTCCTACCCTGGAGGAAAAGTTGTCAGTTTTTCACCACTGAGTATGATACTAGCTATGAGCTTGTCATATATGGCCTTTATTATGTTGAGGTACGCTATCCCTGTTCCTAATTTGTTAAAAGTTTTTAACATGAAAAAATGTTGAATTTTGTCAATTGCTTTTTATGCATCTATTGAGATGGATAAACATTTTTCTTTCATTCTACTACTGTGATGTAGCACGTTAATTTTTCATATGCTGAAACATCCTTGCATCCCAAGGATAAATTACTCTTGATCATGGTGAATGATCCTTTTAATGTGCTGCTGAACTCAATTTGCTAGTATTTTATTAAGAAATTTTGCATCTACATTTATCAGACATATTGGCCTGTATTTTCTTTTCTGATAGTGTCCTTTTCTGACTTTGGTATGAGGTAATGCTGGCTTCATAAAATGAGTTTGAAAGTGTCAACTCTTCTATTTTTTAAGAAGAGTTTGAGAAAGATTGGTATTCTCCTTCTTTTAATTTATTTTTTTATCATCTTTTATCCTTTCTATGCCTTCTTCCACCTCCATCTATCCCTCTCCAGTAAAACCACCTGGTGTTTGGCATTTCCTCATTGGGAGATTTTTTTCTTATTACTGATTCATTCTCCTACTAGTAATTGGACTATTCAGATTTTCTATTTCTTCCTGAGTTAGTCTTGATAGGTTGTGTATTACTAAGAATTTCCCATTTCTTCTAGGTTGTCCAGCTTTTTGGTATATAGTTGTTCATAGTAGCTCTAATGATCCTTTGTATTTCTGTGGCATCAGTTCCAATATTTCCACTTTTATTTATAATTGTGTTGATTTGGATTTCTCTCTTTTTTCCTTGGTTAGTCTAGCAAAAGTTTTGCAATTTTGTTTATCTTTCCAAATACCAACTCTTAGTTTTGTTAATTTTTCTATTTTTTCTGTTCTCTATTTCATTTATTTTCACTCTATTCTTATTTCCTTTCTTCTACTAACTTTTTGCTTAGTTTGTTCTTTTTCTTTTTCCTTGAGGTGTAGAGTTTGGTTTTTTAAATTTTAAGATATTTCTTGTTATTTTTTTGCAGCATTCCATAAATTTTGGTATGTTGTATTTCCATTTTCATTAGTCTCAAGATAGTTTTCTAATTTTTCTTTAATTTCTTCTTTGATCCATTGGTTGTTCAAGAGAGTATTATTTAATTTCCATGTATTCATGGATTTTCCAGTTTTCCACCTGTTATTGATTTCTAGTTTCATACCAAAGTGGTCAGAGAAGAAACATGGTATAACTTCAATCTTCTTCAGTCTGGTAAGGCTTGTTTTTGGATCTAACATGTGGTCTGCACTAGAAAATGCCAAGATCTCAGCACTGGTTACTGCAAGCTCCTCCTCCCATTTCCATCAGAATCAGATTCCCAGTAATCAAGTCCCCCAAGTTCCTCCTTGACCCTCATGAGTCAAGACTGAACTGGGACTCCCAAAAAGCTACCCATAATTCTGGGGAAGCTAGATGTCATCCCCGGACTCTCTTTTTCCATTAGAGAAACTGTAGGCTCATGGGAAACCTCTCAGTGTGGTGCTGTGACAGCCTGGGGGAGGGGCAGTGTGGTCCATGTGTAGCAGTCTGTATTGCTCTCTGTGATGCAAGGAGTGATTCAGTTTCACTTCCATTTTCTAGGATTTTCTCAGTGGTGTCTTGTCCATGAATAGTTGTTAGTTGTAATTCTTGTGAGTGGGAGCAAAGTTGGGAACAACCTATGTCAACATCTTGTTAACATCACTTTTCCACATTTTCTTGACCCACCCATCTATCAATGGACATTTAAGTTATTTTCATATATTGACTATTGTAATAATGCTGCAGTGAATATGGCAGTGCTGGTATCTCTTTGAGGTCCTGATTTCAAATCCTTTGGCTAAATCTCCAGGAATGAATTTGCTGAATAATATGGTAATTCTATTTTTAATTTTTGGAGGAACCTCCATACTGTTTTCCATAGCAGCTTTACCAATTTACATTTCCACCAACAGTGTAGTAGGGTCCCACTTCATCCTCACTAACTTTTGTCTTTCTTTCTTTTATAATAGACATCCTAACAGGCATGAAGTGATAGCTCATTGTGTTTTGGTTCACATTTTTCTGATGATTAGTGATGTTGAGCACCTTTTTCATATAACTTTTGGCCATTTGTATGTCTTCTTTGGAAAAATGTCTGTTCAGATCCTTTGTCCATTTTTTAAAACAGACATTTGGTTTTGTCTTTGTTGTTGTGTATTTTTTTTAATCTTTATTGATTTCAGAGAGGAAAGGAGAGGGAGAGAGAGAGATAGAAACATCAATGATGAGAGAGTCATTGATCGAGCCCGCAACCCGGGCATGTGCCCTGACCGGGAATCGAACCCCGATCACCTGGATCCTAGGTAGATGCTCAACCGCTGAGCCACGCCCTGCCGGGCTGTTGTTGTTTTCTAAGATACTGTATATAACTTTCATGTACAGTTGAAAGGGTATTGACAAAAAGAATGCCCATCATCCAGGTCAAGAAGTACAATGTTTTCAATATCTTTGGAATATCCTCTGTGTCCATCTCTAAACACATCTCCTCCATTTCCACTCAAAGTTAAACACTATTTTATGTTAATTTTTCTCTTGTTTGCCTTTATAATTTTATTTATAATATGTATAACTCAAATTAAACTATTTTAATAGTTTTATCTGTTTCTGAACTTAAATAAATGTACACAGTTCTGTGTATTTCTGTTCCTTAACATAAGATTCAAGCACATTGAAAAACGCTGTAGTTCATTTTATTTTCAACTCTTGCATAATATGTCTTTGTTTGGATAGTCCACATTATATTTACCCAGGCTTCTGTCATTAAGTGCATGGTTTTGTTTTCCTTTATATTACTATTATAAACCATGCTCTTATGAACTATCAAAGTATGATTCTCTATTAATCTTACCTGTTGCTTAACATTTGGCACTAACAGCCAATTTGCTCCAGCGTTATCATTTTAGGAATATTTGTAAAAGCAAACAGCCCCAGAAAGATGGGGATAAGGACTTGCTCTGGAGCTAATTTACTTATGTTCCCATAAAATAAAGATAGAGACACCCCCTACCTAAAGATATTCCAGGGTAATAAAGATAGAGATGCCTCTCATTTATCCCCAGAGAGAATTGCTTATATTTCAGACTAATAAGGTGATGCCACTCTGGAAGGGAAGATAAGCAGGTTTGTCAGCAGCTCTCAGATAAGATCAGAGTCTCTTAATCTAAGTGTTTCTCTCTGTAATGCATTTTCATTGCTTGTACAAGCAACAACTGGCCCTCACCACATCATCTTGAGGGAATTGGGGTCTACAAGTTACTCTGATCATTGCTTTTGCTGTGAATAATAGACTATCTTTTGTCAGTCTCTGACTGACACCTTGTGTCTTTCTGCCAATATCTATGAATCTCTGACTGGCTAACTTGTTAGCTTGCTAGCAGGATGCAATCATCAAGTTCCTGACCTGATTTAACATAAACATTCCTGTACATGTCTCTTGGAGCACTTGTTCAAGAAATTCTTAGGTGAAATGCCTAGAAGAAGCAGCTTATAACTTCACTAGTTAATGCCAAGTTGTTTTCATTTATTTTTATTTTTTATTTTATTTTTTAAAATTTATCTTTATTGTTGAAAGCATTACAGATGTCCCCTTTTTCCCATTGACACGTTCTACCCCGCAACCACCCCCCATCCCATGCCTTCACCACACTATTGTCTGTGTCCATGGGTAATGCATTTATGCATATAAATTCTTCAGTTAATCTTTCCTCCCACCCCTGCCTTCCCTCTGAGATTCATCAGTCTGTTCCATGTTTCTATGTCATTGACTTTATTTTGTTCTTCAGTTTGTTATCTTTGGATTCTACATATAAGTGAGATCATGTGATATTTGTCTTTCTCTGCATGGTTTATTCCGCTTAGCACAACATTCTCCGGGTTCATCCATGCTGTTCTGAAGGGTAAGAGATCCTTCTTTTTTACAGCTGCATAGTATTCCATGGTGTAAATGTGCCACAGCTTTTTTATCCACTCATCTACTGATGGGCATTTGGGCTGTTTCCAGATCTTAGCTATTGTAAACTGTACTGCTATGAACATAGGGGTGCATATATTCTTTCTGTTTAGTGTTTGAAGATTCTTAGGATATATTCCTAGAAGTGGGATCACTGGGTTAAATGACTTTAATTTTTTTGAAGAACCTCCATACTTTTTCCATAGTAGCTGCACCTGTCTGCACTCCCACAAGCAGTGTACCAAGGTTCCCCTTCTCCACATCCTTGCCAGCGTGTACCATTTGTTGATTTGTTGATGGTAGCCATTCTGACAGGTGTGAAGTAATACCTCATTGTGGTTTTAATTTGAATCTCTCTGATGATTAGTTACTTTGAGCATTTATTCATATGTCTCTTGGCCATCTGTATGTCCTCTTTGGAGAATTGTCTATTCAGGTCCTTTGCCCATTTTTAATTGGATTATTTGTCTTAAATTAACATCCAAAAATCAACAGCATTTTTATACACCAATAATGAACTCTCAGAAAGAGAAACTAAAAAAACAGTCCCATTTACCAATGCAACTAAAAAAATAAGATACATAAGAATAAACTTAACCAAAGATGTAAAAGAACCGTACTTAGAAAATTAAAGGACACTGAAAAAAGAAATAGAAGAAGATACAAACAAGCGGAAGAATAGACCATGTTCATGGATTGGAAGAATCAATATCATTAAAATACCCATACTACCCAAAGCAATCCATAGATTCAATACAATTCCTATTAAAATACCAACAGCATATTTCACAGAGCTAGAACAAATATTCCAAAAATTTATATGGAACCAAAAAAGACTCCAATTAGCCACAAAAATCTTGAGAAAGAACAGAGTTGGAGGGGTCACTTTACTGGATATCAAACCATACTACAAAACCATTGTAATCAAAACAGCCTGGTATTGGTACAACAATAGAGATATCAATTAATGGAACAGAACAGAGGCCCCCCAAAATCGACCCATGCCATTATGGTCAGTTACTATTTGACAAAGGAAGCAAGAGCATACAATGGAGCAAAGACAGTCTCTTTAATAAATGGTGTTGGGAAAATTGGACAAGTACATGCAAAAAAATGAAACAAAATCACCAACTTACACCATACACAAGAATAAATTCAAAATGGATAAAAAACTTAATATAAGTCTGGAAACCATAAAAATCCTGGAAGAAAACATAGGTAGTAAAGTCACAGACATCTCACCTAGTGGAATTTTCACCCATACATTTCCTAGAGCAAGAGAAACAAAGAAAAAAATAAATAAGTGGGACTACATCAAACTGAAAAGCTTCTGCACAGCAACAGAAATCATCCTCAAAATACAAAGAAACCCCATGGTATGGGAGATCTTATTTGCAAAGGATACATCTGATAAAGGGCTATTTTCCAAATTATACAAAGAACTCATACAGCCCGGCTGGGCGTGGCTCAGCAGATGAGCTTCGACCTAGGATCCAGGCGATTGGGGTTTGATTCCCGGCCAGGGCACATGCCCGGGTTGCGGGCTAGGCAGCCGATCAATGATTCTCTCATCATTGATGTTTCTATCTCTCTCTTTCCTCTCTCTGAAATCAATAAATATATGTTTAAAAAAAAAAAAAAAAGAACTCATACAACTCAACAAGAGGAAATCAGGTTGTTTTTTTAAAAGTTGTTAAACCAATTTGCACTCCACTCAATAATGCTAAAGAGTTTTTGGTTCTATGTCTTCACCAATACTATGCCTGGTATTCTTAGTTTATTCAGTCTTTCTCAACCTGTTTGGTGTGAAAATGCATCTTATGATTTTAATATGCAATTCATTGATCTAATGCAACTAAACAATTTCTCATATATATAGTAGCAATCATTGTTTTCTCTTTTTAAAAAGGCCAGTTCATGGTTTTGTTACATGTTTCTTTTGAGTTTATTGCCTTTGTCTAGTTAATCTCTATGAGTTCTTTATTTTTCTGGAGCCTAGTCATTTATTTAGTTATATGGTATGCAAATATCTTCCCCCAGTTTTTTGCTTTTGTTTTCTTTACTATGTTTTGATAATTAGAAATATTTACTTTTAATGTAGTAATATTTATCATTATTTTTCTTTAATGTTTTTGCTTTGGGATCTCATTTAAGAATCATTCTCTACTCCCCAAAATATAAGAATTTGTATTGCCTTTGTAAAATTTAACATTTTGTGCTTAACACTTAAACTTTTGAACCATCTAGAGTTGATTTGTATGTATGTTATGAGGCAAGACACCATTTTAATTTTTCTCATGTGGATAAGAAATTCTCAGAGTATCGTTTATTGATTTGTCCATCCTTTCCACACTCAACTACAATGCCAGTTCTGTAATATATCAGATTTTGACATATAGGTGGGCCTGATCTTGGCTGTGTGTTCCATTGATGTATTTGTCACCCCCTTCCTCGATGCTAATTACTACACATTACTATAACTACATAATTACTATAGCATTATAATGTGTTGTTAACTGATATGGTGTTTGTTCCCAGTTCTTCTTCAAATAGCTACTTCCTTTTCTGAATACATTTTAGAATCAGCTTGTCAAATTCCACAATAAATGGGAACAATTTTAATTAGGAATTAAATCACACATTGATTTTCAGAGAATTTCTATCTTTACAATACTGAGCATTTCTAGTCATGAACATGTTATATCTCTACCTTTATTTAGATTTCACCAAAAATGTTTTGCATATCTTTGTTAGATTTGTATTGATATTTTATTTTTTAGGTTGTTATTATTAAAAATGGCATCTTTTTAAATTGCATTTTCTCATTTTTTATTGCTGGTGTATAGAAGTAAATTGAACTTTGATATGTTGATATCGCTAAATTCTTATTAATCCTAATAATCTGTCAATTATGGATTTTGATATAAAAATGTATCACATAATGATATGACATTTTTTCTTTCCTTGCCAGTCCTCATGATTTTAATTTATTCTTCCTGCCATAGATCACTAACACACACTTTCTAGAAAATGTTGCATATAGATGGTGATAACAGACATCCTTATTTTTATTTCTAAGTTTTAAGAAAAATGCTTTTGAAATTTCTTATTCAGTGTGATTGTAACATAGTTCCTTTAAGAAGCTGAGAACATTTTCTTCTATTCCTAGTTTGCTAAGAGGCATATTAATTTTGAATTTTATAAAGTACTGTTTTCTTGTCTAATGAAATAATCATGTAGAATATTACATTAATAAAATTATGAACTTTTTAGCATTGAAACAACTTTGCTCTTGGTACTACATGCAATTTAAGTTTTATGCAATTGGAGAACTTGGATTGTCAACTTTTTTGATGTTTTACATCTATTTTTATGAATAAGAATGACCTGTGATTTTTTCTCTTATATTTTCCATTTCTTATTTTGGCATCACAGTTATTCTAGGTTCATTTAAGCCCTTTATCAGATCTTTTTGAGTTCCTTTTTATGTTAAGCATACTCTGGTACTTTGGAGAAATTAACAAATAAAACTATCACCATCCCTGCCTTTGTTGAGCTTACCTTTGAACATAACAAAACGGATAATAAATGATACATGTATTAAATAATTTAACTATATGGTATATTAGGAGAGGATATTTGCTATGGAAAGAATGACATAAGGGACTAAAAAAGGATCAGGGATATAAAGGAGGGGGAAAGTTGCAATTTTAAGTAGAGTGGTTAAGGGAGCTGTCATTGTGAAGGTGACAATTTGGGGAAAGCATTGAAGAGAGTAAAGAAGTGAGCCACATGGGTACCTGGGACAAGAGTGTTCTAGACAGAGAGAAATGTTTCTGCAGAGATCCTGCGGTGGGCATGTCTGTAATGTGTTCCACAAACATCAAGGATGGCAGTGTGGCCGGATGGGAGTAAGTAAGAAAGAGTAGTGAGATAAGAGGTCAGAGGGGCAGGATAGTCAGGTCATGTAGGACGTTTGGGACTCTTGGCTTTATGCTGAGGGAAGCCAGGAGCTTACATTATTGTAAGGTGTGAGCTGGACAATGACATGAGCTGTCTTACATTTTAGGAGCATGATTCCAGCTACTGTGCTGAGAATAGACTGCAAGGAGCCAAAGACAGAAGCAGGACACTACTGCAGTAGTCCAACCAAGGGACTAGGGGAGGCAGCAGCCGCGGTGGTGAGAATTGCTCAGATAGTAGACATTGCTTTAAAGTAGTTCCAAGGTAATTTCCCGATAGATTGGATGTGGGGTGTGAGAAGAAGAACTGAGTGAAGGATAGTCCAAGGTTTGCATCTGATCAAGTGAAATGGGAAAGATGTAGGTGGAGCAGGTTTGGTGGGGAGCTGGAGAAGTGAGAAATTCAGTTATAGAAAGCTTCTCAGATCAAGTGGAGATGCCTAGCGGCAGGCAGATATATGAAGCTGGAGTTTAAGCAGGAGGGAGACATACATTTATGAGTGAATGTGTACAGAGTGAGTATAGAGAAAAATAAGAGCTAAGCACTCAGGCCTAAGTAGTCAGGGAGAAGAAGATGAGCCAGCAAAGGATCCAGAGGAATGACAATAATTTTTGTTGTTTTGAGAGCACCATATATATAGTGTGAATTTGGGCCCTAAACCTCTCCGAATGTGAGCTGGTGGTAGGAAACTTTTATGTTCTCTTTGTTCAGCCAGAATCCTGCCATGGTGTTATACGGAGACTTCATGGGCCAAGTCTCCAGTCCAGCTTCCCACCATTCACAGACCTCTCATGGGACTCCTCAGAATGTAGGTTCTGGGCACATGGGCACTTACCTCAGGGCAAACTTAATACCCAGGACCTGTGTTTTCTTTTTATTATTGGCCTACAATGAATTGCTTTACTTTACATCACCTCAAACTGTACATTAGCAAATTGTCTTTTAGGTAGAATTTAGATGTAATGTACCTGGAGAGATTTCTTTAAACACCCAAACTGCTTCATTGTCCTTGTCAGGTATGCTGTTAGATTAGTTGTAGGTTACCAGAAATTGAAAGGAGTCAGAGATGACCATAAGGCTTTGGGACTAACAGATTAGTGGAGTAGCTATTTGCCGAAATAGTGAAGATTAATGAGTGAATTATTCTCTTTTTTATGGGGTGAGCACAGAATCAAGAGTAAAGAACTGATATAAATCCCAAATTAGAGTTGTCCATTTCAAAATAATCGTCTTGGGAAATCTTTCATTTATTCCAGCGATGCTGGCATTTCAAAATCAGTTTAGGAGGCCTTTTTAAAGATTGCTATCAAGACCTGTAGAATTTTTTTCTCTCTCAATATCCTGTAGAGCAGTAAATCTTTGGTCTGTGAGGATGGATTTACTTTTTAGAACCAGCCAAACAATCATTTAGTCCTGGGTCTGTTGCAAATGATGGTTGATCAAAGTAGAGAATGATTGTTTGGGGTCTGAGATGAGCATGACCACAATTTAATGACTGCTTTTCTGTTGTGGTGTCTGTGCTGGCTTGTGCATGTTTCAACACATGTGATCAATGTGCATTTATTGATGATGAGCCTCTTTACGGCATGATCAGTGACCCTGGCCAGAGTGAGTCAAGATCATAGACCATCCATCTGAATGAGTAATCGGTAGGAGGTAGAAGGATCTCCCGCACTTTCTAATATATCTTGCCCCTTTGTTTATCCACTGGAGTTTAGTGTAGCCCTACAGAGGATAGTGCTTGTCAGTGGTGCTGACTTTGAATGACAAAGTTTTCACATAACCTTCAAGCAAAGCCTCAGCCCAAACCTATCACTGACGGCCTAGGGATCCCCCGGCAGCAATAAATGTCTCAGGTTCATTTTTCACCAGATAATACTGTGGCTCAGGGTCCCGGAAGAAAATCACACACAGCTCTATTACATTTTAAATGCTCCTGATTCCCTTCTTTACTGGCTTCCCTTTAAGGGGAAAAAAAAGAGGATTTTTTTGTCATTATTTTTTTCATTCACTTATGTCCTTTTTGTTTTTGTTTCTGTTGAAATGTACTAGGTAATTGTATTGTAAATAATCTTACGTGATTCTCACATTCCCTTTAACATAATTTTTATGGATCTTTGCATCTATAATGAATACATCTGTCTTAGCTTTTGTGACAGTGTTAATAAGTTTGAATTATTTTACCATTAAAGTGAGGCTGGCAATTATAATAAAATGTTTCTGCATCTCTATTTGTATGATATGTATTTTAAGATAAAAACTACAGATTTTTGCAGGACATTAAGTTTCTAATTCCAAAGCAGCTAAGGAATATGATGTCTGACTTTCTGTACTGTGCAATCATGTGTTTACAGATAGCTGAGTGATTTGTATTAACCAAATTGTGCTTCTATTTTTTCCAAGAAAAGTCATAATGGTTCTAAGCTGTACTAAAAAATGTAAAATTAAATATCCCAAAGTGATCATAATTAGAGTTAGAAAATAATTTGTGTTTTATTATTTTCTTTTTCTTTCTTTTTTATTTTAATTTTTATCTACTTCATTGGGGTGGCATTGGTTAATCAAATTATGTAGGTTACAGGTGTACAATTCTATAATGCATCATATGTATATTGTATTATGTGTTCACCACCCAAAGTTGTCTCCTTCTATGACCATTTATGCCCCCTCAAAAATAACTTTTAAAAGACACTATAGTTTAAGAGCTAGAATATTCTTTATATGCTCACTTATGGTTAATTTTCAGAATTCTTTTTTTTAAATTTTGGGATTCTTGTTATATAAGTAGAAAACAGAGGCAGAAAATTTAACAAAATTTACCTCCTAAACTTCATGGACATTCTGATGCCAAACCAACTAGACCTTCTTAATGTATACTTTTCAGTACCTTGTTTTTTAATTTAAAATATAATTTCTGTGATAACGGAGAGGACCAAAGAGTCAAGGCATGAAAGGAGTTAGGGAAAGCTCATATGCATAGGAAAGGGTACTGGACTTCAAGTGCTGGTAATAAGGGGTCAGCTTATCAAGCTCAAGAAAGCAATATCAAGCTCAAGAAAGCAATTCTTCCCCTTAGCCCATAGCACATCTACTCAACAAGGTAAGTGGGAAATAGTGAGAAATAAGTGGGGAGATGTGGCTTCTGGTGATTTCTAATTTCATAAGTGAATTCTTGGCCTTGGTCAATTTGTATGTGTCATGTGTATAGAAATGTATGTTCCTTCATTAGCTGATAGATATAATACAAAATGAGCTGATCTAATCTGAAATCCAGTTGTCCGCAAAATTTTGCATGATCAAATTTAAAAAACTGAGAATGTACAGGCAACTTGATGTTCTGAGAGAGACAGAAATTGTCATGCGTGTGCATGCACATGCGCACAAACACTTCCTCATGTGCTTTGCATCAGGCATAAAGTATATGGACTTTCTTCACTTTAACACGTCCATTAAGTAGTTACTCAGGAAGGAAAGACATAGAAGATAAATAATTTTCAAATAGTCTCCAATGACTATTACAGAATGATGAAAAGTAACTGTAAAGAGGTATAGACACAGGTAAACAATTGTACTAAGTGTAAATACAAAATACTTAAAAATATGAGTGAAATTATGTAAAATATACATATTTGTGGCCAAGAACAAGAAGGTCATATTACAAAATAAAAAGTTAAAGAGCCCTGGACGATGTAGTTCAGTGGTTTGGAGTGTTGTCCTGTACACCAAAAGGTTTCGGGCTCTTTTCTGGGTAAGGGCACATACCTAGGTTGTGGGTTCTATCCCCAGTCAGGGCATGTAGAGGCAACCGATCAATGTTCTCATGTCGATGTTTTTCTCTCTTTCCCTCTCCCTTCCTCTCTCTGAAATCAATAAAGATTTTTTTTAAAGCAATCTTATTTTAATAAACCTATCTCAAAGATATGCATGCAAAAATGCAAAAGACCATATATACAATGATATTCATTGTGGTGTTATTTCTAATAACAGAAGACTAGAAACAATTTAAATGGTCAAAAAAGAGAGGACTTGAGTAAACTATGGGACATCCATAAATTTGAATATTATGTAGCTGTAAGGAAGAAGGCAGCTGATTTCTCAATACTGATACAGAACAATCTCCAAAATATATTGTTATGTGGAAGCGCAAAGCACAAAACTGTGTTCACAACTAAGAAATCAGGGAAATATTAATATATTTATTATAGACATATTTCAGTCATATTTTTTAAAATGTCACTGAAATGTATAAAGCAAAAAATTTTTTCATTAGATTCCACATGTAAGTGAGATCATGTGATACTTCTCTTTCTTGGACTGGCTTAAATCCCTTAGCATATTCTCCAGGTCCCTCCATGCTGTCTCAAAGGGTAAGACATCCTTCTTTTTTACAGCTGCATAGTATTCCATGGTGTAAATGTCCCACAGCTTTTTTATCTACTCATCTACTGATGGGCATTTGGACTGTTTCCAGGTCTTAGCTATTGTAAATAACACTGCTATGAACATAGGGGTGCATAAGTTCTTGTGACTGGTGTTTTCAGGACTCCTAGGGTATATCCCTAGAAGTGGGATCACTGGGCCAAATGGCAATTCAACTTTTAATATTTTGAGGAAACTCCATACTGCTTTCCATAATGTGCCAGAGCCCACCGGCAGAGTCGAACGGTCCCGAGAGTAGGGTGAGGATGGAGAAAAGACAGACACAACAAAGATGGGATCGGGAGGACTGCAGCTAGTGACGGCTGCAGCCCCGAGTTTATTTTCCCAGCTCAGTTTATACCAGCGCTGTTGTTTTTGCTGAATAGCACCCTGTCCCGCATTCCTTCCCCTTGCCTGATACAAAGTAGTTCTCTCCAGGCTGCACAAACACACCTTCAGCGTAAACATCCTGCCTCCTGCAGGAGCTCAGACCTTGGTAACTATCTTTGTCTCGGCTTCTAATGGGAACTTGTTGGGAAGGATTGAGTCCTTGGCTCAGTATGTAGCTTGACTGTCCCTTAACCCTTCAGGCCAGGGCGAGCTTCCGAATAAGCCTTTCTAGAATTTAAGGCCGCAAACTAAATTAGTATCACCTTGGTGCCTCAAGGTCTGGGTCAGGGAGCAGGAGAGCACTTCTGCAGCTCACCCAGGCAGCTCCTCTGTGCCTGGGGCCACAGCGGCTCACCCACATCTCCCTGGGAGCAGGGGGGCACATCTGCAGCTCACCCAGGCAGCTCCTCTGTGCCTGGGGCCACAGCGGCTCACCCACATCTCCCTGGGAGCAGGGGAGCACACCTGCAGCTCACCCAGGCAGCTCCTCTGTGCCTGGGGCCACAGCGGCTCACCCACATCTCCCTGGGAGCAGGGGAGCACATCTGCAGCTCACCCAGGCACTGTGCCTGGGGCCACAACGGCTCCGCACAGTAATGGTTGTACCAGTCTGCATTCCCTCCAGCAGTGCACTAGGGTTCCCTTTTCTCCACACCCTCGCCAGCACTTGTCATTTGTTAATTTGTTGATGGTAGCCATTCAGGCAGGTGTGAGGTGAAACCTCATGGTCATTTTAATTTGCATCTCTCTGATGATTAGTGACCTTGAGCATTTTTTCATATGTCTCTTGGCCATCTGTATGTCCTCTTTGGAGAAGTGTCTATTCAGGTCCTTTGCCCATTTTGAGTTGGATTTTCTTCCTTTTGTTAAGTTATATGAGTTATTTATATATTTTGGAAATTAACCCCTTATCAGATGTAGTAATAGCAACTATGTTCTCCTATCCAATGGGCTCCCTTTTCATTTTGTTGATGGTTTCTTTTGCTGTGCAGAATACTTTTTTTTTTTGACAGAGTCCCATTTGTTTATTTTTTCTTTGTTTCCCTTGCCCTAGGAGATATATCAGCAAACATATGGCTACCAAAGATGTCTGATATTTTGCTGCCTATGGCAAAGACATGGAAGCATGGCACAGACTGAGAAATCTCAGAGGGAAGGGGGAAGGTGGAGGAGATTAAGAAAAGAATTTATATGCATATATGCATAATCTATGGACCCAGACGATAGTGTGGTGAAGGCCTGAGGCGGGCGGCAGGAGCAAAGGGGAGGGGGTCAATGGGCAAGAAAGAGGAGAATCTATAGTACTTTCAACAATAAAGATAAATTTTTAAACAAGTATAAAGCTAAGATTAATAAAATTAATAACCTCCATTGGGAGAAAAACAGGATGGAAGGGAAAAGGATAAAGTGACCCTTCTGTGAAAATACTTTGTTTTATAATTTTGGCTTTGGAATCACGTAAATGCTTTATGCAATTAAAATTCAACGCATGATTAAAAGGAAAGAAAAACAATTCCTAAATATTGAAAACAAACTGAAGAAAATCGTTTTGTACATACAAACTGAAAGAAATTATTTTGTACTTTACAATGATATGTAAAGTTGATGCGATAACTACGGTGACAATTGAATTTCTTTAATTGATTTTAAAACACAATATTTTGACTGTATATTTTTAATGGAATATACTCTAAAAGGCAAAGAACCACAGAATCCCAAGAGTGCAGTCAATATCTTATTGTTAGCAGTCATATTAGCAGTGCTATACTGAAATTTTAAGAATTATTATAGTATAAAATGAATACTTATATTAATGTAATTAGGAACCAATATGATCAGTAGATGAGATGAGACACAACTATAAAGAAAATATATTATTGAAATATGTCATTTCAATTGTAAGTTTTAGTATAAGCTCATGATTTATTTTCCTTATAAAAATATATTTGTAACTCTCCCCACTTAAATGGCCTAGAAAGGTAACCTAGTTGCCTTAGACCTATTGGCATAGAGTTAAGAAGATTTTCTAAGTGTCCACAAAAGGTGACCATTCAGAACGTCCCCTGGAGGTCTGGGGGGTTGCGTGGAGCAGCATGTGACCCACCACGAAATGCTCCTAAAAATAATCATTGTGCACCCCACTCTTAGTCTTATGTTATATAAAACACAAACTTCACGAACTTCTACTGAAAGAAAACACTCAAGAAATAATAGAACAGTTGAAGGACAGTTTGAGTGACCTGTTTTTGGTATTTCTTTCAGAGAGTATATAAAGAAAAAAGGTGAAAAGAAATTACTGTATTCAGACAATGAGCTAGTATCTCCCTCTGTAAATAATAATTCTCACACGTATGTACACTTTAAAAATTACCTTGTGTTAAGTACTCCTTATCAAGTAAGAAATAAAATTTAGGACAAATATCAATATTAATAGAACAGTAATCAGAGATATAATTCAACTCATAACTGCCCGGAATTAGTCATTTGGAGTTTTAGATAAAATTTGTTGAAAAAGTCAGTGTTTCTCTGGTATCTTATGCCCTTCAAATCACCTTTAGTGTTATTTACAATGATTTGTAAATGGAACCTCACCGCCTGCCTATGTTCTGCTAAGCAGAGCCCTGAAGGACGGCGGGTCCCGTCCCCAGGCGGGGTGGGTGCCGGGCTTGCAGGTTCCCCCCGCGACCAGGGCGTGTCCGGGGGCAGCTCACCAATGCTTTTCTCTCACATCCGTGTGTGTTTTTTTCTCTCTCCCTCTCACTTCCTCTCCCTGTATAACCAATGAATAACATGTCCTTCGGTGAGGATTTATAATAATAATAATAAACCAAAAAAAAAAATATTTTAAAACAGCCAAAGAGAGAATAAAAAAAGGGCAAAAGACTGAACCAGATTTACAGTAACAACTATCAAGCTGGTCATTGAAGAAAACATCTAAAAGTGATAGTAAACACAACCAGTATTTTGGAGATTATTTTTATTATGATTATTAACAAGGCCATTCGTGTAAAAGCCTGTGGACATTTCTGATAAGTGATTTCAAAATTTCCATTATGGGGCCTAACACCGTCTAGTAAAGAATCCAAGAGTGTCTCCGAATTCATTCCAATTAATTCAAGTTCTAAATAATGTAACAATAGAAACATCCCCTATTTATGTGGTGTCCAGGTCATTACCTCCAGAACAAAAGCAACCCCCCCAGAAAAGAATAAAAACTTTGGCTTGCCAATGCTTTTAAAAATTCGGGTATCTGCCTCATATGAGGGGGAATGAAACTCATGAGGCCAGTAGGCAGCCCACGGAACATGCAGGACTGAAGATCTAGGCATAGGCCAGTCCTGCTAAGAACACCACTGAACGCATTTGGGGAGAGCATTGCTGCTGCCCTCCCAGGGCCCAGAGCACTAAACGCTCCATGTTGCCACCGGCACCTACCAAATGCTCTACCCATGGCTCCCACCTCAAACTAAATGACAGAGGCACTGGGGTGGAGAAGCCTAAGTCTTGTGCTCACAAGTTAACTGCAAGGGAGACGGGAGGAAAGATCTACCATGTTAAAATTCTACAATGGGAGACAGGTTCTCCCTCCTACCAAGACTCATAATGGAAGGATTTCAGATGCTGGGTTGACAAAGGAATGGCAAATATCCACTCCAAGAAGATTCTGGCAGGACTATGATGAGACTCCCAGATACAGAGACACAATAGCTTCTCACCAGATTGTATTGCATTTCATTATTTATTTTCTTCTGTTTCCTCTACTAAATGTTAGTTCCCTGAGGGTGCCAGCTTTAGCTTAATCGCATGTGTGTCTTTAGTGCTTTCGGTAAAGAATCTGACATTCTTGACTAATGGTTGTTGAGTAAATAGAGAAATGAATGAAAAAAATGAGTGCATGAGTAAATGAATGAAATAAATAAGTATGCTTCACAGTGGTAATACACCTAAGGTGGCCTGATGATATTTAACTAAGTTTCTCAGTACGTTTCCTTGGCATGGTTGCCCATGGCAGAGGTTGAGCCTTGGAAGTCCAAAGATATTTTCAAAAACTTAGTGGTGATAACTATCTCTTCTGTGGTGAGACAGAAATGCTGGGACTTGAGCCTAGAAATTTAAACATGGAAGAATGAGAATCAGTACAATAAGGACCTCGTGAAGCAGGCAGCTTCTCAAAAATGTATGGATTTCCTTTCATTCCTGGTAGAACCTACTTCTTGTTATCCCTTCCTAAACCCATTTATGTCAGAGTTGGCTCTTCGATAAAAATTAATGATTGATTCTAAAAAATGATGCATTACACATTCAACCCAAAAGTCTGATTAGCATGTGACTAATTGGTTTCCTTCTCCTCAAAGAAAAATCCAGGACACATAAATTGAACTTTTTGGGGTCAAAGAAAGCAAAATATATGACTTTGCAAATTCATCTCGGAAAGTTTTCTGAATGTTGTAATTAGATGTTTTCAAATATTTCATCATTCAAGATTAGACAGACTAAAAATAAGTTTTCAAGGGCGGCTTAAGGGTCATTTAAGGGACCTTGAAAAGGGAATCTGTTATCCAAAGATTTTATAGAGAAGATACATAATTCATTAAACAAAGTAATTTGCAAATCATATTAGGCTAAACCTGTAGAATTTTAGTAATAAGTGTGAGAGTTTTTTTAATCCATGGAAACTGTATGTTTCCTTACTTATCTAGTTGTAGCTTAAATGCATGTAAAATGCATGCTGTATAGAGAATGCACCTGCTCGCACAGTCTGCAATTTGAAAGTAAGCACACAAAGAGAGCCTTGGAAAGTATTTGTTAGTTTTTTATTTTATTTTTTTAAATTTATCTTTACTGTTGAAAGTATCACAGATGTTTCCTTTTTCCCCCCATCGATCCCCTCACCCCCCCAACCCCCAGGCCTTCACCACACTATTGTCTGTGTCCATTAGTTATGCACATATGCATATAAATTCTTTGGTTAATCTCCCCCCACCCACCTCCAACACATCCTTCTGAACTGCCCATTTAATTCTCTTAGTTCTTGGTAGCTAAGAAGCCGTACAATCCAAAAATCTCAAAAATAAACTGGAGAACAGTTTGTACTCTCAACCCTATTCTGTGCTCGTTTTGTAAATAATGTTTTCCCCCCAAAACTGAATTTTCATGACTTCATAATTTTCTTCATGGCCAAAAGGACACAGAAGTTTTGAGAAGTATGTTACGTGGGATTTATTGTCTGCTTGAAGAATCTACTTCTGGTTCTGTCCAGAAAGGCTTAGGTCAGTGTCCTTAAAACTGTGATTCAGTCACTAACATAAGGATTCTCTCAGTGGCACGAAGGCAAGAAAGGAAGATGTGCACCTGACGTAGGAGAAGTAGGTAGTTACTCATTAGGATTGGATTTAAAAAGACAAGGACCTGGTGGAAACCTGACTTGCAGATACTTTGTCCAAATCTCTTCTTTTGTTCCTCACCCACTTTTTGTTTTCTTGTAATTGAATTCTAGCCTTGGAGGATTTTTCAACCAATACCAAAAGATAGGAAGAGAGAAAGTGAAGGCAGCAAACAGATCCTACTCCTCCATGGAGTTTTGCTGCAAAGGGAAGAGAAAAATGGGCATCTACCATGAGGCATATGGAAGCACGAGAAGGTTCTCTTTTTTAAAGGAGAGAGAAGAGATCACTGTTGTAGTGATGCCTTTAAGTAGACGAAAAGGAATGGGATTTGAAACACAAGTGGAGGTGTTGGCTTTAGGTAGACGCACAGGGAGTTCATCTATGGACACAGGAGGCCAAGGCAGGATGGAAGCTTGTGGAAGCTCTCTTCTGATTATTTCTGTTTTGTCAGGGAGATATGAAGTAAAGTCATTTGAAAATTGCTGAGAGTGTGTCGAAGATTTGAGAAGAGATAATTAAGTGTAAAATTGTCAGTTGAGAGACACAGAGTAAGTAGAAAGAGAAATACAGCATTTCCCGGCATTGTTTGAGGTTGGTGGTCCAGTTAGCATGGTTGGGGTTTTTCTCTCTAGCCAGGTTTAGCAGCACAGGTACAGGCCTTGAGTAGGCCAAGTTTCCATTTAACCAGAGTTAAGATTTAACTATTGAGGCCAATGGGATGGGGTAGGGTCACAGTAACTGAGGGTATAAGCAGTGGAGTTATAATGATGAACCATGGAATATAAACTAGTTATGAAGGAAGGTGAATACAAGACAGGGTTGAGGGACATTGAAGATTTAATAGGGCCAGTGAGTTGCAAGACCCAGAGGTATAGAAGGATTGTTGGATATAGGGTACAAAAGAATTGTGAGCTGTAAAATAGAAGGTGGTGGTAAAACAGTAGACATCAGAAACTGAGATTATGGAGGCTGTGCAGTTATTGGTAATATCAAAGTCTAAGGGGGAGAGCAAGGTTATTCACAGAAAAAAGATCAGGTACTGAGAGGCCAATGTATTGGAAGGATCATTTATTTATATACTAAAATCACTATGAATTATTAAAGTAGTATTAGAGATAGCAACAAGGATCCTTCAGCTAAAATCCTCAAAAAATAGGAGTGGAATCCTGTAAGTCTATAATAGCTCAGACAAAGAGGGTTTAGTAGGTGATATGAACTCAGATTATGGCATGAGTTTGAAAATGGTGAAGATCTATAATTGTGGGCATGGAGAGGGAATGATTTAAGAAGAGCAAAAAGGCCCATTAGTACAAGAAATGTCAGAGAATGCAGCTACTTTCTGAGGGTACAGAGCACCAGTGTCCTGGAGAGGAGACAGATTTCACTGAAGGTGAGAAGGTAAAGGGAACATCAGAAAACGAGGTTGAGGATGTAGAGGATTTTGCTGATGGTGGACTGTAAATTCCAGAGGGCACAGTAGAAGGGTTTTGAATGTTGGAAATGTGTAGAGATAAGGTTAGGGGATCTACAGATTTTATTAGAGATAAGGGCCCCGATAACAAGGGAAGATGTGGGAGCTTTGAATTCCTTGTGATGACTGAAGTAAATGGATGATGAGTGTCATGGAAATGGTCTAACCATGTGTTAGCTGGTAAAATTTGAATGCTAGAAAAGTAGATGTGCCCTGGCCTGTGTGGCTCAGTTGGTTAGATGTCACGTCATGCACCAAAAAGTTGCCAATTTGATTCCCAGTCAGGGCACATGCCCAGGTTGCAGGCTCAAATCCAGGTAGGGGTCATGCAAGAGGCAGCAGATTGATGTTGTGCTCTCACATAGTTATTTCTCTCTCTCTCCTTCTCCTTTTCTCTCTCTCTCTAAAAATCCATTTTAAAAAAAAATCTTTTTTAAAAAGTGAATGTTACTTCTCTAAGATCACAGAAGCCTCTGTGGTGTACCTTACTCCTGCCAATGGCAGTACAATGGCTTTCTATCGATCTCACTGTCTATCATCCTAGTCTACTATATTTATGGCATTGTACTGGTTACTTTTAGGGAATTGGCAAGCATCCTGAATGTCTAGACATAACATATAGAATTGGAAGCCATAACCTTTGTGATGTTTCTGGAGATCCAAGGGCTCATGTAGGGATTTTGCTTCCAAGGAAAAAAACAAGTTGGAAACCTTGAACTTCTTACCCACCACCTGTAGAGTAACTGGATTTTGAAGATTGAATGTTCATACTGGGAGACTTTCTTTGACTCATTTATGTCTTCAATGGGGCCAGAGCAGTGGAAGGCTCTCTAGGTAACCCAGGCTATGCCATTAACTGGCTTGATGTTGAGTCCCTATAACTAAACTCAAGGAAACAGAGTTCTTGCTCCATTAGTATCAGATCAGGTACAGTGTGTGTTATATGGTGAACCTCAATAAAATAATTATAATGAGAGCTGTTGGATTTGAGGGACAAAACAAGACCTCTTTGATGCATAACTACTATCCTTTAGAGAAACAGCTCTTATATGTGACTGGGCTCTGTTAGAAACTGAAATACTCTTGAGTGATCCCTGGTGTTCACACAAATTGAGCTGTACATCATACAGTATGAGCTTTCTCTGTCTGCTGAGCCTAAAATCTAGGTGTACTTAGCAGCACTGCAGTATTAAGTGGAAGTAGTATTTATGAGACCAGACACTCAGAGACCCTGAAATGCAAAAATATATTTCCTATGGTTTGCTCCTCCCTCAAGTTTCATTCCAATCATCTTTGCTCAATCAATTCTTGGGGCTCTCTGATGCCCATTGACAGAGTAAGAATACTGACAGTGTATGAAAAGATTTGACCTATGCTCAGTGAGGACTCTGAAATCTGTCTCCATCCACTCTGTAGTTCATGGAAATTTCTACTAGTGACCAGAAAATGGTTAAGTATTAGCCTTAATTCCATATTCTGTTGCTGTTTTTTTGTCTTTTTATGTATCTTCTCAAATAATTTAACAGAAACTTGAAAGAAGCTATAGTCAATTCTAAATACAGTGTTTGTGGTAGTTATGCTTTATACAGTACCAAAGAACACTGAATTAGTGACTATTGAACCAGTGCTCCCAGGGGAAATACATATTAGGTTCCTATGAGCCTAGGTCATGATTTTCATCAACCAATTAAATACATAACCTTGGTTTATATGTATTTCTGTTTAAAGAGGCCATATTTAGTATATACTGTTAATTCATTATCATTGAAATCACAGCCAACAGCCCTATAACTCATGACTATAACTCATGACTCACTGAAGCTTATCTAGCTCACATATTTTCTCTAGAAGACACATCACTGTCTTCTTGTACTTAGAAATATTAGCACTTTAGTGCTATGCCTGGAGGCCATTTTCAACAGCAAAATTACCAACAAAAGGCATGGAAATGTGTAAAATATAGCACTAAATATACTGAAAAGGAAACTTGTTCACAGTAGGAAAGCTGAAACAAGAAGGCAGAGCAACACCATGGTCAACCTCAGCTGGCAACATGACATCGGAGGACTCAAACTTTCTGCCACTCTACTGTTGTCCATGATAGACTGCAAAAGTGTCACACTTGCTTTTGGGATTACAAATAAATTTTAGTGAGAAGAAGAATTCACAGATGCAAAATCTGTAAATAATGACGATCGACGACATATTGGAAAGAGTCCCTGGCAATGTGTGGGTGCTGTCCCAGACATCTTCTCTGAACAAGCTAGACTTCACACAAGGCATCTTATACAATCGTCCTTCAGGCCACTCACATGGGAAAAATGATGTGAACACTCCTAGCATCACACTGAGGGGAAAAAACAAGAAAAATGGGTGGGGAGAGAATGATACTATTTACTGGTTATCAGACAAAGAGAAAGGGAAAGGAAACTGGTAGCACTACCTCCTGTGATTCCTAATTTCCTGCCATGCTGCCAAACTGAAATGTTCTCCAAGTCCTCTTATGGGTTGGGTATGCTTGGAAATGGATATTAGCTTTTTATCCTTGTGCATAATGACGTGGTTAGCATAAGGCCCTCTTTAGTTACTTGTTCTAAAGAGAAAGTGATGAAGTGGAATCCGATCTCATTATTCAAACAAATATTTATATCTTAGGGTATGGCCTCAGGCTCCTTACCCACACACTTCCACCAACTCCCATCCATCAGAAGGGAGTTGTGTTTCTTAATTGGTCCTCATTATGGTAGTAATAATAATAGCTAATGTCTAATGAGAGTTTACTACATGCCAAGTATTATGCTAAGTATAGTTTTATTTAACCATTGTAATAACCCTATGAAATAGTGTATCTTTATTTTACACAGGTAAGGAGGCTGGGGTTTGTAATTACATTTAGATAACTTACTCAAGATCACAGAGCTATTTAGTGGTATAGCCAGGATAAGGACCTAGTGGAAGTATCCCAGTAAACACTAAGCTGTTACTTCAGAAGCATGCTGCATCAGCAAGGATAGGCTGGGTTCTACAGCAGTAACAAGCAACCCTTAAAATCACAGTGACTTAAAATCACGGAGATTTCTTTGCCATGTATGCTACGTTACATATCCATCTTGGATCAGGCATGGGCCTATACTGTGCTGTTTTCATTCCAGATGGCTCCAGGCTGATGGAGCAGTCACCATCTGGAACACTGCAAGTCACCAGTGTAGACAGAAAGTATTGTAATATCACACTGGGTAAGAAAGCTTCCTCCTGGAAGTGGCATTACTGCTTGGGCTCACATATGATTGGCTAAAACAAGTCACGTGACCAATCCTAACTCCAAGGGGTCAGGAAAGTGCACTCCTACCAGGTCTAGAAAAGTGCTGAATAGCATTAGTGACCACCACCCAGAAGCTAACTTATGCCTTATATGGCCTGAAGACTTCTCCGAGCAGCAGGGGTTCTCACTTCTGACTCAAATGCTTTTGTGTTCTTAGAGGATGCATTTCACTTAGCTAGGAATTAAACACTTTTATGGTCAGATCCTGCTGAGCACATTATGATTTTAAAATAGTGAATATATATTTCTAAACCCTTATTTTAAAGATTGTATAATATTCCATTATATTTCGGGTCCATTATACATTAAACAAGATCCTACCTTCAGACATTTCAGTTGGTGTCAATTCTTCACTATTTTAACACAAGGCTGTTGTGTTTTCTATAGGCACAGTTTGTGTTTTCTCTTATTGGTTTATATAGTTGATGTTTAGCTAAGAGGCTTTTTGTCATAAATGTTGCAAATAGCTTTCATCGTTTTCTTTGCCCTTTAAGTGTAATTCTGGTATGTTTGGACAGGGAGGTGTTCAGGGACTCCTTTGGAACAGCCACATGTAAGTAGATGAACACCCCGCGTTCACCCTGTGCATCACATCAGCAGAGCAAATGAAATCTGATTATGGGCTTTGGGGTCGTAACGCCCCATAGCTGTGCTTATCTTCTAGCATTTCTGTTTGCCAGTTTTAATTGACTCTTTGGTTGCTCTGATCTCTATCTCTACAAACAGTAAAAAATAATAAATCAAACACATGAGAAAAAAGCAAAATTTAGTATTATTACAAGACAAAAGGGAACACTAGGCTAAGAAGACAGATAGGAAGAATGGATATCCCCAAATAATGGCAGATGCACTAAGATACAGATCATATTACATTTGTCCAATTTTTTTTCCTCATATCTTAGTCTCCAGCATTCAAGTATACTTGTTTTTTGGCTTCAAGGCACACATTTCAAATGCTCAGATTTGCTTTGTTAGCTGGCATCCAAGTACAAGTCTAACAATTTGTTCTTTGGTAAAAAAGCAAGTTCATTATCCTCTGTTAATGCAAAAATGTCTTAAACTGAGGCTTCTTTTACTATCAATATATCCATCACACATTGTAGGATTTAAAGAGACCTGGGGCATTAGACTTTTTACTTGATAAACTTTTATACCACTTGAATGTTTTACCAGAAGTCGTAATTATTTTTATAAGAAAAATCTGTATGTGATTAAGATATACAAATGAACTAAGAAAATAATTTTAATTAAAAACAATATTCTAAATTATTTTATGTGATGCTAACAAAATTCTACAGATAAATACACTGGGCTTTAACGTGTGATGGGGATTTGGAGCAGAGGGGGTGAAGGAATGTCTATGTTACTCTAAATCATATTGTTAAAGGGGTTTCAAAGTTAAATGAAATTTTGATTTGACCAGAATTCATATAACTTCTTTGAAATAAATCACTTAGCATTACCTTGTTCACATTTTTCCCTCTAAAAAACAAACATTGAATTGATCCAGAGCCTCCATTCAAGAATTACATTGTAGAATATAGTTTAAAAGTAAATTTGATTTAAAAGAAGAACAAATTTATCAGATGACTTAAGGAATGAAATAGTCATTTATTTACAAATCACTGATATCAAAATGTACTGTGTAGATATATTATCACCAAAGAAATGTAGAAATTATATTCTGATTTTGACAAATGCCTCTCATTGGAAAAGTGAAAACAAAGGATGTTCCCATCATAAGATGTGGGAGAGAAATATTCCATAGGTGTCATAAATGCTGTTCAATGGAGAACTTTCTGAATCATCCCATGAATAGGAAATATCTATTTTTAAATAGTATTTGGGTAAAATAAGTCATCTCCTGAGAACTGTTTCATTACTAGATTCAACTTCTCCTGACCTTATGCTGATTATATGATAAAGTTTTATGAGGAGGTATAAAAGTGTAGCTGCTACTCAGCGGGGGGAAGGGAGCCAATAGCAAGTTGACTGCTTAAACTACTCTACTTTAAGTAGTAGCACAGAATATGCAAAAGGATAAAACTCATAAATATTTTAGAACCCTGAATGATGGACATTTGGCAATATTTTAGATATTTTAAATGGGAGTATATTTTTCTCTAGCAAAAGCTATAACTAAAAGTTAAAATGGCTGTAGCCTCAGGACTGAGCCAAGCTGGGTAGTATTAGGCTAAGGAATCTTGAGGAATTACTTCTGTTTTGTGTGCCACCCCTAATGAAAATGTATTGTACGCGTTCTTTTAATGGAGACCCATTTATTACATAACTTAACGACATATCCTACTGAGGCCTTTTGCAGGGAACTGACCATGTATAACAGCAATACAGCAATACCTCACAAACACAGAAGTTATTTATCTAGAAACTTTAATTATCTAGAAAATAACAAATATCAAATAGTAATGTAGTGTTGGAGCCCTGGCCAGTGTTTCTAAGTGGTTAGAGCACTGGCCCAGGAACTGAAGGGTCACAGGTTCAATTCCCAGTCAAGGGCACATAGCTGGGTTGCAAGTTCTATCCCCGGCACCTGCAGTGCACTTGTGGGAGGCAACCAACTGATATGTCTCTCTCACATTGATGTTTCTCTCTCCCTCTCTCCCTTCCACTCTCTCTAAAAAATCAATGGAAGAAATATCCTCAGGTGAGCATTAACCAAACAAAAACGAAATACAGTATTTGAATAGCCAATACAAGTAACATCCAGACCAAATTTTATGAGCTCTGTGCTCATCGAAGAAATTTTCAGGCCTTTGCTCTCTGTACCTAGCACAAACTTTTGACATAATTTAAAGTGCTTTATTTGCTTTCTCTGTCTATAGCAAATTAGAAACACTAAATTAGAAGTTGGAGACGCTATAGGCAATGAATTGACATCAGGACAAATTGGTAACATAGCCTGAGCATAAGGGATGAGACAGAAAAAAGTTAGAGCCTAGATTCAAGAGCTCAACAATAAGAGTAATAGTAATCTGTTGCCATTTAATATGCCATAAAACACCCTTGTGTCTACCATAGGATAGCTGAATCTGGGGTATGCAAGTATTTCTATATGAGAGACCTATCATCCGCAGTGGAGAAAATATACTTCCATAAACTTCACCATGAAATACTGCTAAAGGTTCTCACTAATCTGTGCTCACCAAGGCAATTTCTACTTACGGTTTTAGAAATCTTGACATTAGGAAAAGGGACTGCCTCATTAAGAGATATATGCATCCAGTAGCTGAAAAACCCACATTAAAATGAGTAAGTTAACTTTCTGATTTATAAAGGGGTTGGCAAAAGTAGGCTTACAGTTGTTTGTATGGAAAATAATACAATAATGAATAAATAATAATACAAGAATAAACTCTGTGTTTTGTGTACTCACAACTGTATACCTCCTTTTGACCACCCCTTTATATGTCTTGTATCATGTTAAGTCCATTTTACACCTGAAGTCAAAAGAAACAAGCCTTCGTTCCTGGTAAAATTATGAAGCTATTGCCACCACCTGGTCCCTCCAATCATCTGCCTTCTTCTGGATCCCCCAACATAAAGATAATTTCTCTTCAAGCAAAGTTTCAGCACAGAGATTCTGATTTTAAAGCTTTTTCTATATTTCCTTGTGAAACTACTTATTTTCTTAGAGAAATCTTATGAGTACCTACTCATTTGCATAAACATTCTTTAATAAGTCATTCTGCGATATTTTTTAAAATGACCCAATTACTCCTCTTTTAGAATCTTTAAACATTCATCATTAAAAACTTCTGATCACACATATAGACATGTTTTATAATTATATATTTTTTAAAAAGGCTACTAAGAGCAAAAATAAAACCTTTTACTCACAGTAGAAAGACAAGTTATTTAGGATATACAAGTACTTTTGTGATTTTTAAACCAGCTTCTGGGGAGATTAAATTCAGAGGTATCATTGCAGGCACTCTATCCGGAATAAAACTGTGAGCCTGAAGCTTGTGTGTGTGTAAACAGAAACCACCGAGGTGGGGGTATGGAAAATGTTGGAGCATCAGACATATCAATGAATGCTCTTCCACGATTTTCACTCAGAGTGCAGCTCTAGGCACTGTGCAAAGTTGTATCAAATAATCATGGTTGTTCCTAATCACCTTAAACACAATTTACAAACAGAATCATTCTTAAAAACCACACCAATGGAGAGGCCAAGAGTGACTCTGTTGTCTTGTATATTTGTGAAAGCTGCAGATTTAGATAGGGTCGGGGCAGTGGGAAGGTGTCTTCTCTTTTTCAATTTATTTGATAAGACTTCATGGTGCTATTCAGAAGATAGGAAAGGGGGATCGACTGCTGAGTAAATTGCTTATTTCTTTTTTATATTGGAGTCTGTAAGTCATTCAACAGAGATGCCTACACAGAGCCACCCATGATGAGAGGCCAAGAGTGGGCATCACTCTACAAATGCCTATTGAGACACTCACTCAAGGTGGAAGAAAAACTAATAAAAAATTAGTTGCCTCTTCCCACAAACTCTCTCCCCAAAATGTTTTTACTCATCTGAAAGCATGTTTAGAAGATGGTCTCATGCACGACCTCTAAATAGATACAGTAGGCAGAGTTCAGATGTAGAAACCGTAAGTCAGCGGCAACCTGCAGAGAGCACAGGAAAGGGTGGGAGTCCAGTGTCAGCGTCCTGAGTTTTTATTAGTTCTGCTCCATTGCCAAGCCTCTGTTTGTTAGCAGAGAAAATACAATATGGTTTGTTCAGATAGTTATTAGTGGGTAATAAAACATTACCTGAATCTTGACTCTGTCCTTCCCAGCTGGATACCTAACCTTCCTGGGCATCACTTTTCTCATCTGTTAAATGGGTGTAATAACGCTTACTTTCCCAGGCTGCAGGCAGTTCTTCAGACAATGTATGTAATGCCCTGAGGATAGTGGCTGCCACAGGAAATTCTCAATGAATGGAAGTTCTCACTAGTTTTAGGAAGTCCTCATCCACTGCTTGTTTTTGCTCTCTACACATTATATCTTGACTTCAAAAACACATAAAAAGTTGCTAACTTTCCTTTCTGATGGTTTATCCACCTGTAAAAGGAGGCTAGCAGACCAGAGAGCATATTTAAATCAGAGATAAAAATCAACTTTGTAAACTGTGTGAGACTACATGAGAGAGGTACATTCTGAATTGCATCCTTGCTATTTTAGTAGAAATAAAATGCTGTTTTGGAAATAAACTTTCTCTTTATTGATATAAACAGAAAACACTCTTCTGTAAGACATGGTGTGCTCACAAAGGTTTCCTTTGTTCCTGTGAGACTGTTAATAGAAGACATAAGATCTGGGGCAGAGAATTCAGCCATGACCATGTGCATTCGTGGCTTCATAGAAGGATCCCGAACAGAAACCCTGTGAGAAGGTTCAGACATCGAAGAGCAAGAGAAAGAAATAGCTCCAAAGTGGAGGACTTTTTATGTGTGTTTTCCTCCTCATTTGCTTCAGTTTCTTACACAAGGACTCAATTAGTGAAATTTTTTCTGAATATTTTGGCAACTCTGTGTTGCCAGGTTAGATATCTGTATATAACTTCTTCCATGAGCAGTTAGTAAAAACTGATGGTTATGATAGTAAAAGGAAACTCAGTGGGAAAATTATTTTACAGTCAGGATTCTCACAGTGTCAGATAGATTATGTTTATGATTCGGGATCTGAACCCTTCAAAATACACCGAGTAATTTCATTTCATAAATGCCATTTCAAACACATTCTGTACTCTTTCTAAAAATTAATTTTAAAATATGAAGAAATAAAATCGATATATTAAAAGATTTTGGGGACTTGAAAATCAGAAGACAAAACCTGTGTTTCATACCATTTAAATGAAATTTAGAGATGACTGAAGGGAATTTTCCACCTTATCTAACCTACACAAGAGGACAAAAGAGTGGGTAGTCCAGACTGCAAGCAGTGACCTATAAGATTAAAAAGAAGTCTCTTTGTCGCAATTTTATCATTACTTGTAAGTGATAAAGTGCCAAAAGACAGGCTGGTGGCAGTAGCAATATATTTTCTTCAAGGCAGTAAAATCATCAACAAGGTGTCTGTATATGTGAAGTCCTGCTTGAATATAAAAGCAATTTTCCAGAGCCTTGTAGCTTAATTCTATTGTTTTCGTCAAGAACGAATATTCTAGATTACAATTTTCAGTGACGGATTGTAATGGACACAACTTGAAAAATGGGTGCGGAAACTCCCCAAATGATTACAGAACAAGGGTCCAATACCATTAGGGGCAGTATTTGCATTTATCTAAAAAAAGATTAAATGCTAACAGGTCTGTACATCTGTCTGCATAACATCCTTGCGTGCTCTTTCTATTAAACTGAAGTAGGGAAAGTGCAAGATTGCAACGGAACAAAGTAGAACAAAATATAAATAAAGCAAATCCAAGTAAAAGTTTAAGTGGATGTTATACAGTAATGCAAAAACAAATAGACACATTACAGTAAAACACTGATTTTTTAAATATTCCATTGTTTAAAAACAGAACAACTCCACTAAAAATATGAATGTCACTTAATTGTATCACTTTCAACAAGTTCATTTTTGGCTAAGTTTTCAAGCCTAAGGCAAATCCAAAGTTAAAAAATGTTAACATATCACCTCTGAGTATTTAAATCCAGTTAAGACCAAAGGCAGTTTTAATTATTTAGATTCTCAACAGCTTTTATGGATAATTTTATGGCCAATAATTACTGCGCAGAATGTTGCTTAGAAAAGAGTAATAACTTACGCGTGAGGAAATAATCAGGTTGTCATGGGTGAGACATTAATTGCTCTCTGCTCTTTCGTACCATTCACTGGGGAAGTTCATGCATTGGAGGTCCTCATCCCTGGAAGGGTCTTTTTGCCGGTGGTGCCACCAGGGGCCATACATAAATGACAACCTTCAATTAGAGCTTGATGATATTCATTTTATGACATGCTTAAGTGTGTGGTACTTAAGGAATTGGTGGGGTACTTGAGTGGTTTTAGAAGCACACAGGGGATAGCAAATGACAGGAAAGGTAGTAAGATTATAGTTCGCAGGGGAAAAGGGATAGCAGAGTATTGACGGCCTGACAACTTTAACTCAAACACTTCGGAAGGTATCTGGGAGAAAACAGTAGCATAGAAATCTCAGAAAATAATATGTTCAATTAATTGAGTTTTTAGGACATTTCTAAGAAAGACCTTCTTATTTCAATCCTTAACTCTGAAGATATTTCCACAGGGGATGTTTTTTGTATCAATTAGCATAGTAAGTAGTATAGTCCCATATTTCATTTTTACGGTGATTTAAGGTCTTGTAGAAGCTCATTCTGCATCTCAATATCACTGTAAAAATCCTCAAATTTAGAGGAAAAGGCATACTCTATTGGATTTTATGCAGGGAAAACTAGAATATGCTTAAGCAGTCGGTTATGTCGTAAGTCCCTGGTATTATCTTCCGTTTTGATTTCTGATTTTTAAAAATAGTATGGTGGAAAGATTTTGTTCATTGAGTATTCCTATCTCTCAAGGTTTCACTTGTCTAGAAAACCATGATGTGGAGAAACAAGCAACTTGCATTTGTGAAACACTTTTCTAACCACACATTTGAACATCTTGCTATATAAGTAACAGAGCGTAATGATGAAGCTAAGTAGTCAGGTTACCGAGATATATCTTGCAGGGGGCGGGGGGAAGCAAGTAATTTCTATCCCTAAAAACCCTCTAAGTGACTGGGCAGTAACCCGGGTCGAATGGTTTAGCAATAAGTGATCCCAGCAACAAAAGTTAGAGCAGAGGAATATACACATACTCTCTTACATCCAGCTCTATGAGTCTATCCTCACACAACAGAATTTAAATGCCTTCTTACTTGGGAAAATTTATTCTAAATTATCTATTATTCCCCCATCCTCCTACTGATTCTTTATAACCACTCCAACTCTGGCTCTTTAGTTATCCATTTTTGGTAAGAGGGATTTATCCACTCTTGAAAAAAAGTCTGAACGTCATTTTATTTGCCTTCTTCATTTTATAGCAGAAGGAACTAAGAAATCAGATGATTTGTCAAGACCACACAAATAATTCCTTGTATAGCCAGAACCAGAACTCCAGTCTTTCTCTGCTCAGTACATTAGTCTTTCATATTTAAAAATGAAAGTGGTTCTCAGTAACTCTATACTAAGCAACTTATATTGCAGCCTCCCTCACCCCAAGCATGAATGAGGTCTAAGAGTCTAAATTCTGATACATTAAAAAAGAATTTGTCTTTCTAAAAATGTAATTTAGACCGCACTCTGTAACAGTGATTTTCAACCAGTGTGCCACGAGAGTTTTGTAAAAATATATCTTTATTGATTTCAGAGAGAGAAAAGGGAGAGGGAAAGATAGAAACATCAATGACTAGAGCGAGTCATTGACCGGCTGCCTCCTGCAGGCCCCCGGCTGGGGCTGGAGCCCTCAACCGGGCATGTGCCCTGACCAGGAACCGAACTGTGAGCTCTTGGATCCTAGATCGATGCTCAACCACTGAGCCACACTGGCCGGGCCCACAAGAATTTTTTAAATGTGCTATACCTGACCTGACTATTTAGCCAGAGGCACTGAACTTTTTCCCCTTAGATTGTCAAATGAAAAAACGGCATCAGCCAACACAACAAAAGCCATCTGATGTGAATGAATCAAAATTATACCTATTTTTTTGTCAGGCTGGCAAAAATATAATGTATTTTTTGGTGCGCTGCATTGTAATGCAGTTTCTATCCATGGACACTAGCTAAGAAGAAAAATAAATATGTCCAGCCTGGAAAGGAAGAAGTAAAATAATCTCTATTTACAGATGACATAATATTATACATAGAAAATCCTAAGGAATCCAAGAAAAAGCTATTAGAACTAATAAATAAGTTTAGCAAATGTGCGAGACACACAATCAATTCAATATATTAGTAATAAACAATCTGAAAATAAAATTAAAGAAATAATTCCATTTATAATACCATCAAAAAAAATAAAATACTTATAAATAAATTTAAAGAAGGACAAGGCTTGTACAATGAAAACTACAAAACATTGAAAAATTAGAGACTTAAGTAAATGAAAGAAATTTCATGTTTATGAATAAGAATACTTAATATTAGTAAGATGACAGTACTCAAATTAACCTAAAGTTACATGTATTTCCTATCAAAATTCTAGCTGCCTCTTTTAAAGAATCTGACAAAGTGATTCAAAAAAATTGAAAATGCAAGGGCTCCAGGGGTCAAAACATTCTTGGGGGCGGGGAGGGGAGTTGGAGAAATTGCATTTCCCAATTTCAAAACAGTAGAAAGCTGGAGTAATCAAAGCAATATGGTGCTGGCACGTGTATATGAGGATACACGCAGAGTTCAATGGGATAGAACTGAGAGTTAGAAGTAAACCCTCACAATTATGGTCAATAGATTTTCCAAAGGGTGTAAAGATAAAAAGTAGAGAAAGAATAGCCTTTTCAACAGGTGGTGATGGGACAACTGGATATTCACAAGCAAAAGAATAAAGATGAATGCTACTTCACATCATAAAGAGAAATTAATTTAAAAATCAATAAACTTATGGGTCAGCTTTAGCTCAAGCAATTACTTCGTCACAGCAGACACTAATAAAATTAAATGTAGACCTTCATGGTCTTGGGTTAGGCAATGATGTCTCAGGTGTGACACCAAAAGCCAAAAAATAGATAAAGTGGAATACACTGAAATTTAATGCATTTTTCCTTCAAAATACATTATCAAGAAACTGAAAAGAGAGCCCATGAAATGGAAGAAAATATTTGAGTATAAGATATCTGAGAAGGAATTTATACCCACAATATGTAAAGAACTGTTAAAACTCAATAATAAAAATACAACCCAATTTTAAAATGGGCAAAGGATTTGAATAGTCTTTTCTCCGAAGAAGACATACAAATGGAAAATGGCATAAGGAAAGATGATAAACATCATTATAATTAGAGTATGCAAAGCGAAGCCACACTTAGAGGGCAGTTCCCACCCACTAGGATGGAGACAATAGAGAAGACAGAGATTAAGTGTTGGCCAGGATGTGGAGAAATCTGAACCCTGCATACATTGCTGGTGGGATTGTAAAATAATGCAGCCACTTTGGAAAATAGTTTGGCAGTTTCCTAAAAAATTAAACCATTTGACCTAGCATTTCACTATCAGGTATATACAGGGTGTCCCCTCAGACACGTATACGCACTTTGAATAATTATAAAGGCAGTGTTTATTAAAATGCAAAGAAAGAAACATCAGTTGAGCTCTCAGCTGTTAAAGTGTGTATTCATTTCGGGGGGACACCCTGTATATACCCAGCAGAAGTGAAAACAACACATCCACACGAAAACCTGAACTCGAATATTGACAGCGGCATTGCTAGGAGCAAATGCAGACCCACCTAAATGCTCCGCAGCTGAGGAATGAGCGAGCACAGGGTGGAACCGGAGGATGGACTATTCTCAGTAACCACAAAGGAAGCCGCCTCCATGCTGTTACAGGGATTACCTTTGAACATTATGCAACTGAGAAGCCACAGAGGACAGTGACCCATGACTTCATTTACGTAAAGTGTATAGAAAAGGCAAATCCATAGAGCTATGAAGTAGATCAGCGGAGGCCAGGAGGAGGGGGGATGAGAGCGGCTGCTAAGGGCTATGGGGCTGGGGAGGAAGGCGACGGGAAATTCTAAAATTAGGGGGTAGTGGTAGCTGCACAACTCTCTGTATGTTCAAAAAAACACTGAGTTGGACACTTTAAAACGGTTACTTCTTTGGTTTGTGAATCTTATTTCAGCAAAGCTGTTTTTAAGACCAAAAAAAAAAATCTTATAGTCTAGTCCGCTGGCCGCTCCCCCGCGGGCGGGCGCTGGGAAGCCGGCGGGGCGGGCGGTGGAGCTGGGGCGCCCCGGGCTCCCTCGAGCGGAGCCCCCCTCGGCGAGGCTGCACCGGCCCCGCTCCCGCCAGGCCCCGCGGGTCGCCCCTGGGTGCGGCGGCTGCGGGGAGCGAGCGGCGGGAGCGGCCGGCCCGCGGGCCCACCGGGCCCGGGCTCCGCGCAGCCGGGGGCGGCCTCGGAGCGAGCGGACCGCAGGCTGATCCCCTCCCGGGACGACGGCGGGGCGGCGGGAGTGCAGCGGGGACGGGGCCTCCGCAAGCGGGACCCGCACGAGGTCCCGTGGCCCCGGGTCACTGAGGTGGGGAACCCGAGCGGCAATCGGGACGGGGGGGAGGGGGCAGAGGCGCCCGCAGCCTCTCGGGCCCCCGTCGGAGGCGCGGGACTTCGCTGTCTCCAAGGGCCCCTGTCCCCTGGGCACGCGGTGCTGCTGCCCCCGGACCTGCGAGCCCGTGGCTCCCGAGGAGACCCTGTCCCCCCAGGGGCGCTCAGCGCCTGCGGGTGCCGCGGCCCCTCCTCCACGCCCCTCCTGCGCTGCGGTCAGGGACCCCAGGGCGCCGCGCCCAGCGCTCTCGCCACTGAAGTCCCTGCTGCTCAGCACGCGCCTCCCATCCCCCGCAGCAACCACCACCCCCTCCCACCCCCTGCTTCCCTCCCACACCCCACCCCCACCCGAGACTGACCCAAAGGCGGGATCCCCTGCTCCCATGCACTTCTGAGCTGCCTCGCGTTGCCCCCGTCTCCCCGAGCGGTCCCACAACCCCCCCCCACTCCCCCGCCCCGCCCGGTTTGCGGTGGCTGCTCCCCTGCCCTCACGCGGTGGCTCTGCCCATCCTGGCCTCCCCAGCTCGGGGACCCCCACCCCGCCCCTCTCTCCCCCAGGGGCTCAGCCTTAGGGAGAACTAACCAATCAGGGTAAAAAAAAAAGGGGGGGGGGGAAGAAACCCTGCGAGAAGCCCCTCACGGCGGCCATTAGGCTGAGGGGCAGAGCCACCGGGCGGCCGCGCTCTGCAGGACCCCGCAGCCAGGAGCCCCATCCCGGGAAGAAAGCGGCGCAACCGTCCCGGGAACAGGCCGAGCGCCTGGAAGAGGCCCCGGGAGACCCGCAGCTCGCCCCCCTCTGCCGGCCTGGTGGGCCCGGGACGGCTACAGCACCAGGGCCGCGAGACTAAGAAAAACAGTCCCAGCCGCGAGTCCCACAGGCAGACGGTTGTCTGGCCCCCAAAAGCAAGAAGCCCCGAGTTCAGCACCTGCCCCCTGAAGGCCCCCGGGGCAGCCCTGCCTCTTCCCACAGCAGCGCGCTAGACTCTGGGCTCCCCCCCTGCGCCCCCGGCCCCACCCGCTGTCCCCGCTGTGACCCGCTCAGAGCAGGCCCTGCCAGGCCCCTCACTGTTCCGGGGTGACCGGCGACCTAGACAAACAGAGTCTGTGTTTGAATTTTGGAGCCTTTATTAGCTGCCAGCGGCTACAGTTGCCGCATCTCACCCATGTAAGAGCCGAGCTGCAGCCCCGACCCTCAGTTCTCTCACTTTATGCTCAGTAACCACAAAGGCTCTGCAGTAAAGGGGTTTCCAAGAATTTGTCAGGCTGTCAGCTTTTGGTACAGGAAACAAGGGGGGACCTTTAGCAACACAAAAGGAACGATTTAAACACAATGTCTTACAATGAGTAATGGGGTGATGCTTGGCCGAGTGTGACTGGTTTATTCTTTCTATGGGAACTCGGGGGGCGGTGATTATTGGGCGGGCTTGTCAGGCCTTGTCCTGTACAGTAGGGATCTTGTTCTACTGTACTGTTAGTTCCTTAGGTATATTCTTCTGGCCGTGGAGGCCAGAGCACTCACCACCAACCCAGACGCCTGTGCCTGGCTGGCTCTCCACCGCCTGCCTTCCCTCCAGCTAAGGCTGCAGCCATGTGCTCTGGGCGGATGGGCGGCAGCCCCTCGCCCTCCTCGCGCAGCTCTGTCCCCTCAGCCCATGCTCACAGCTTTGCCGAGGCCCCCCCTTCCTTCCCCACCACGCTCCACGCCCCCCCGGCCCTCCCAGGACTCCGGGCCCAGCCTCTTTCCTTGGTGCCCAAGTCTGCCCGCCAAGCCGCCAGGCAGTGTAAGTGACCCAGGGAGGAGTGCTGATACAGGAGAGGGGAAAGGAAATTCTGGTGATCAATAGGAGCCACTCGGAACTGTTCTATAAAGTTACTGGTAACAGGAGCACTTTACATTTTGTAGACGTAACCAGTAGCTAGCTGAACTTAAGGTTTAAAAATATATATATTTTTTTAAAGAAAGAGAATTGAAGGTACTGTCATTATTCCAGTATGTGGAGTGGTGGGTGGGCCTGGGCAAAAGACCCCCTTCTCCGTACTTCAGATACTTTCAGCCTGTTCTTGCCATCCCCACGTGCCCCAGCTCGCACATGCCGTCTGCACGGTGGCCATCGCTGCAATTCTAGCCTGCTGTGTCTTCATCTAGACCCTGTTCCTGGACATTTCCTTTTGTCTCCCCTAAGTTTTTCTCCTTCACTCAACTCCTTGGGTTCCTGCCTCCATCTTCTCCTCCTCTGCCCAGTGTAAAGCTGTCACCATGTGAGAAGACACCTTTACCTGGTTTGTCTCCATCAGCATCCCCTTTCCTTGGGTGCGCCCTAACGCCAGCCTTCAGCTTTGGATGTGGGGCAGGGTCCTCTGAAATGGGTATTCCCTCCATTTAAAGAGACTCCAGGTGCCTGCCACTCCTTAGTGACAAAGTCTGTGTTCCTTCCAGTTACCAGTCAAGATCTCCCCCTCACAGTTCCAGAGTGGCACACAGGACCTACTCCAAGGACTGGCTCCTGTTGTAGCAGGAGAGTTAGAAGCTAGGAAAATCCCTGGGCAGGTGGAATGGGGAAACTGAGACAAGAAACTAAACACGGCCAAACAGTTTGGGCAGCTTGCAGCCAGCTTGTGAACTGCAAGATCTTATCTTCCCCAACCAAGGACACATGAGAGCAAACGGTTAATACCCTCCTCCCTAACCAGAGAATAAACCTCCCTGGCTTGGGAAAATAGAGAACAAAAACCCAAATAATGCCATTTGTGCCAGCTATACTCAGATGAAATTGGGGAACAAAGAACAAAAACCCCACTAAAGCCAGGCAAATCCAAGTTAACAGTAAAACAGACCAAAGACTTATCCAAGACTCTTCTATACACTCATTTTAATGCATCAGCATATTTGAAAATGTACCTGGAAAGCTGATGAATATTCTACTGAACCCCCCCCCCCCCCCAAGATTCTCACCTGCAGAGAAAAAAATGGATAAAAAGCCCTGAGGACATAGACTCAAGGTGGGCTCACTCTAGAGCACGCCCGTGCCTCTTCTTGGGCATGAACTTTTTATTTCTCCCTAATTTCTAAAGGTCCCCATGAGACTTGCAGCCAGGGGAGCAGTGGGCAGCAGCAGCTGGACCCAGGCTCACCCCCTGATCCTGTCTCCAAGACCCCCTTTTTCCCTGATTCCCAGCAAGCTAAAGCAGCCCCGCTTGGCTCACTGTTACTACTGTGACCTTCACTTCCCAGCGAGCCAGCAGCTGCCCGCCGTGGCTCGCTTCTTTGCTCTAACATTTCTAGGGAGCCAAAGCAGAGCACTGCCTAGGCTCTCCCTTGGTGTTTCTTCTACCCTAACTTCTTCCTTTGTTTCGTTGTCGCCAGCATTAATAAACATGCTTTCAGACCCATCTGGACTCGTGTAGCGAAATCTTTCCTACATGAAGTCAAGGACCCACACACTACAGGCTGGCCTGAGGCAGACACGCTCCAGTCTGGACCCTGTCCGGTAACACTGTCACCCGGGTTAGTGCCAGCAGTCTGCCAAAGTCCCGAAGACCCTCCTCCCTCCCCCATCACCTCACATGCTTCTGTGTGTATTTCTTTTTGTTTTTGTGGGGTTTTTTGGAGCAATCTGAACTCCCAATAAGCTGTTTTATTTTCACAAAAGAAAAGAAAATTGCACTTGCATGACCAAAAAAAATTATACTCCAGACCCAGGACCTATATGAAAATAAAACAAAAACATGAATTTGGCAGTTTGGAATTTAAAATATTAATAGAAGGCATGCATCACCCCAAAAATAATAAAATATTGTAATGATACAGCATAACTAATGTAACATAACATAGTATGATAAAATATGAACAGACTGTAATATAATATGAGTAGGCTAGAGTATGACATGACATGACATGACATGACATGACATGACATGACATGACATGACATGACATGACATGACTCTGGGTGGATACAGAAACTGTAAGTAGGAAAGGGTAACCCCAGTGCACTCAGAAATCAAGCTAATTACTAGTGTCCTGGGAGTTTGAGCTGTGAGAACAGTTGTCTGTCTTCTGCCCTATTCTGACCTTCTTATTTGGTGTCGTCATGGGATGAACATATCCAGAACTACCACGTTTTTCTGTGAAAGCCAAGATCTTGAGAAGCTAAACGTGGCAGGCTAGAAGCAGAGGCCCTGCACTGTGGGTGCAATGGGACTGACATATTATCCATAACAAATGGAAACATTCCTTCAAACTCAGTCAGCTAGTACATTTTATTCTCTTTTTTTTTTTACATATAGCAATAAAATTAGAATCTACCTAAAATACCCATATGTATTTGATTTCTTTATACATATATATACACATATAATTTAGAATACCTAATATATATGCATATACTCCATATATATAATTTTACATAAATACACAGGTGTGAGCACACACATTTAATTTAAATATAAATTTTGTTTTTCTTTTTTGCTTGGTTCTTCCTTATGCTTCCCTCTTCATTGACATCAAATACCCTCCCCCAAAGAGTCCATGTTCAAAATTTAATACTATTCATATTCTCTTCTGTACTCCTATAATCCTATATAGTTATACATAGTCAGTTGCTGGGGATTATCTTAGCTTTTAAAAATAAAGTCACGGTGCAGTGCTTTTCTACATCTTCATCGCCATTCTGAATACCTTGTGGAAATTCTTCCAAATCATCTGCTACAGCTTTCATTCCTTCCTTTGAGGGTATATAACGGCCCTTCCTGTCCATGCTGTGACGTTGCTATAACATATGCAGCCATCACCTCACTCCTGGACATTCATTTTGCTTCTACTTTTTTGCTACTATGAAAAATGCTTCAATAAACAACTCCAGTTCTTAGAAACACATGTCCTATGCAGGTTTTTGTTTTTAAGATATAAATTCCTGGGAGTAAGATGAATGACATATATACCATTATATGTAAACACATTTACATATATATAATTTATTTATATACATATAAATTCTAATGGATGTTACCAGGATGACTGTAATACTTCATACTTCTACCTCAATGTATATGAGTGTACTTTTCCCACATTCCTACCTGTAATAGGCACTGTAGTTCTTTTTCAGTTTCTGCTATGTATGTGTTATCTATTGCATTAGTTAGGATTGTATCCATTACAAATTTTAAAGGAAAGCTACTAGATTGCTTAACCAGAAAAGGCATCGATTTGCTCATAGTTATACAATATTATCAAACTTGGTTTCTCCCCCTTTCTCAGCCTCCCCTCCTCCCTGCTGACCTCATTCTCAGATTAGCTCTCCCCTCGAGTCACACCGCTGTGGCCAGTAACTCCTGGAGCTACATTCTTCTGGTCTGACATTTAACAAGACAGACACAGAGCCTCGTTTTAACATTCGCAGCAAGAATTCTGACGTTCGCTCCTGCTAGATCAACTGTTTGCATCCCTGAACCTAACACCCTGTGGTGGGAAATGTGATGCCTTGATTGGCTTAGGCCTGTGTCACTGGCTCTGCCCTCAGACTAGAGGCAGAGCCTCAGCCAGACTCTCCGACATGGGTTGGGGGTTGGAACGACCCCCTCACCTCCTCAGAATATCAGGGTTATTGTCAAAAGACAGAATAGCAACACAAATGTCCGTTACACCTTTCTTAATATATGAAGTACAATTATATCTTACTCATATCGTAATTGTTACAAAAACATGTGTTCATGATAAGTAAATTAGGGTTCACCCTTTTAAACAGCTTTAAATGTCAAAATTTATCATTTCAAACTTTTGTTAAAATTTTTACTAAAGCATATTATATCTTCCATAAATAATAGCCATATTATCTTGTACATGCTTATTACTTCAGAGTAATCATTAGGAATCTTTATTGTAATAATATGCTATATTCCAATATAATTAGGATCTATGAAAGATACAGGATAATTGCCTTTTAATTAATTTTTTTAAATTTCTTTGTCTTATTTATGCCTTTATTTACCGCTTTTCATGATATCACTGTACCCATCTCTAGCTTTTTTCTGCTGTGACTCTCCTGTCCTTGAAACCTGCCACTTCTAATATGCAAGTTGTCTGGGATACAAGAGATAAGACTCTCTAAGGGAGAACCTGAGGAATTCCTGTGTTAGGAGAGTATGTTAGCTTCAGTACAAAGGCTCTGGGTCAGACTCAGTCAGTCTTGATCACATTTGTGTGTGAGCACCTAGAGGCTCAATTGTTTTATGACTGAAAACAATTATTTAGGGTATTCAGGGGTCTTTTTTTGCTCACTTTATGGTCCTTAGTTCTATCAAAGCCAGTTGAGGTTCTCAGGTCACTAACTCAAGATAACTGAGCTTTTAAGGTGTGTGTGTGTCTTGTGTATGTATACACACATATAACATTGTATATTATAAAGATATAATAGGGGTAAATGCTTTGGAATCTGTCTAGGTTGAGCACTTAACAGCTATATAACCTGAAGAAATATACTGAGTCTCTCTGTGCCTCGGGCCTCTACCTGTAAAATAGCAATAATTACAGTATCTGCTTCAGAGGGGCTGTTGTGAGTAAGGTTGGATCATCTTTGTGAAACACAGCAAGGTGCCTGGTGTGTAATGTGTTCAATTAGTGAGTTGGTATTATCCATTTGCTTGATTGTGGGCAATAATATTCCCAATACACAGCACAATGATAGGTTATACATAAATATTAAAATACTAGAAACTACAAGGTACTTTTTCTCTATGTTCATAGACGTGTACATGCATATTTACACCATCTCAGACAGGAACTGCTGGTTTTAAATATTGCAAGAATAGAATCAGCAAGTATAAAATGAAAAAAAAAACTGTATATGCCTGATTTATAACAAAGCCATCAGAATTCCTTAAAACTGTGCTGGAAATTTCTGAACTGGAATTACATTTTCTCATTTCCTTTCATCAGGCTACTCATTTCCCTGGTCAAAAATTCTTTTTCCAGCAATATTTTGCATAGAAAGACCATAATTTTCAAAGATGAAGCAATTAAGAAGAAAATAATATTTACCAGATTGAATGGAAAAAATAGCAGAGTTCTTCTGTTTTAAGAAGTATTTAGATTTTGATTTGAGAGCTGTTCAGATTTTAAATAACATTGCCCCGGTTACCTGGAAAATCCGTTCTGAACATGCTGACCCTGAAATGTCTTTGGATGTCTCCACTACATTTTATACTGTACTTTCCTTCCCCAATCCTACATTCCCCCAGGACCTTGAAATTATCAGGCTTTATTTTTAAAAATCAAACAAAAAGAAAATCACGATTATACAGAGATGCTAAGACCCAAAGCTTTGCCTTCAACTTTCAATCCTCTTATTAATACCCATGTCATGACTTGTCGAGAAAAAGGCTTAGTGTCACTGTCCTCGATCAGTGTTCTTTCATTCACTTTCATTAGGAGCCATGTTTTCCTGACAAAGGATAACAAATGGGCACTGTTGGTCCCTAATGTGCTTTTGACTACAGATCCCGCACCATTTCTCTGGGAAGCAATTGCAATTATTTGTCATTTTAATATGACTTGGCAAGGAGGTCCGACAAACATGGCTATTATTCATTGATATGTATATTTTGTACTTATATTAATATTAGAATATCATTATTACTCTTCTCACATTGTATGAGCAAGATAAAATTACACCATGTAAAAAAATGCATTAAATTTCCTTCATCTGCCCTCACGTAGCAAAAGTAAAGGTAATTTAAGACAGCACACCATTTATATGCTAAACGCTACCATTTATTATTATTAGTGGACAATACCTTTACCTTTGCATTAATGGAAAATATATCAATATGTTTCCACTGTTAATTGGAAATAATATAGCTAATTCTAAAACTCAAATCTTCTAAAGTGTATTAGCCGTCTTTTTACAGCCTGAAATGTTCTAGCGCCTAATTTTTCTATCATGTTAGCATAATGTAAATGTAATTTAGATATTAGAGTATAATTCTTTAATTCTTTAGTTCTGCAATTCTTTCTCAGGGTTTTGCATATAGGATTAGTTTTTGAAACCCTTGAAATTCAAGAACTAGCTTTGCAAGTAACTACAAATAATATAGCAGCCAACTTTCTCTTGATGGATACAGTTAATATTATATCATAATTGTGATTTTAAAAAAAAGTTAAATCCCGATGCAATTCTGAGTAGTTTTAAATTGTTTCTGTAATTTTATCATTCTTTTTTCTGAGAAAGAACTAAGTAAAATAAATATACAAACAATTTTTAATTGCTATATGTTAACCAAATGGAAGGAAAGGGCACATTTACTACAATCTGTTTCTCTGAATTAAGGGCAACACACACACACACAAACACACACAAACATGAGAACCAAATAAAGGCCAATCAAGTAATTTTGTGCTTCTGACATGAATAAGATCTGTATCATCAAGCTCAAAGTAAACTTTTATCCATTCAACAGTTATTTACTAAGTGCCTTGCAAAAGGTTAGGTTCACTTTTTAATCACTTACTGAATCTACAACCAAGGGTCTAACTAAGGCCTGATTTTAGCTCATCAATCTTAGAAAGTTGTGGAGCCAGATGACAGCCCCTTATCTGAGAAACAAAGCAAGTAGCAACAATCAAGGCAAAAGAACATGTTTATTTGTGTTGGTGGGTTGGATGGGTAGAATGGAAGAAGGGAGAAGACACTTAAGAGAACATCACCAAACTTCCAGTTATGAGATAACAGGAATGAAATTAATTGAGCTAAAGAGAAGTTATATATTCAAGGATATCCATCCAATTATTATTTATAAAATAAAGATTGGTTAGACAAAATATAAATTATAGAATGAATTACCTAAAATTATCTTTAAAACTATAAATTTTGTCTTAAAAGTATAATTTTAAACTTGGAGATGTAAAAATGCATTAGGTAAAAATAGATTTTTATAAGAATGCATACACATACATAAAAACACAGATATATACATGTATAAAACAACATGCCACCAAATATTTACTAAGTGACAAGATTATGGGTGATTTTAATTTTCTTCTTTATTCTTTTTGTATTACCCACATTTTCTGCAATGAATGTATTACTTTGTCAGAAAAAATGTCACTTAAAAGATATACTAAAATATTAAATAGAAAATTATTTTTTAATGTGTAGAATTTTAAAGTTTTATTTTTAGCACTCAATTCTGGATTAAATTATGGGTTTCTGTTGAATTTTTAGGAGGCTTAAATCTGTGCTAAATAAACTTTTGGCCCTTCTTAATGATATTTTAAATATTGATGCTTTTTAAAGTACCTCTATTAAAAGGCAAAGCATTGTAGGGGGCATATTAAAAACTTGCTCCCATCCTAAAGAAATCACAGAACCTCTAGGAAATATGAGAACAATAGCTATTTTTAAAGTAAACATTAATAATATAATCCATATTTTTATATTAAATTTATTGGGGTGACAATGGTTAATATGAACGTACAGATTTCAGGTGTGGGTTTCTATGTTACAAGATCTGTATATAGCTCTGTGTGCCTACCACCCAAAGTCATATCTTCTCCCGTCACCATATATGAAGACCCCCTTCATCCCCCACCCTCCCACCCCCTTCCCACTGGCCATCACCACACTGCTGTTTGTGTCCATGAGTTTCAGTTTTATATCCCACATATGAGTGAAATTATGATTTTTTAAAGAATTGGGTCACTCAGTGACAGTTTATCCTAGTGCTAAATCTGAAATACCAATAAATTCACAAAATCATGAAAAGTAATATAAGTTTTTACTAAACACCTCTTGAGGAGACGATGAAATATTAATTTATGCTATATAACACCCCCCCCCCAAAAGTGCTCTTTGAGATTATCTTCTCAAATTTTCATCCCCAGCTTTCTCCCCTCCTAGGAGCCTTTTTGGCTCTCTGCTTGCGTATGGGATTTCTCCATGCCTAAGCTCCTCCAGCCTTCTCCTTCCCCTCAGATCATCCCCCTGCTCCCACCATCTCCAGAAACCTCCATTCCATGTCTATAGGCTGATCATTTGTAATCTTGCTTGGATACTTCCAGATCCTTCTCTACTATCCATCCCAGTCAGCACCTCAGATTACTTATCTATAAAAATGTGAATATTGATTCCAACCTCAGAAAGGGTGGCTAGGATATTCTGCCATATAGTTTACCCTTTAACTATGATAGCTCTGTTTTAACCCTACCAGTCCCTTCTCAATCCTTTTTAAAGTAGTCAAAATGTAAGATATTGCACTAAGAGCCTTTCTACCTCCATCATCTTTTGTAAAACAAAGTTTTAAAAATAGTAAGATTCAATAATATTGTAATAACTATGTATGGCACCATGGGTACTAAGCTTATTAGGGGGATCACTTCCTAAGTTATATAAATGTCTAACCACTATGCTGTACACCTGACATGAAGATAATATTGAATGTCAACTGTAATTGAAATTTTTTTTAATTTTTAAAAATAAGATTCAATACTGACTTTTTTAGAGAGAGAGGAAGGGAGAGGGATAAGAGATCGAAACATCAATGAGGGAGAAACATCTTCGATTGACTGCTTCCTGCAAGCCCCCTACTGGGGACTGAGCCCCCAACCCAGCGCTTGTGCCCTGACTGGGAATCGAACCAGCGACCTCTTGGTTCATGTGCTGACACTCAACCACTGTGCCACCTTGGCCAGGTAGGTATTTTAATTTCAAGTGAATTATTTGACAATAAAAGTGATGCACCACTGCTGTAAGCAATAATGTGGGTAAATCTTTGTTGCACAAATGAAGCCAGATGCAATGGAACATGTGCTGCAATCATGCTATTTATATGTGAAGCTCCAGAGCAGGCAAAACTGTTACTCAGCGTAGAAATGCTGAGATTCATTCTTTGCTGCATGTATTAGCAGTGTGTTCATTTTTATTGCTGAACAGTGTGTCATTGCATGATTATGCCACAGTTTGTTTCTTCATTTACCTGTTGATGGACATTTGGGCTATTATCAGCTTTTGCCTACTGCAGCTAAAGCTGCTATGAACATTTCGGTGACAGTCTTCTTGTGAACATAGGTTTTTTATTCTCTTGGGTAAAAAAACATCTAGCAGTGAAATGGTTAGATTCCATGGTAGGCATATGTAGACATTTATATGAAACTGTCAAACTTTTCTAAAGTGGTTATACCATTTTGTATTCCCCCTGACAATAAAACAGAGTTCCACCCATTTACAGTCTCACCAACACCTGACATGGTTAGTTTTTGTTTTTTAATACTTTATTAAACTTATTGGGGTGACAATGTTTAATATAAACATGTAAGTTTCAGGTGTGTGTTTGTACGTTACAAGATCTATATATTGCACTGTGTGCCCACCACTCAAAGCCATATCTTCTCTGTCACAGTATTTTAAGACCCCTTTTACCCTCTGCCCCTCACCCCCTTCCCTCTGGCAACCACAACACTGCTGTTTGTGTCCACAAGTTTCAGTTTTATGATATGGTCAGTTTTCAAATTTTAGCTGTCCTAATGAATTTGTAGTGTGTCTCATGGTTTTAAGTTGAATATCCTTGATGCTTAATGATGTTTGGCATGTTTTCAAATTATGGAATATCCAAACTAAGCTATAGTGACAGAAAGCAAAGCAATTGTTGCCTGGGGATGGGATCGAGGGTGGGATTACAAAGGAGCACAAAAAGCATTTAGGAGTGACAGAAATGTTTGTAATCTTTATTGTGATAATGGTTTCATTAGTATGGACATATCAAAACTGATTTGTGTACTTTAAGTATGTGCAATTTAACTGCATCTCAACAAATTTAAAAAGAAGAAAAAAAACATGCAAAACGAGTCTATGGTGCTGGACATCAGAACAATTTCTATGAGTGACCGATGGTTTCTTACATTTCTGCTCACCTCTCTGTTGAATGCACAGCCTTTCCTTCCTGAGGTTCTTCCTTAAGTAAGAACATAGTATTTGTGGCGACAGACCCCAAGGCTGGCCCCATGATTTTAGCCTCTTGGTGTCCCCATCTTTGTGTAATCCCTCCCCTTGTGTCTGGACAGGACCTGTGGCTCGCTTCTAACCAACAGGACATGGCAAAGGTGTTAGGATAGCACCTTTGTGATTCCGTCTTGCCAGCAGACTCACTCTACATACCCCCTCTTCCCAGTTGGATTTGAAGAAGTTACGGAGCCTTGTTAGAAATTCTACTCTGCAAAAGGTTGTGGGGAGCCTCTGGATGCCTAGGGCAGCCTTGAGCTGACAGCTAGGAAAAGCGGGGCTCTCACCCTACAACAACAACAAAGTGAGTTCTGCCGATGACCCGAGTGACCTTGGAAGAGGACTGGTCCTCAGTCCAGCCTCCAGGTGAGAAAGCGTTTCCTCCAACATCTTCATTAAACCTCTGAGGCCTTAGGCACTGGACCCAGCTAAACGAGGCCAGACAACTATCCCACTGAAAGTCTGAAATGATATGTGTGTGTTGTTTTAAGCCATTACTTTGTGGTAATGAGCTATGCAGCAATGTGAAGCTAATATAGTATTTTCTTTGGGAATGTGCTAATTGAAGCTGTTCAGTTACCTTCTGTGTTCCCTTGACTTTCCAATTTATTGCCTGAAGCTTCAGCTCAGGTCACAGTCTGGAAGCTCCAGAGTCACTTGCTCTGCCAAATATGTATTTGTTGGCACAGAATTCGGCTAGAGCTCAAGCATCTAACAAAACCAGGCTCATATCTTCAATGCCTCTGAAGAGATGAAATTACGGCTTCATTTCAAGCCAAGAAAATAATTTCCCACCTGTACACAATAAAGGCTGGGCTTATGCATTCAACTAAGTGATACTAGGGAGTAACTCCAGGCTAAATAAACTTAATAAAATAAATATGTAATATGGGAGAGAAATCAGGATTTAATTTTGGCAGCTTAAAATTTTGAGTTGTATGTACTTGCCTTTTTCTCATTTAAATGACTTAGAAAAGCAATTTCTTTTTTTTTTAAGGTTCTTTTTTTTTGATATATCTTTATTGATCTCAGAGAGAGGAAAAGAGAGAGAGAGAGAGAAACATCAATGATGAGAGAGTCATTGATCAGCTGCCTCCTGCAAGCCCCACACTGGGGATCAAGCTCACAACCCAGGCATGTGCCCTGACAGGGAATCGAACTGGCATCTCCTGGATCCTAAGTTGATGTTCAACTGCTGAGCCACGCCTGGCCAGGCTGGAAAAACAACTTCTGAAAAAGATCTCACTGTCAAAAATATCATTAAAATAATTCTTAGTTTTATCATGTGGCTCACATTTCAGAGCTGCTCATTTTGAGAGATAAAAGAAGAGCTACAAAAGAATTTTCATTTTCAGTTTTATTTCTTTTTCTTAATTTTTCAAAGTTCAAAACCATCCCAGGATTTGACCACCTGAATGTCCTTTCCTTCTCTTTCATGCAATGCAAAATAACCTTAGTTTTACTGAAAGTGTTCTACATTACTACTGAAGGTCCTCATATCCCAACTGTCTTTCAGTTTATTTTTTAAAGTACTTTATTTCTAAAAACATTTGATTTGGCGCCCTTCGCTATTTCCAAACTCAGTATTAAGCCTAATTAATTGGTTAATATTTATTTATTAATATTAATTGGTTAATTAAGGTATATGAGAAAACAATATACTTGTTAGTTTGTTTTACTTGATACCTAACTCTGGAGATCACACTAGAAAAACCAGAGCCAAAAATTAAATTCTGCCATTTTAAGCTATAGTTATTCAGTTCCTACAGGGTACAACCTTGCAGTACCATAAAGCCATAAATGCATGGCTTTAATTACATGGAACAAAGTTGTTAGTCTTAAGTATTATTTAGAATTGACAAAGCAAAGACAGAAAACTACGGAGAAAGTAAGTGAATAAAAGAGACCCATTGAACTCATGCTTTGTTTATAAATTATATGAAGACCTTGGAACTGAATCACACTGTGTGTCATTAACTGAACAATGATTTTAAAACAAAAGATATAGCCATTAAGTTTAATGTAGGCTCAAGATCTAAGTGTCTCCCTGCACCCATACAGAAAACAGTAACCAGGAGGCCTGAAGGAGGTTTTTCTCCAGGGGCTTCTTCATGACTGAAGAACGGTGAGGACTCCAGAGCACTGAAGTGCAGAGCACACGGTGACTATGCTGATTCCCAAAGCCCTGCCCTGAAGAGCACTATTCAGGACTAATAGATCCCAAGGCCAAACAAGTTAGGAACAAAAGTGACACCTTTTGGTGGCTCACAGTACACATACATTGGCATTTTGCAGGTGTTGAGAAGTCGAGCAATAGAAGAACCTCTGTAATTTTATTGTACATGGTATTTTCAAAACCCATTGAATATAGAACACTTTCAAAGGCAGATTTACTTACTTGCATGAGAAAAATTTTTTGCAGAACATGCAACATATCTGGTCAAAACTAGAGTGTGGAAAGAGCCTGAACAAGCTTCAGGTCCACAACTGTGTAAAGCTGAAACTGGCTTCTCAGGAAATTATTGTTAAGAATGGAAATAAAGAAAAAGAATACCAAAAAATGAAAATAAATCAAAAAATGAAACTAACAGTTTAATTTTAGAGGCTGGGAGGAATTAGTAACTGTACTCTCAGTTCAGGTCATAGCCCAGCTTTGAATACTGAAACAGAAAATACCCAGAAAATGGTGACAATGGGCTTCAGATCTTTCCCGTTACCATCCCAAGGTTCAGCTATTTAGAGTCTTCCACAATGAGATCTAACAATTGTACCTTTCTACCTACATTTCTCCACTCTTACCCTCACTCTCGTAGCCTCCCCAACCACCAACTCTTCCCATCCTTGCAGGAAAAGGTCATGATTTAGCAGGAAGCAAATGTCATAGTAGGGAAATTCATATTCAAATTGATTAGCCAAAGTAACATTCTGAAGGCAGCTGAAAAAAAATACTCCTAGTATAACTGAATACTAGAAACTGACGTTTCATATATACTACCAGAGTCCCTAAGAACCAGGGAGATGGACAGTTCTGCTTATGTGAAACAAAAGAGGGGAAAAAGTGGTTTGGAAACTATAGAATTGACCAGAACTTGCAAGGGAGGGATATCCATGTGCCTTTGGAACTGACAAACTATGTGATCTACAAGAAAATTCTGCGTCAAAGAGTTAAATTGTTTGGCAGCCCCATAGAAAGCAGAAAGATATATCCACTGAGAAACAGTAATAGGATGTGAGGATAGTCTGGGAATAAAACAACATGGTGGGGGAGCGGGCTAAAATAAAACAAAAAGGGAAATGAATGCAGGGATGCCCAAAATAAAAAAAAGTGAAAAGCAAAATTCAGGTTGCAGAAAACCAAAACAGTAATGTACAGAACAGCTATTCCAAATGCAATGGTTAAAAAAAAGTGAGTATAATGAAAGGAAGTGCAGGAGATGAGAAGGGCAGATACAACAGGCCGACAGACAGGGGATAGGAGGGGTAGAGGGGACAGCTGCTTCCCAGCGAAAGGGGCCTGCTGCCCGCAGGAAGCCACTGTTCTGCTGTCTCATCCAACCATTAAGATTAAGGGGTAAAGCACAGGGAATGTAGTCAATAGTATTACGATAACTCTGTTTGGCTCCAGTTTGAGCACTGGAAATATCCAGGGGAACACTATGTAAAGTATATGATTGTCTAGCCACTAAGCTGTACACCTGAAACCAATATAAAATAAAATTGAGAGAGAAAAAAAGGTTTAGAGGACCAGGCTCTCACCTTGATGGGAAATTTGGGGAAGGGGATAGTAAATTCACCTCATTGTGGTATTATAATCTAATGCCTTGGACAGGTAACCCTGAGTAATAAATATTTGAATGCAGGAACTAAAATAACAATATGGAGAGGCCATATTGGGCTAGGGAATGCAGCTTCATTTTGGGACTTTAGTTAAGCACATGGCCTTGGCAATTTGTGGAGACTTTTCTGAGCCATGGGCCTGATTTTTACACTTGTGGATCTATACTTTTAATATCTTTAGCACAGTCCCATAGAGCCTTTAACATGCTGAGGTCACTGAATCTATGGTAGTTTGGTGCACAGACAGGGACTGCTATATAGATGCAGAGCTGTATTTGCCAAACCATAAATCTGTGACTCGTGGGTGTCACCTTCCTTAAGCTATATTGAAGGCCACAGCAAACACTCAGGCTCTGGAAGCAGCATGAGGCTCAGTCAGGGTCCTGGACACAGTGTGGCCTGAGCAGACGTTGGCCACTTGGGTACCAACAAGCAAATGCCAGCCATGGTGGCTTCAACCCAGCACCAAGTAGCCCTGGGGCGGAGGCTGCTGCGGCCTGGGCTTGAAGTTCACAGGCACACTTGACCTGCTATTACAAATCTGAGTGAGCCAGGATTAGATGTTTCCAGGTGGGGGTGGGCCCAACAATATTCACTGTAAGGCAGCTGAGTTCTAGGTGTTCCATGAAACATTAGTGAAGTTCTAGGTTGCAAATGTTAGTGTTGGTTTCTGAGGGATCTGGGATTGCTGAGCAGATGAGTGGGGAACTGACGGTAACAAAGACAAACATGGAAAGCATCGCAATGTCTTTTACAAACAAGGATACCCTTGTGCTATAGACTGAATGTTTGCGCCTCCCCTAAGCCCATATGTTGAAACCCTAATCCCCAATGTGATGGGTTGGGACGTGGGGCTTCTGGGAAGTGATGAGGCCATGAGGGTGTAGGTCCTCCTGCGTGGGATTGGTGCACTTTTAAAGGGCACCCCAGAGAGACCCCTCACCACCCTCTGCCACGGCAAGAAGATGTCCATCTGCGTATGGACCAGGAGGCAGGTCCTCACCAGGCACAGGCTCTGCCGACACCTTGATCTTGGACTTCCAGCCTCCAGAACTGTGGGAAATAAATTCCTGCTGTTTGTAAGCCACCCAATATGTCATATTCCGTTGTAGAACCCTGACCTGACTATTAATATAATTTAACATATGAGTGAAGGAAAAGAATAAGATCAATCTAATAAATAGTGAAAAGCAATAGATAACAGTAAAATTCATTTCTATGAACACTTTTAGTAAACTTGAATTAGAAAGTCAGTTTCTCAAAAAAGATAAATATCTGCCTGAAGGACCTTTCATAAAGATGATGAAGACACTTCCCATGGAAATCTTACTTCCCTACATATTCATAGAAATGGAAGGTAAAGTATATATTTTAAAAACTCAAAAGACTGTTACCCTCAAAAACATGTAGCGACTGAGGCGAAGATTGAGGAGCAACTCATCTCATTTCAAGGAGCAAAAAAAAAAAATGGCCAATGGCTGCCTGAAACTCAGCTCCCGGTGGGAACAGGATCTGAAAGTGCCTCTGCAGAGAAGACAGAAGTCTGTGCGCAGAAGGATTTCAAATAATTTCCATAGACACGCTGCCCTCAAGCAGGGAGAGGAACTGCCCCTCCTGGAGCGCGGGCCGCAGGCGGGGAGGTCCTTCCAAGGAGCACAGCGCACAAGGCGCGAAAGGCTGACTTACGGTGACGAAACCTGGCCAGGTGACCAAGGTCAGCAGTGATAAGTCGTGTTCGTAGTATGTGCCCTTTATATAATGTGACGAAAATAGCACATTGCCTCTGTAGTCTTCCTCCCCAAACCCATAGCTCACTCCAATCACCAGGAAAACAGCAAACAGTCCTAACTGAGGGGCGTTCCACAGAATCCCTGACAGCGCCCCTCAAAATTGTCAAAAACCAGGAAAGAATGAGAATCTCGCAATCTAGAGGACAGGATTGAATGTAATGCGGCATCTGGGATGGGATCCTGAACAGAAAAGGCATATTAGGTAAAAATGAAGCAACTGTAAATAAACTGTATTTTATTAATAATCCTGCATCATATCTGTTCATTAGCTCCTTGGAGTGCATCCCACATGTAAATAATACGTAAACTGGGTGTCAGGTATATGGAACCTCTATTATGTTTGCCATTTTTCTGCAAATCTAAATTTATTCTAAAATAAAAGTGATCCTACATTTTGGGACAACTGTCCCAAATCATGACCAAATTATTTGATGACCAAATAATAAAAATAAACAGTGCTCCCCACCTGCCATAACAAACTGGTACTAGTTCCCAGGAATTAAAGAGTTAAATGTAGAAATTGAAATTACATTTTATTAGAATAAAATACACATGGATATATATATATATATATATATATATATATATATATATATGGAAAATATTTTCTAAAGATAAAACTAAAAGTAATAAAAAGATGAACTTATAAATATTAATAAATGTAACCATATAAATAATTAAATTGATGTATATATGAAATTATAGCATGAAAATTTTAAATATTTGCCATATAAATGCAACATGTTAGTTTCTTTAATATACTATACACTTTTGTGAATCAGTAAGAAAAAAATATATCCAAATAGAAAAATGGGCAAATATCAGAGCACAGAGGTACAATGTACCAAAAAAGATATGCAAGTGACCACTACTTATACACAGACAATTACCATCATATGTAATCAAAGACATTTTAATTAAGAGAGAAGGGAAAATATTCCCATTTTGTTAGCAAGGATAAAAAGCATAACAACAGCCACTGTTAGCAGAGGCGTGAGGAGGCGCTATTCCCATACACTGTATAAACACAGTTAAGGTTTTCACAAGCATTATCTATGTGAAAGAGAATTATCTCTAGTTTTAATTAGTAAAATTACATGACTAAACCAAGTTGCAGAGCTAGTTCTGTACCAAATTCTTAACATCTAAATGGTTAAAATCTGTTAGAAAAGACTGCTACTGAGATTTTTACCAGTTTCCTTTAAATAACAATGCTAAGTATCTGGTTAAGGAAGGTAATTGCTTTCAAGTACATATGCCTCCCAACAAACACAAAAATTAACTAACATTTGTACTATGTGTTTTCTTCCAAAACTACTGTGGGCTTCAGGGTTTCCTTCTGTTTCTGTTATCAAATAAATTTGCCAGAAAAATCAAAATACTTGACATAGCAAAGGTTCACAAGTTTGCATTGCTGAATGAAAGGGTGGGTGGGTGGGTGGGTGGATGGATGGATGGATGGATGGATGGATGGATGGATGGATGGATGGATGGATGGAAGGACGGATGGATGGATGGACGGAGGGATGAATAAATGGACATATGAATTAATAAATCAAACATGTTTCTTAAAAACCTGTGTGTTACTAGCATCACTCAAAGTCATTTTCTTCTAATCGTAGCATCATAATTATTAAGCCACAGATAACTGAAAACTCTTATCAACAAAAAGACAATAAAAAAGGCAGAAGCAAAACCTTAGAGTTAATTTCATTATAAAAATAATTTTAACAGTTACAATTTCTCAAACTAAATGAAAATATATTCTTAAAAGAGAAATTAATAGCTGTGCTTTGCATTAAACACTAAAGTCTTCTATGATAATAGTACAGATATTTTGTTTAAATGTAAAGGCTTTAAAATTATTTGAGTAGAGTTCCAAATATATTTACATAAATCTCTAAATTGATTTACATCTCAGTTCATAATATATCTAAACATAATATGACAGGTTTTGAATATTTTGATGAATGTTTCATATATTAAAGAAATTTAAAGTTTACTTTAGAAAAAACAGTCAATACTTTCCAAAATAGACCATAAAGACTACACAGACATCCTTTTGATCCTCATGAGTATACTTTATTTGTCCTTGAAAAAAAATATCCAATGTACCTTTCAGAATGATTTATTAGATGTTATTGTTATGGTGTTCAATATTGTTCAATACCGAACTACTATACTGATTACCACTCTCCACTCAGCTTTAGTTCTATCATGTGCTTTTATTTACCTCCTGAGGCAAAAACATTTTAATTGGTTTAGAGAAGCTTGAACTCTCCTTTATCAATGACAGATTTTATCAAAATGGAACTAACCCAGGAGCTGCAGTCCCAGCGCACAAAAACCATCATCCACTTTGGGACTCTGAGGCATAAGACTTATAAACCCACAGTGAGAAAGAAAGCCCCTTTAAAATATCAGGACTTTTTTAAAGATATGCATATAGATATATGTACACACATACACGTACACATATATATGAATGCATATAGGTGTATTTAGTACTCAGGTATAATTTTTCAGAAATGTTAAGAAACATCAAATATGTTGGAATGTCTACAAAAGTCTTTAACATATCAAAAATGGTTTATGATTCTAACTTAGGGAAAGTAAATGAAATGACTTAATGTTTCTCCTATCTTGTGTTTTTAATTATCTACATATTAAATGTATAGAACACTGCAGTCAATTTTGAAATAATTTACAGTTACGGTAAATCCTGATAACTGCATAAACTTAGGAAAATGGTGCCTTATTTTAATAGGTTTATATTTCTTTAAGTATTCATTTCACAATGTTTCATTATTTATGAAAAATGGCACAAGAAATAATTTGCTTATTGCACAGAAATTGTATTTATTTAATAGATTTTAGTCCCATAGGATTTCACTACTCCAAAAACTAAACTTAAACTGATTTGCACAGAGGCAAATATTAATCATATTGCACGTGCAAAACAAACGCTAACCACAGTGACAGACACCCACTTTTGTGCTGTCACTTTATATAATTTTATTGTGATAAGAACACTTAACATGAGATCTATCCTCTTAACAAATTTTAGGTATATGCTGCAATATTATCAAAAGAATAAAAGATAAGTGTTGGCGAGGATGTGGAGAAACTGGAAGCTTTGTGCGCTGTTGGGAGGAATGCGAAATGGTGCAGCCACCATGGAAACAGTCTGGAGGCTCCTCAAGTAATAAAATAGAACTGCCGGGGGATCCAGCAATCTTGCTTTGGGGTATTTATCCAAAAGAATTAAATTCAGAATCTCAAAGAGATATTAGTACTTCCCTGGTCATGTTAATTGCAACACTGTTCACAACAGCGAAGATGTAGAAACAACCGAAATGTCCATTTAATTATGGGCAAGGTGGCACGAAACAGAACCGCTAGACACAGAAGGGCCAGGAGAGATAAAGCGACCTTCTCTCCACATTTCCAACCTCTCCCTACATTTCCACCCTCTCTCCACATTTCCAACCTCTCTCTACATTTCCACCCTCTCCCTACATTTCCACCCTCTCCCTACATTTCCACCCTCTCCCTACATTTCCACCCTCTCCCTACATTTCCAACCTCTCTCTACATTTCCACCCTCTCCCTACATTTCCACCCTCTCCCTACATTTCCACCCTCTCCCTACATTTCCAACCTCTCTCTACATTTCCAACCTCTCCCTACATTTCCAACCTCTCTCTACATTTCCAACCTCTCCCTACATTTCCAACCTCTCCCTACATTTCCACCCTCTCCCTACATTTCCAACCTCTCTCTACATTTCCACCCTCTCCCTACATTTCCAACCTCTCCCTACATTTCCAACCTCTCCCTACATTTCCAACCTCTCCCTACATTTCCACCCTCTCCCTACATTTCCACCCTCTCCCTACATTTCCACCCTCTCCCTACATTTCCAACCTCTCTCTACATTTCCACCCTCTCCCTACATTTCCAACCTCTCTCTACATTTCCACCCTCTCCCTACATTTCCAACCTCTCTCTACATTTCCACCCTCTCCCTACATTTCCGTTGCAAAGAGGCATTGCCTTTCCTCGCACTGAATTCCAGTGCCATTGGTAAGCTATAAATAAACCTAGAGGGCACTCTGTGCACTGGAAAGGGCAAATAGGTTGTTTAAAGTGGGTAGTAGCTGCTGCCCTGTCAGTAAATTCTCTTAGTTTATCCCTCGTGCAACTCTTCCCTAATTCTTATTAAGCACTAATTTTTATTGCTCTCTCCATTATGGATTTGACCGGGGTTTTTTTTCAATCTCTCTATTCCAAGCTGAGCAAAAGCCCTTGAGAACTACAGACATTGATCTTAATGTTTCCCCTGCAAAGTTAGAACGTTTACTTGCACAGAAAGTTCATTCTAAAGTCACCTCCTATTACCTAGTTGTGTTACAAGTAACACTGAATTATTTCAGTGAGTTGGTGGAAGAAAGTATTCTTTTCTAAAAGGCAAACTTGCGGAATAGGTAGAAATGTAGGGTCGCCTCTGTAACGTAATATGAATGGTACAAAAATGTGTTTCACTTCCAACACATAAATCCAGAGCATTCACATATCATCCCCATGCACTGAATATGCATGTACCCAGAGACTGCTTTACTTTGCATTAATAGATATTCTTTGTTAAAAGCGCCCGGCCGAGCGTGGCTCAGCGGTTGACCGTCGACCTGGGATCCAGGCGATCGGGGTTCGATTCCCGGTCAGGGCACATGCCTGGGTTGGGGGGTCCATCTATGACGCTCTCATCATTGATGTTTCTATCTCTCTCTCTCCCTCTCCTTTCCTCTCTCTGAAATCAATAAAGATATATTTAAAAAAAATAAATAAAAGCAAACAAATGTCTGTGAAAGCACACTTTCATGGACAAACCAATCAAGTATTTACAGGCTGCCTTCTCTCTGCTCAGCTATGCACTTGAGCCGTATGAAAGATGCAGACAAAATGTAAAATGCTGTTCCTGCTCTTTAGCAGTAGCTAATAATTTGGTTGGAAAAATCAAGATGAACCCATGAAACAACATCAAAAAAGGTCATATTACTTGAACTCCTAACCCAACCCTCCCAACCAGGGGTCAGCAAATCTTTTCTGCAAAAAGGCAGATAGTAAATATTTTAGGCTTTGGGAACCTAAGGTCTCTGTCAAGACGGCTCATCTCTGCCATCGTAGCAGGAAAGTAGCCAGAGATAATACTCAATGATGAGTATGCCTGTGTTCCGATAAAACTTTATTTATAAAACACTTGGTGAGCTGGAAGTGGTCTGCCAAGGTAGTTCACTGCCCCTAAGTCCACTTAATAAATGTGCTTACACTGTGTTAATAATGACTTGGGAAGATCAAGGTATTTCTATCTCTTTATTTTTCATTAAAATATATTTGACATACAACATTGTATAAACTTAAGGCATACATTATGTTAATTTAATACATTTATATACTGTTATATGATTGCCAGTGTAGTGATAATTAGCGCTTCCATCACATGCATGATTATTCTTTCTTTTTAGTGGTTGAAACAAGTTCTAGTCTCTTAGCACGTTCAATGATTATCATACAGTATTTTTGTCTATATTCACTATACTGGACATGATCTCTAGGGCTGATTTACTACTCATTGCACATCTGAATCCTTAAACAACACGTATGACTTATCCCCCCTACTACTTACCTCATGGCAACCACCATTCTACTCTCTGTTTCCATGAATTTGGCTTTTTTAGATTCCACATATAAATGATGTCCTAGAGGACTTGCATTTCTCTGTCTGACTTCACATAAAGTGCTCAAGATCCATCCATGTCGTTGCAAATGGCAGGATGTCCTTTCTGATGGCTGAATAATGTTCACATATATGTGATGTGTGTGTGTGTGTACGTGTGATCGTCATTCATTTATTTGCTGATGGGCACTTGGGTTGTTTCCGTATCTTGGCTACTGTGAATAAAGTTTCAATAAGCATGGGGGTGCATATAGCTTTCTGAGATCCTAACTTCCTTTCCTTTGGGTATATACCCAGAAATGGAGCTGCTGAATCGTATGGTAGACTTATTTTTAATTTTTTGAGGACTCTCCATATTGTTTTCCACAGTGCTTGAACCAATTTACATTGCCCCCCAACAGTGTACAAGGGTTCCCTTTTCTCCACATCCTTGCCAACACTTATCTCTTGTCTTTTTGATGGGCATTCCAATAAGAGGCCATGATATCTCATGATGTTTTGCTTTGCATTTCCTTGATGATTATGATGTTGTGCATCTTTTCATATACATTGTGACTATCTGAATGTCTTCTTTGGGAAAATGTCCATTTAGTTACTCTATTTTTTAACTGGATTGTTTATTTTTTTGCTATTGAATTATATGAGACCTCTAAGTATTTTTGGACACTGACCCCTATCTGATATATGGTTTGCAAAAATTTTCTCCCATTCTGTAGGTTGCCTTTCCATTTCGACAATTGTTTCTTTTTGCTGTACAGAAGCGTTTAAGTTTGATGTAGTCCCATTTCTTGATTTTTGCTTTGGTTGTTTGTGCTATCGGTGTCATATCAAAAAAATTATTGCCAATACCAGTGTCGAAGAATTTCTTCCTATGTCTTCTTCTAAGAGTTTCATGGTAGTGGGTATTAAGTCTTTGATACATTTTGCATTAATTTTTGTGAGTAGTGTAAGATAGTGGTTCAGTTTCATTGTTCCAGATGTATTTATCCTGTTTTCCCAACACTGTTGGTTAAAGAGACTATCATTTCTCCATTTGTTATTCTTGTCTCCGTTTTTGAATATTGTTAATCACATACATGGAGATTTAATTCTGGGCTCTCTATTCTGTTCCACTGGTCTGTCTATTTTTGTTCCAGTACCATACTGTTTATTACTCCAGCTTTGTAGTACAGTTTGAAATCAGGAAGTGTGGTATCTCCACCTTTGTTCTTTTGCCTCGGAATTGCTTCAGCAATTTGGGGTCTTTTGTGGTTCCACACAACTTTTAGAATTCGATTCTATTTTCGTGATGAATTACTTTAGTATTTTGATGGAGTTGTGTCAAATCTATAGATGGCTTTGGGTAGGAAAAACATTATAACAACATTTTTTCTGATCCCTGAACATGGGATGTCTTTCCACTTTCTTATGTCTTCTTTGATTTGTCTCAGCAAAGTCTTGTGGTTTTCATTGAACAGATCTTTCACTTCCTTGGTTAAATTTATTCCTAGGCTTTATTGTTTTTTGATGCTTTCGTGAATGAGATCGTTTTCTTTGTTTCTTTTTCAGGTGTTTCATTATTGGTGTATAGAAATGCAACTGATTTCTGTATGTTGATTTTTATATCCTGCAACTTTACCGAAATTGTTGATTAGTTCCAATAGTTTTTTGTTTACCTTTGGGAATTTCTATACAGAAAATCATATCATCTACAAACAGTACCAATTTTATTTCTTTTTTTCCAAGTTGGATGCCTTTTATTTCTTTGTCTTGACTAATTGCTCTAGCTAGGACTTCCAGTCTTATAAGGCATCCTTGTCTTGTTCCGGGTCTTCAGGGAAAACCTTTCACTTTCTCTCCATGGAGTTTTTTAACTGTGGGTTTGTCATATATGGCTTTTAGCTTGCTGAGGTATGTTCTTTCTATCCTCAGTCTGTTGAAGGTTTTAATCATAAAAGGATTATTTTTCTGCATGAGCAAGATTTTTAAAATTAAGCCCATTTTATCAATTTTTTTTTTAAATTTTAGGGATGTGTTCTATGTGCCCTCTTCAAGAAAACTTTTCCTAACCAATGCCACAATGGAGCCATGTTAGAAGGACACAAGAGCCAATTTTAAGAGTTTTTAGCTGGCCAAACTTGTGACAGTTTTGAGCACTGAAAAAAATGAGATGATATGATTGTTGAATGTTCAATAAAACATTGAATAAATACAAATCTGTGAATCCATAATACCAACTAAAAAGGGGAAAAAATTAGAAAAAAACCTAATTATTGCATTTACATTGGCTATTTGAAAATTTGGAATAAAAAGGGAAGATTAAATATATGTATCTCTGCCTTTCTAACAGGGACTGTATTTCAGAGAAACCATATGACCCGAGAGCTTGAGGGAAAGCTCCGTCTCCGTAAGAATGCCAGCTAATAATCATGGAAGAAAGGGTAAAATTAGAAAATAATCTTATTTTGCAATGCCCAATGAAATTATGTAGTTAGACAATAATTACAAATTGATTTTAAAAAGCATTACACAACGGAAAATTGAAAAATGCGTGCCAAAGTGCACCGTGTAAATTATCTCCTGGTTGTAAAGTAAAATTTTAATGTGTAATGAAGGGACAAGGCTGTCTTCTTCCTAACGTGGTGGCCAATTTTTAGTTCCAAAGATGGTAGGACAACTGGGTATCTTGTGTTTCCAGATGCAATGCACTATGAAATATGCATCACTATGACGCTACCTAAAAATGTTTAGTATCTAATCAAGACTTGGAACTAAGTCTAGGTTACAGGAAATACGAGATATTGAGTTATAAAGTTAAATGACCTGTGAGGAAGATATGAGGCAGTGCTCAAAAGGTCAAATTCCTGTGTCATGAATTTGTTTTTGAGCAAGAGACTTAGGTATTGCAATCAGATACAATATATGGCCCTGGATTCAATAATGTTCATGAAAAAAAAATCGTGAAAAACATTGGGGAAATTTATGGATTGGCTTTTAGATGTCTATGTGGCAAAATGTTCTTGCTTTTTAAAAATGCAATTCATTTTTTTTATGTGTAGGATGTTGTAACATTAATACATTGCTTTTAAATGCAACAAGGGTTAAAAAGAAAAATGCGCCCTCACTCCAACTTCCCCACACTCTCCCATGCTCCCATCCCTGGCCCACTCTCTAGCACATATTGTATTGTTTCCTCTGTGACAGTTATTAACTAGAAAGACTTGTTGGTTGGTTGGTTGGTTGGTTGGTTGGTTGGTTGGTTGGTTGGTTGGTTGGGTGGTTGGGTGGTTGGTTGATTGCCGCTCTAACTCCTCCAAAATGTTAAGTTTTAAGAGATGTGGGATCTTGCCTTTCATATTAACAATAGTACTCTTAGACCTTAAATAATACATGGCACACATTAGATGCTTAGTAAACATTGTTAAATGTTAAAAAAAAAAAAAAAAAAAAAGCACACTTGCACTAAATTACAATTAACATTTTATTTGTGAAAAACCTTTTGAAGATTTCCTTTGCTTAGGCCAACAAGTGGTTTCTTGTTGAAATATGTTGACAAAATTGGGCAGGGGGTGCTTTTTGAAATTAAACACATGATTGTAATTAACATTGTGTACTACCGGTTAACAAACAAAAAGGGTAAAAGATGTGGGATTTTAATTCTGTGTTATTTGAAATCACATGTGAACAGTCTGCTGTGCGCTGCTGGAAGACACCAAGATAAACTTCCAGGAGCTGAGTGTTCTAGCACCTGTTTCTGAGCTATAACCTGTTTACACTCCCTTAATAAGAGGAAACTCAATGTTTTCAGAAAGCCAGTACATGAGAGTTCTAAACATATCCTGTTGGAATTAAATCTTCAGTCCTAAAAATAAAGCTTTCAGTGCTCAGATGAAAGAAAATTAAAACATTTTATTTTTAAAAATATGACACTGAAAATCATAATCTAAAGTAACTGTATCAGTGTGAATAAGAACATCTTTTCTATCTACAGGAGGCATATATTAAATTCAAGATTATATTTAAATTTATAGATTACAGAGACCCTTTGGCTCAAAAAGTACTAGTAATAGATTTTTGTCATATATGGACTGGATTCCAGGGAAAACTAATAATAAGACCATATGCTTATCATTTGATGACTTGACATTGAAAAATCTGCCTTAAATAAAAAAGGCCACCCAAAGAAATCCACTAGTGACATGTCTAATGGCTTATTCTGTATCTCTAACTCTAATCAAAACATGGAGAACTAGAAATAAGCATCATTGATGCTACCATTGCAACAGAAAAGCACTGTCGCATGAATTTATTTTCCAGGTTACAATTTCTTACAACCAGAATTCTGATTCACTTCTATGTTTCATTGTCATTGAAAGGGGAGATCATCAGGAGAGGAATAGAAACACACAGGGTGAGAGCTAGTCAATAATGAGAAATAAAATCAATCTGTCCCCCAAGCCATAGTAACCTCATCTATTCAACAAATATTTAGTGAGCTCTGCTACTTGCCACACACTACGTTAGGAACTGAGTACAAACAACAAAAGGAACATGGTCCTTGTTCTCAAAGGACATATATTATAGTGGAAACTTCCCTGTTCTCATAGTGTGTTCCAGCAGAAGCTACAAGAGCGGGGCAAAATATACCCTAAAGCTACACAGAAATAGATCAGGAAGTGAAGCTTTTAATAATAGTGTTTCCTTAAGAGGCACAGGGTAATCTGTTATATAATCTGTTAACACTATGGTCCAAATGTGTGTGTCCACCTGAAATTCACATGTTGAGATCTTAACCCCCCACTGGTGATATTACGAGGTGGGACAGTATGGCTGGACCTGGAGAAAATTATGCTAAGTGAAATAAGCCAGGCAGAGAAAGACAAACATCACATGATCTCACTTATATGTGGAATCTAAAGAACTTAATAAACTGATGGACAGAATAGATTCAATGACATGGAAGCATAGATGAGACTGACGAATGTCAGAGGGATGGAGGAGGGCAGGTGGGTGGACGGGGAGAGAGTAACCAAAGAATTTATATGCATATATGCACAACCCAAGCACACAGACGATGGTGGGGAGAGGGACAGGGGAGGGGAATGGGACAGGGTGGAAGGGGTCATTGGGGAGAAAAAGGGACTTTTGTAATATTTTAAACAAAAATAAACAAATAAAAATAAAGAGGTGGGGCCTTTGGAATGTGATTAAGTCATGAGGCTGCAGCCCTCATGAATGGGATTAGTGCCCTCATGAAAATGATCCCACTGAGCTCCCTAGCCCCTCCCACCATGTGAGGATACAACCAGAAGTCTGCAAGCTGGAAGGGGGCCCCCATCAAAATATGACCATGCTGGCACCTTGACCTTGGACTTCCCAACTCCCAAAAATGCCAGTTGTGGTACTTTGTTATAACAGTCAAATAGACAAAAAACAGTTGGTATGTTAAATGCATGTATCATTTGGTGATTGATGAGGCCATGTAAAAGAAAATATTTATCAAAGTTTAAGGCATTACACAAATATGAGGAAAATATTAGAAAGAGTCAGTATCCAACTTATTTACTGATGTCAGTATAATTTTGATCAAAATTGAGCAGCTTAAAAATACCATACACCTAGCTAAAATACACAAATGTACCAAGGTAAAATTAAGCAACTAACATACCAAGATCAAATAGAGTTTGTCCTAGGAATACAAAATACCTCAATATAATTTACTATATACCTTGCTGACCGGCTGTTTCGAGCCAGAACTTGCCCATGCGGCTGGCTACTTTCCTGTCCTGACTGGTCAGTAAGGTGTTTAAAATTACTTAAATTAATGTAAGTGCAGACACGAGTTATCTCATGATCGGTCAGCAAGGTTTAATAAAATCATCTACATGGATGCCAAAAGGTTTCTGAGGGAATTAATCATCCATTCAAAATAGAAGGAAATTATCTTGACTTGATAAAGACTATCAGAGACCACCCCTGGCTGGGTGGCTCTGTTGGTTGGAGTGTTGTCCCCACACCAAAAATGCTGCCGGTTCAATTCCCAGTCAGGGCACATACCTGGGTTGCAGGTTCAATCCCCAGTCAGGGCACATACCTGGGTTGCAGGTTCAATCCCCAGTTGGGGCACATACCTGGGTTGCAGATTCAATCCCCAGTCGGAGGCATGACCAGGAGGCAGCCGATTGATGTTTCTTTCTCTCTCTCTAAAATCAATAAATCTCTCTCTCTTTCTTCCTCTCACTCTAAAATCAATAAAAACATATGTTTGGGTGAGGATTTAAAAAAAAAAGTATCAGAGACTAATAGCAAACTCTGTACTTTAACAGTGTCCACTCCCATATTTCCAATATGAAAAATAACACCTCTATTCTGGCTTAATTGTGAGAACTAAATAAGTTCATGCATTTGTACCAATGCTTGATGCACAACACTCTTTTAAACCTTTTACAGAGACACTGAAGCATGCAACATGATTATGTAGATAAGACGGAAAATTTAGCAAGGTTTCAGGATGCAAGATCAATATATAAAATAAGTAGCATTGCTATATAATAGCAATAAATAATGGAAAGATAAAATATAGAAATATAATATCATTTAGAAATAGCATTTTAAAAAATGAAATATCTAGGAATTAATCTAACAAAAATATGGCAGATATCAAAACAGAAAACTAAAATTACTGTTGATAGAAATGAAACATCTAAATATTTTTTATTAAATTTATTGGTGTGACATTGTTTAATAGGATCACATAGGTTTCAAGTGCACATGTCTATGAAACATGATCTGTATATTGCATTGTGTGCCCACCCCCCCAAAGTCAAATCGTCTCTGTCACCATATATTTGGCTCCCGTTTACCCTTTACTACCTCCTAACCCCATTCCTCTGGTAACCTCCATACCATTGTCTGCATCTATGAGTTTCAGTTTTATATCCTGCATATGAGTGAAATCATATGATTCTTAGGTTTTTCTGGCTGACATATTTCACTTAGCATAATAGGCTCAAGGCCCATTCATGTCCTAGCAAATGGCAGCATTTCATCTTTTCTTATGGCTGAGTAGTATCCCACAGTATATGCTCTGTACCTCATCTTCTTTATCCAATCCTCTATCAAAGGACACTTCTGGGGGCTCCATGTCTTGGCCACTGTGAATGAAAAACAGATCAAGTTGATTATATGTCTTGTTAAGGTATCTCTTCTCCCTTAATTGATTTTGGATTCAACACAATATTAATCAAAATTCCATCAGGCTTTCTTAAATAAATTAGCAAGCTGATTCTATAATTTATAGGAAAATGCAAAGACCATAGGCTAGGACAGAAACTCTTAAAGTAGTAAAACAAGAGTGGAGTAATTATGCTACCTTATTTCAAAAGAGTTATTGATATTAGTTATTCTGTTAATTAATCTAGGTTGTACCATAGGCCATAATAATAGATTAACAGATTAATGAACCAGAATAGAGAGTCCAAAATGTATCCATCCATGTAGGGTCAAGTGATTTCCTACAAAAGTGCAAAACATTTCAAAGGGGAAAGTAAAAACTTTTCAAGAAATAGTACTATAATAAATGTCACTCCATACTCAGAAGTTAATTTGAGATCAAACATACACAAAAATTTTAAAATCTAAAAATATACTAAAATAAAACATAAGATGTATTCACAAAGATAACCAAATATTTTTTAAAGTAAAACAAAGTATTAATCATGAACAATAAGAGTATTTGGACTTCATTAAAATTAAAAACCTTTTAATAAAAAGACACCATTAATAAAATAAGTATAGAAGCCAGGCTTGGAAAATATATGCTCAGCACATATATCTGGAAAGAAATCATACCCAGAATATCTAAGGAATTCCTACAAATCAACAGTAAAAATATGAACAACTAAAATTTTTTAACAGCAACAGAAACTCTGCAAAAATAATAAACCAGTGGCAAATAAACACAGGAGAAAGTTCTCCAAGTTCTTAATAATCAAAGATATTCAAATAAAAAAACATGAGATGCTACTACTACACACTCAACAGGATGATCCAGATTTAAAGACTAGCAACACCCTGCAATATAGGAATGTAAAATGCAATGACCACTTTGGTAATTTCCTACAACGTTAAACATTTAGCTACTCAATATCCCATCAATTTCCCCCCAGTATATTTATGCAAAGAAATCATCATCATCATCATCATCATCAGGGCAGCCTTATTCATAGTGGCCAAAATCTGGAAACAAACTATCAAAGAAGAATTAGGAAACATATTATAGTTTATTTAATTTGTACCATGGAATACTATTCAGCAATGAAAAGAAATAAACTACTGAGATATGCAACAACATACATGAATCTTGAAAATTATTGATCAATGAAAAAAGCCAGATATAAAAGAATAGATACTTTATGATTTTATTTATATTAAGTTCTAGAACAGTCACAATTAACTTTTAGGGGTAGCATTCGGGCAAAGGAGATCTTTTTAGGTGATAATAATTTTCTAGATCTTGTTTTGAGTTAACATTGTGTAAAATCATTAAACTAATACTTAAGGTCTATGTTTTTAAATTATATGCTTCGAAGTATCAGAAAATATATATAAACCAATACATACAAATATGTTCTACAGGAATATTGTGAATATATTTAGTGCCACTGAATTGTACACTTATAAGCGGTAAAAATTATGAAAGTTGTCTTGTGTATATTTTATTGCAATTAAATATATTTTTAAATATACTACATATGTTACAGCAAATAGTCATGAATTTACCCAACACTGATACCTGTGGTCACAATGAAAAGTAATAGCGAAGGGTGAGGACCCAGAACCTTTACCAATAACCTGTAAGCTTCACCTTTTACCTGTAAGCATCCAACACTCTCATTCATAGACTTGTGTTTACCATGAGAAAAACGCAAAAATAATTACACGGTGAGCAACCCTGGATCTCTGCACCTTTCAAACTTTTCCGTCTAGCAACAGTCAAATATCCCAGCAGTAAACAAGCCTAAATCTGAGCCAAAACTATTTCCCCACCGTCCACCCTGCCCGTTCCCTTCCTTCGGCCCATCCCCTTCCCGCGAGCTCCCTTTACCGGCAGGACAACGTCTACAAGGAACCTCTGATTGACTCAGCCCACAGTCATCTGCAAGTTGGAGAAATGCTTTCCTAACAGCTTGGCCAGTGAGTTTTCCGGAGAAGGGAAGGATGTTTGGTGTCCCCATGAAGCTTCAAGACAGAACGAAGTCCTTGCTTTTTACTCGTGGCTCTGGAGCTGCCCGGAAGGTTCCACTCTTCCACTGGCCTACACCCCTTCAGAGGCAGAAACTTGCCTAATACACCTTTTTCCTTCACGTTTCTTTTTTCTTTCCCCCTTCCTCTTCCTCTCCTTCCCCCTCCTGCTCCCCCTCTTTCTTCTTGGTTCTGATTGTGAGGCCTCCACTAAGAAGTAACACTGATTCCAGAGGGAGCAGCTGAGACGCTGAAAGGCTGAGTAACACTCCTGACAGCCCAGTAGACCAAGGGGAGAGGCACTGAGCGTGGGACCCCCACACTGGGCAGGGGGGGCTTGTTTAGGTTGGGAACCCAATGCTACGTTCTGCCTGCCGAGAGGTAGGGTGACCTGGAAGCTGGGCCCGCCCAGGAAGCACAGTTCAGCTTCAGAGCATCTCAGTCTCTGAAATTGGACTGAGATAATCCCAGATTGCTAGGGCTCCCAGGGGTGCGGCAAAAGCACACATAAAGCCCTCTCTGGGTGACGATAACATCATCCAGGGCCTCAAATTACTTCTACAAACAATTCTGCAACTGCAATATCCGGCACAAACTAAACAGCAGCTAAGCACCAAAAGAGTCATGAACACAGAAGAGAAATGAGCAGAAATGTCACACCACATAATCAGACTCAAAGGAACTCCAGATATGTCAATAAAACACAGATTTTAAAGTAAGAAGGAGTCCATCAAGCAAATGGTATTTCTGTGCATAAAAATCACCCTTAACAAATGACCTTAGGAGGGGGATCCTAAGAGACATGAAAAGTCAGGCAAGAGTCCGGAGGTGCTTTGTCTGTATGTCCTGTTCCCGGACTGAAGGGAGCAGCCTCGCAGGCCTTGGGGTGAGACAGCCATGGGAGCGGAGAGGGTGAAGGCCGCTAATGGGAACGGAGGAGGGGGAGTGATGTGGACTCTCACATTGCCCACGCTCTGCTTTAGGCGATGTATCTAAAGAGGGGTGCCGGTGTCTGTGTCTTTCTCTGGATACATTTCAGGATTATTGACCCAGAACTTTAAAGCTTGAAGGGTTCTCCAGGACTTGAGATAGGACAGCACTGACAGTTGGGAGAAATACAAGACTTACAAAATGGTTTTGGAGTTAGAACCATTGAGAAGATAGTAGTTTGGGTATCCCCCAGCATTCAGAACCCCCCATAGCACTATAAGCTTTACTCATCTGAGCATCATCATTGCCTACTTCACTGTGACCTTCATGATACCTGGAGCTACGTCTCTCTCACTGTGTTTTTCCTGGTATTGAACAGAGGCTCTCCTTAGCATAGTTTGAGGTTAATTAAATTGAACTATATCAAGGTAGCCTACAAGAAGTAATTCAAACCAGTGAATAGAGTGGTATTCAATTCAACAATTATTAATAACAGCTAATACTTATATAACACTAATATATACCAAGCACTGTAGAATTTTACATATATTAAATTTTAAGGCCCATTATAATCCTATTTCATAGGTATCTAGGATCCCCATTTTACAGAAAATAAAATTGAAGCACAGAAAGACTAAGTAATTTTCCTAGGTTCAAATGACTAGTAAAGGGGGTGGAATTTGTATTTGAATGCAGGTTGTTAGGCCCCAGAGCCCAAGCTACTAACCACCACTTCCAATTCAATGGGAAAATATTAAGGATTCAATTCTAGATTTCTTCTTGCTAGATGATTCCCATTATACTAGACTGTCTCTGACTCTGAATCTTGTTCTCATTGCAAAAGGCTCATCCTACATATTTGTATTTGCTCTAAAGCTATTTACTTAGAAGGCTAAGCATTGTATTTATATTTAAAGCATACAGAAGTGTTGTGCTGAATCAAAGTGCGCTGTTACCTAAATGAGTTGCTTTTTAGTAAAAACAAGTCAGTTCCATCTTAACCAACTGTAACAAAACCAACTAAACTGGCGATACTTTCTCACTCCATGAAGTTTTACTAAAAGCATGTTTGATTGGTTTTCCAGCTATACTAAATTAATTTTTGAAAGGATTTCAGATTTTCCTAATTTAAATGTGGTGTATTTTGCAATTACAGAACACAATGTGTGCAATGACATACAGCTTACTCTGTCATTTTGTAAGTGGTCTAGTGACTTTTAAACAGTCTAGTGACTTTTAAACCACTGGTCTCGGTCAAGAATCCACTGCTTAGAGTGGGTGTTTTCCTGTTTGAAGGCTATTGGAATGTTTGTCGGAATACTAAACTGTATTTTCTATTCTACACATACATATTTTTAAAGACATTAATTTGCTATGTCAGCATGTCAATTTCAGGTAAGTATCAAATATATGCTTCATATCTGTGCTTTGATCAAATCAATATGTATAAAACCTTTCATTCTCAAATTTATTTGGACATCAATATTCTTTTTAGCCAGATTTGTTACCTACTTGAGTTTAATACAGAACATAAAGAGAATTTTCACAAAACTAAACCACCATTTACTCAAATTTAACCTGAAGGATGTATACTAAGGCACTATAATATTTGAAAAAATTGCATGTTGCGAGCACTGCACAGTGAAACCAGTTGAAGAAATCTCTCCACATTACTAAGACTGATACAAAAGGAAAGCATTTTAGTGAACTGAGAAATGTATTTCTTTATGTGATGAAATATCTCATTCGTGCAACTGTGGCCCTGAACTCTATACGAGGTGGACAGAGATGAAGAGCAGTGCCATCTGTGGGACTCAGCTCGCCCATATTCCAGCTAATATTGTACAAGCAAAGGCTTTCATGGGCTCATCATTTCTTGTCACCCATTGCAGTTCCTCAAGGTCAAGATTGCTTTAATTGCAAGTAAATAAAATCAAATACAAGTCAAGCATGACTACAGTAGGCATTTGCTTGCTGACTTTATGGCTTTCTTTAAGCAGTGTGAATGTTCCACAGAGATAGTACCTGCATTATCATAAACAGTGATTACTGTACCCCAGTACCTTCCATTCAGCCTCCACAGCCACTCTCCATCCTTCACCATGGATACGATGGGAAGTCAGCCTGTAAGGACCACGGCGACGTGTTTGCCTGCTCCATGCCTTGCCGTTGGGTTGGCCATTTGGGAGCCCTGCAGATGAAAGGGACAGGGGAGTTGCCTCGCGATGGTCATATCCCTGGACAGATGGCATAGTTTTCCCCAAAACACATGATTTTCTCCTTGTAATTTCCAGCACCTCTATCTCCACCCTTCCCTTTGATCCTGGGGGTGGCCACATCCCTGCTGATATTAGCCCCAAGGTACTGCCCTATCTCTTGAAATTTCTCTGCACCCTGCCCACACCTTGTCTATAGGCCTTTCATGAAACATACATCCTCCCAGCGAATTACCCCAATCTGAGTGTGCTGTCAGATTCTACTGGGGGGTCCTGATTTATAAAATTAAAATAAGAAAATATATTTTGCCCGGCCAGGCATGGCTCAGGGGTTGAGCATAGACCTAGGATCCAGGCGACTGGGGTTTGATTCCCAGTCAGGGGCATGCAGGAGGCAGCCGATCAATGACTCTCTCATCACTGATGTTTCTATCTCTCTCTCTCCCTCTCCTTTCTTCTCTCTGAAATCAATAAAAATATATTTTAAAAAAATAAATAAAATACATATATATATACATATACACATACACACACACACACACACACACATATATATTAAGCTCTCCAATGATAAGAAAGAGTCCCTGCCTCTAAGGCTCTCAGATGGATAAGTTGATAATTGTACTGTCTTGTCACAAGTATGATTATGAATAAGAGAAAGGGCATTATACAGACTCAGTCTGGAAATACAAGTGAAAGTTTCTTGTCAATATAGAGACTTTGTTTTTTTTTAAGATGGAAGAAACTGAATCATTTTATGACTTACAGGGAAGGAGCAAATTCCAGGAAGAGATGCCAGAGTAAGAACAAAATTAAGGTGTCATAAGCTAATTGTGTATCTTTTTGAAAAAAAAAATAAAGAAGATGTTTACTTGGATGATGGAGGGTGGAGTGTTTTAAGTTATTAAAATCAGTTTAAGTGCAGCAATCAAGAAAGACTGTATCTCAACCTTAGTATTTATTATCACTCAGCCATCTGTGACCAATAGTCCACACGGAATTGTTCCAAATTTATTCCCCAATGTTAAATCTATGATAGAAACAAAAAACTGGCACCTTTTCAGTAGGTGAGCATCTGGACTCATTTTGAACAGGTAAGAACCAGATACCTGATATTTTAAATCTCAGTGACCATAAGGACCAATGTGAAAATATATTATTCTACTGTAATAAAGTGGAAAGAATTAAGTGAGTAAGCTGGGGAAATGCTGACTGGTTAGAAGACCAAAGGCCTAAAAATGGCAGAATACAATTTTGAAGATTTACTAGTAAAACAGCAAGCGGGGGGTGGGGGGGGATGTTTAATTTAGGGTTCATCATCCTCAATAATTTAGATAGAAAGATCAGTCATTTAAAAAACTTTCTTGAAAATGCATTCTAAATTTGAATGTCTGCAAGTTAGACAATATACATATGATGTGTTTGGCAAAGGGGTGGAGTAGACCTCATTTTCAGAGAGCAAAATATTATTATAGGAAAATCTTTAACTATAGCCTCCCTCAGATCAAGGAACTAGGAGGGTGAGGATTTATCAGAAGCACCAGTTTGAGTCTACTGGCAGCAGCCCTGAACTGGGAAATCGACCCAAATGTCCACTTTTCCATGGGCCCTTAGTGCTTCCTCCCAACCCACCATAGAGGTCAGTGCAGATGGTCATGTCGTGAATTACCTTAAAAACTACTTTGTAACAAACAGTGATGACTGTGGCCTATCTCCCATTCACCCTTCAGATCCACTCTTTTTAAAAATTAATTTATTTTTATTTATTCATTTATTATTTTTAATTTTTATTAAATTTATTGGGGTGAAATTGGTTAATAAAATTATATAGGTTTCAAGTGTACAATTCTATGATATACATCATCTGTGTGTTGCAAGTGTGCCTTAATTGTTACCTATAAAAGGGAGAGAAGAAAGAGATTCGTCTGCCCAGGCCACAGAATAGAAGCCGAGCAGCCTCCAGGCTGCTCCCCCCCGGAGTGCACTAGAGACCGGCTGGGTCCCCCTCCCAAGGTCTTATGTTGAAACCTAATCTCCAATGTGATGGTGTTTGGAGGTGAGGCCTTTGGGAGGTGATTAGGTCATGAGGGTGGAACCCATAGGAGTAAGATCGATGAGCTTTTAAGAAGAGACCCCAGAGAACTCTCTTGGTCTTCTGCCATGTGAGGACACGGCGAGAGAAAGGACGCCTATGAACCTGGGAACAGGCCCCACCAGAATCTGTAGGTGCCTTGATCTTGGACTTTCAGCCTCCAGAACTGTGAGAAATACATTTCTGTTCCCTTTTTTTTTTTTTTTTTTTTAAATCCTCACCTGAAGATATATTTATTGATTTTTAGAGACAGGGAGAAAGAAATGTTGATGAGAGAGAGAAACATCAATCAGTTGCCTCCCACACTCACCCTGACCTGGGATCGAACACAAAACTTGGGAATGTGCCCTGAGCAGGAATCGAACCCCCAACCTTCTTGGTGTATGGGATGGAGATTCAACCAACTGAGCCACCTGGCCAGGGCATGTCTGTTCTTTGTAAGCCACCCAGTCCATAGTATTGTGTTCCAGCAGCCTAAACTCTTACAGAGCGCCATAACTCCGAGGTCACGCACGCAGGAGGCTGGGGATTCAGATGCCAGGGGAAGAGGGATCTCAAGGGCCAGAAGTGAAGGGTCCCATGTGAGAAGGCAAATCCTGGGCCAGTGGCGCCTGATGACCAAGGGCAGAAGCAGGCCAGCCAGGGGTGCTCCTGAGGTCACTTCTGACTTCGCCGTCAGGAGCTGAGAACATCCCTTCTTCCCTCAAAATGCAATGGGATTATCTGCACATTTACCTTTGTATGACTTTCTATACTAAGTAAAGCCTGTGACATTTTTAAGGTCATAACCATATACACAACCATAACCAAAATCCATTCTAGAGAGAGTGTACCAATTTTCACTCCCACCAGTAGTTTATGAAGTGTTGCCAACTGTGAGTAGTATCCTTTTTTAAAAATTGTAGCTAATAGGTAAATTATTGTATCCCATTATTATTATAATTGTGTAAATCTAATAAGATTAAAATTGTTTTTGACTTACAGTCACTTGTAAGGCTGTGAGTGTGTCAGTGTTTGTGTGTGAATCAGTTTTTTTACACTTTTGTTCTTTTTAATTGGGTCTATCAGTATAATATCATTTCTTTACAAACCAATGCCATGCCATGCTGAGTATAGCGAAACTTAGTCATTAGGTTGTTCAACAAATTACTTTCAGCTGTTTTAGGAGGTTTAGCGAATGCACAATATTTACATTTTGACAGAGGAAAATTATGAATGTTTCCTCTTTCCCTTCTAGGTTAATAAGTCAAAAGACATAAGAAATTTGTATAGAACTACCCTAAGTTTACTTTAAGGTAACCAGTTTAAAATTATTTTAGAATAAGTATACAAAATTTACTTATTCCAAAAAAGACTGTACCTACACAGCACTTTTCTTTCCTTTTCAAAGGCAAAGTATGGGAATAAATTCATTGTTCTAAACAATGAGTAGTATTGCTACTGTCTTTTTATAATTTATGTCAACACAATACTTTTTCCTTCCTTGTAAGGGATCCACAATCATTTTGTATTAAATTTTCTTAACCATATAATGTTTCTGAACAAGTGAAAAAGATATTTTAAGACACTTAAATATCTTTCAAATGTTCCCTCCAATTTTTACTGTTAAATCCTGAAGTTTCTGATTAGCACAATGTTCTTTCTTACAACTATTTCTTTAGAAGGAATAAAATTCACTGTGAACACATTAGTGCAGTGCTAATGTACATAATTTCAAAGCCATTGCTGCGTTCAAAATAATAGACTTTCATACTATAACAACTTAGCCACATGAGACATTCTGACCCTTTCATTCACCGAGCAACCCCTATGAGCTGACACTGTGGTCTGTGGTTATAAATAATAATGAGATAAAAATTCTACAATCAAAGTGCGTATGATTAGAGTTATCAGGTTTAGCAAAAAAAAAAATTTAAAAAAAATGCGCAATTAAATATCAATTCCCGATAAACAATCTGGAGTACAAGTATGTCCCAAATATTTCATGGGATATATTTATACTAAAAAAAAAAATAAAAATAAAAAATAGTAGTTCATCAGAAATTCAAATAGCACTGGACGGACAGTATTGTATCTGGAAAGACAATTGTGACATAACAGAAGAGTGGAAAAAGCCACTTTCTTGTGATAAATATCAGCAGCCGTGTCAGTGCCATAAACCAGGAACTGGACCGCGCTGCACAAGCTGAGAGGCGGGAGAGCAGAGGACTCCTTGGAGAGGGTTTCTAAACTGGGTCTCAGGCAAGCACGTCAGAGTTAGACAGATGACAATCACTGATGTTCCAGAAAGGAGGGAAAGTATGAGTAAAAATGAGTGGGAACAAAAGGGCCCAAAATACCCTGATACTGTGGTTCATTTGGACTGGCAAAGAAGTTTATACTGGGAGATATGTAAAAAGGAGTTCCATCAACAACGTATGTAGAAGTTCCAAGTGATAGATTATGAAGGAAATACAGCATTACAATTTTAGGATAATAATTAGAAATTTTAGGGTATAATAGTTCAGTAAGTCATTGAAGTTAGTGGTATTTCTGGCAGGAAGGAAAAAAAAGACTATAGCAAGAGTAATGGCTCCCTCTACTGTTTGAAAGCAGAAAAATCCTCAGTTGATATCAAAGATAAATATAACGGTTTAGACAAAGACTGAACATTTCATTATAAATTATCTGGTAATATTGGCAATATCTTGGAATATCTTCATTTAAGCTAACAGGTTTTTTTCTTTTTTACTATATACTACAATTCGTAAACAAATCAGTGACAAAGTACTCAAAAAGTTGGGAGAGTCAAGACATTAAATAAAAAAATAGTAAATTGCTTAAAGAAAGCTCACCAAAGGTCTTTCATCCTTACTACAATGGTCTTTTCTACATAATCTGACTTAAAATCAGAGAAAACAGTAAATCTGTGATTAGGTGCATGTTCTAACTGCCTAGAAGATAGCGGTGCATAAATAAGACTCACTCTGCGAGCCTGTGAAAATACTGTTTCTATCCCAAATCCACTAAAACACAGATGCCACAAGAGGGGCTGCCAATCTGCACTTTAAACAACTGCCCTCAAGTGATTCGGTGACGTGCTTCTCCCATGTGTATCTTCCTAATAAACTGAAAGTCTTCGGCTACCAAGCGGACTCTTGATTACCCTCAATTAGTTAGCACCACCTGTTTAACAAAAGCGACTCGCTCCCTATTGTCTATTAGATCAACTCCGAAAGTCCCCGGGCAGGAATTCAGGCTCTCCACCAGCAGGTCTTGTCTCATCCACTCACACCCCGATCCGAGGCCCACTCCAGCCCCGCTTCCTTCTCGAGCACCCCCACTGCCACGCCTCTCCCTGCAGAACCATCCCCCTTGCAGGAAAACGTGACTTCTGCTTTTCTTTTAAGGCTTAAGTCTCCACATCTCCTATACGGATTTCTACAGCCTCCTGTGGTCTTAACTCTCCAAATGCTACATGTTCTTCATGTGTCAGACTTGCTCCTGAATGCCGTGTAGTATTTACTGGTTTCTGATCAATTTACAGCCCAATAAAATGTGTGGGCTTCCCTGGCACAATACATATATGGTTAGTTCACCTGAAACGCCAACACTAAAGCACTAGAAACGCCAACTAAAAATTAGTAAATATCCTTTCTAATACATCAAAGACAATACTTTTTAAAAATAAGAGAGACAGGATATTAACCAATTTTTTAAAAAAATAAAAAATACCAGGCATATTTGACACAGAACCAAACAGAACCACAGTAATTGGAAAATAAATGTACTTGCTACAGCAGAAGCTCCCAGAATAGTCAAACTTTAAGGCTATTATGATCACTCCTTTGACGTAAAATTTTTGTCTGCAATTGTCTCCACTATCATGAGCTACAACATCAAGCTATTCTGATCATATCTATTATATTCAGGACTGAATTTCAGCCAGAGCCCCACATAGTGCATGACATGTGGGATAGATCCAGTAACAGCTTGTTACTTACTTTCAGATTACCAAACTGCCTTGAACTAAACACTCTTATGTTGTTTACAAGCATCAATTTGACGTGGAAGCACCAATTATCCTTTAATTAAATAAATAAACCAAAACAGACAAGCGCAAATATGCCCGCTCTATCTAACAAGGTTACGCACACTAGTTGTAGTCGTTTTCTATCTCTACAAAGCAAATTACTGCAGACTTAGTGGCTTTCAACAACACCCATTTATCATCCTGCAGTTGGAGAGGTCAGAAGTCTGGGAGAACATGGCTGGGTTCTCTGCTTAGGGCTGAAATCAAGGTATTAGCTGGCCCCTCTGCTTTCTGAAGGATCTACAAGAATTTATACATGTCGTTGGCAGAATTCAGTTTCTTTGCAGTTGTAGGACTGAGGTCCCCATTTTCTTGTTAGCTCTCAGCTGAGAGCCACTTAGCTCCTGTAGGTCGCCCGGATTCCTTGGCATGTGGCCCCGTCTTTCTTCAAAAACATCAATAGTCCATTGAATGCCCCTTAAGCTTTGGATCTCTGACTTCCTTTTCTTCCACTACTCAGTGAACACTCTGCTTTTAAACGGTTTGTGAGATTAGATGATCAACCTTTTGCCTTATAATATATTCATAGGAGTGGTATCTCATCACATTCAAAAGTTTCACCACACACAAAGGGGAGGCTTTACAAAGGAGAGGATCATTGGGGTTTCTTAGAATCTGCCTACAACATATATCAGTGTATTACTTAGTAGTTATGCTTTGTTTTAAAAAAGATTGAGCATATATTTATTAATTCAACAAACATTTATAGCACGCCCAACTACCTACTAGGTGCTGTTCACACAAAGATAAATTAACCACGGTCCCTGCTCTCCAGGAGCTTGACTTATGAATAGATCTTTGCTGTGATGAGTAAACAGAGACTGTAAAGATTCAGCGCGGCGTAAAGGAAGGAGAGATGGGTCTGAATCTTGACGGAGGATTAGCTGGGCAGGAGCATAAGATGATGAGATCTAGCAGCAGACAGGTCACAGAGGGCCTTGCAGGTCATGCAAAGGAAGTTTCACTTTATTCCTTAAGTGAGGTGGAGCCATTGTTAGTTTAATTAAGAGAATGATGTGAGGTTTCTCCAAACATCTGACACCCACACTATGAAATTATCACTAGCAATAAACAGTACAACACAGCTGCAGCATACGCAGACTGACTCACTATTATTGTTACTACATTTAGAAGTGAATCCTAATGGCCTAGTGGACAAAACTGTTAGAGCAATATTCAAAGGAACCTAATTTACAACCAGATTTTCGGCTAGGCACTGGGAAAATCTCACTCAGCCTGGCAACTCCTCCATCACTATCCTGTGACAAATTTCTAATTTATCATAATTTACTATTGTCATACTTCCAAAATTCCATGACTTTTCCACCCACCCTCTGCCAGGCTTTTCAACTACCCACAAAAAAAGGGTTTTCTTTTATAAACTAGAATTAAAGCTTTGCACACATTTTTTTTAAAAAAACCCTGTACATTTTATACCTGCTGTTGCTTTTTGAGAAAAGGTTACAGCAACCTCAAGTAAACTTTAATGAGTCGGATTTTCAGGTCTCAGTGGATTTCTGTCAGGAAACAGTTGAGGTTTTGTAGTGAGCGCGTGGCTGGCATGAATTATCACATAGGTGTGCCCCATTCCACAGACATCGCCCTCTTATTTTAAACAGGAGCCAAGTTACAGAGGTGGAATTGTTACACGTCACCGTTCGCTCTCTAATAACCCTAAAGAGCGAAGTATGCAGAAAATCAAATCCCTGCTTCCTAGCTGTGGCTCACCATTAAGTTTCTTCCTGTCGACAAAATACACTGTTTTCAAAAAAAGTCAGGGAAGCTGTTCTCCAAAGGAGGGAGGGGGATAGGTAGTTCCCAGGGGGTTTCTTACAGAATTCCCAGGAATGTCCTTGGGCACTTCTGGACACCTTGAGGGCTAATCCCTCACCACTGTCCCCCACCCCGATTGGCACCCACTAGATTGTCTCCCGCCCTCCCCCCCACTCCCTCCCCCAGATGCGGGGAGTGTGGGCCTGGGCTGGTCCACTTGTCGCCCCCCCCACCATGGTGCCTGCGGGGTGAGCCTGCGCCCCCTCCCGCTGTGCCCCCCCTGCCTCCCCTGCCAACATTTAGTGCCCACACCTGAGCCCCTGGCGCGTGCACAGGCCCCGCCCACACCGCCCCCTCTCCGTGCGTGGAACCCGCGCTTGCGCCCCGCAGCGCGCCCACCGCTCCTCCCGCAGTCGCCCCTCCCCCAGCGGCCGCGGTCGGTTGGTGACCTTAAGGGGCCCGAGCGCAGTCCCGGCCCAGCCCCGCGCGGCTGTGGGCGCCGGACGGAGGGGCCCCGGGCGGGAGCCACGCAGGGGGCCGGCTCGCAGCCCAGAGTGCGGGCTTGGTGCGGGGGAGGGGCGCTGAGCTGCACAACCTCTGACCTGAGCCTGGGGGAGACGCCGCGGGGTGAGTACAGGCGGCTGCACGGGGAGGCGGGAAGGCGCCCCCGGGAAGGGGGGAGAAGGGGCTCCCAGCGGCGGGGGAACCCCAGCAGCCTGCACCTGCTCCTGTGCCTGCCCGCCAAGGGCGCTGGCCAGGGCGGTTTTGCGGGCGCCCTGCCTGGGCCCCTGGGAGCTGCGGGAGCTGCACCGGGTGCTGCGGAGGCGGCCCGCCCGCCCCACTCCTTCCTGCAGGGGGGCTGGGGCGCGGGAAGGGGGGCTTGGAAAACCCGCTGCCCGAGGCGCCCCAGGCAGGGACCAGCTGGGCCTGTGCCTCTGCCTGGAGACCTGCCTCGCATCCCTGCCAAGTCCGGGTCCCTCAGGGTCGCCCCACACGCCCAGCCAGGCCGGCTTCAGGAATCGGGTAACTCTTGTTCCCGTTCATCCCACTAATGAACGTTCCTCTCCATCAGCAGCAACACAGGTACAAAGTCCTTGAGAAGTAAGACAGGGGCTGCCCTGAGTTCACCTCCCAGCGCCAGCTCCGCTGGTGGGGGCGCCGGCCTCTCACAGGCAGGGTTCTGGTAGCTCCTGTTCTGTACTTGAGGCTGCCAAGAGCCTTTTCTTCCTGGGACAGTATCAGCAGGGAATTCAATCTGCTAAGCACACTTCAGTTAGAAACAAAGCTTTGCCTGAGCGGGTTTGGATTAAAGTCCAAGAAGCCTATGCAAATAAGCAATAAATAAGAGGAATCTCAGAGTAAAAGAGTTGGACACAAGTGTGGAGGGAATATCCCTGGGAAGATTCATAACATGAGCGATGGCACCACTTGCACCCAGAGCGCCTGGCAGCCCAGGGGTCCTCGCAGTCCCACCTTGGGGAGCAGGCCCAGAGCAGCTCAGGAGGAAGGTCTCCACTTAGGGAGAAGCATAAGTACATGGAGACAAGGTAACGCCTGCGACTGATTGTCAGGGTCATCTGTAGGCACCTACCTTAGGCACACAAGTTTATTGAGTTATTAGTAATAACAGGCAACTTATGGTATAAAACAAGATTTTAGCAATTTCTCTGTTCAAAGGGAGGAAAAATTGGCAAGAGTAAACATTGACTTGTTTTGCTGGATGGATCGGGGTCCCCAAGACCCCAGGTTTGCTGATTCCTTAGCAGATTCTTGGCTTTGATTTATTACAGGGAAAGGACAAGGCAAAATTTGCAAAGGCTCCAGGGGAGAAGTCCCGGGGTATCAGGCGTTGTCTCCCAAGGTCCCCTCTCAGGGGAGCACTTAACTCCCAGCACCCAGTTCTGGGGCACCTGAAATGCTGCCAGCAGGACTCAGTGCCCTGAGATTTTGTTGGGGGCCCATCGTCTGGGCATCCCATACCAGCATACAGCCAAGTTCCAGAGCCACAAGGAAAGCCCGTGTTTCATACAAGCCGCATTGTACAAACCATTTAGGCACAGAGGGCCCCTCTTAAGTAAATGTGGTGGGAACCTTCTGGAAATCTAAGTTCCTAGGTGCCTTTTGGGCCAGCCTCTGGGATGGCCTTCCGAGGACAGGACGGCCGGCTTACAAGTCTGGCCTGGTTATTTCCAGGGTGTTGGGGACGGAGGAGGTTAAACCTGTTACTCAAGTCAGTTTTTCTGTAGATTTTCTTTCTGTTGTTCTGTGTAGAATCAAAAGGTGGCTAATTTTTCTCTCTCACAGCTGGGTTTTTCCAAACATAAAATTAATTAACTTAATCATTTATTTAATTTATTTTTTGAAATATGTTTTTATTTATTTTACAGAGAGGAAGAGAAAGGGAGAGAAATAAACTTCGATGTGAGAAATATCAATCAGTTGCTTCTGTACACGCCTCAGTTGGGATCTAATCTGCAACCTGGATATGTGCCCTGAGCAGGAATTGACCCAGCGACTTTTTGGTGCATGGGACTACACTCAACCAACTGAGCCACAGAAGCCAGGGCGACTTAGTTATTTATTGAGCACTGTGTGCCAGTATCTCATGTAGGCTCAGGAAATTCAGCTGGAGCAAGACAACTACTCAACTTTGAAATTTCAGTTTTTAACTGAGGCGGGTTATTTCTTTTTTTTTTTTCCAATTTATCTTTATTGTTGGAAGTATTACACATCTACCATTTTTCCCCCCATTGATCCCGTCCCCCCTGTACCCCTCCCCAGGCCTTTACCCTGCTATTGTCTGACTCCAAGGGTTATGCAGATATGTATATAAATTCTTATGTTAGTCTCTCCCCAGTCTCCCTCCTCCGTTTTCCATCTAAGATTCTTCAGTTTACTCCATACTTCCATGTCTCTGAATCTATTTTATTTATTGGTTTATTTTGTACAGTAGATTCCACATGAGTAAGATCATGTGACACTTGTCTTTCTCTGACTGGCTTACCTCACTTAGCATAATACTCTCCAGATCCCACCATGCTGTCTCAAAGGAGATCCTTCATTTTTACAGCTGCATAGTATTCTGTGGTGTAAATGTCCCAGAAGATACTTGATAGGATTTCAGTATTTTTCAGCTTGTAGATACTTGTTTGGTATTCTAACATATGGTCTATCTTTGAGAATGTCCCATGTGTACTAGAGGAGAATGCATATTCTTCAGCTTTAGGGTGACGTGTTCTGTAAATATCAATTAAATCCATCTGATTCAGTGTGTCCTTTAGAGTCACTGTTTCCTTGTTGATTTTTTCTCTGGAAGACCTATCCAGTAAAGTCAATGGGGTGTCAAATTCCCCTACTTTGACTGTATTGCTTTTGACCTCTCTTTTAAAGTCTTCTAGAAATTTTTTAGGTTTTTTTCCAGCCTGTGTGACTTGTTGGTTCTTAGGTGGGTGTCAAGTAGACAGCATTTATTTGGGTCTTGTTTTCTTATCCATTCATCTACCCTGTGTCTTTTGCTTGGAACATTTATTCCACTTATATTTGTTATTATTGATAGGTACTTATCTATTGCCATATTATTTCTTTATGCCTGTGTTTTTCATTATCTTTTTCAACTTCTTATTATGACAGTCACTTTAACATTTCTTGCAGTGCTGGTTTGATGGGGATAAATTCCTTTAGCCTTTTTTTGTCTGGGAAGCTCTTTATTTCACTATCTATTTTGAATGATAGCCTTGCTGGGTAGAGTATTCTTGGTATGAGATCCTTGTTTTGCATTACCTTGAATACTTGATGATATGGAGTTCAGAATACTGATTATAATGATGCTCAACAGCATGAAAAAAGATATAGAGACTATGAAGGAAATTAAGAATGACATAGTAGAAATAAATTTTAAAAAATTGGAAGCAATGAACAGCAGATTAGGGGAAGCTGAGGATCAGATCAGCGAATTAGAAGACAGGGTGGAAAAAAATCACTCAGGTAGAAAACCAAAAAGAAAAAGCAATTAAAAAACAGGAATATAGTTTAAGAGAGCTGTGAAACAACATGAAATGTAACAATATTTGCATCATAGTGGTGCCAGAAGAGGTTGAATGTAAGCAAAGATTAGACAACCTGTTTGAAGAAATAATGGCAGAAAGTTTTTCTAACCAATGAAGGAAACAGTCACACAAGTTCAAGAGGCACAGAGAGTCCCAAGCAAGAAGAACCCACAGGGGCCCACACCCAAACACATCATAATTAAAACGCCAAAAATCCACGGCAAAGAGAGAATCTTAGAGGCAGCAAGAGAAAACAAGCTGTTACCTACAAAGGAGCTCCCATAAGGCTGTCAGCTGCTTTCTCATCATAAACTCTACAGGCCAGCAGGTTATTTCTTTTAAAGGGGGTATATTAAAGCCAGCTAGCCAGCTAGATACCATTAAACATGTGAACTCACCAGAGAGACAAAGGGCATTTTTTCTTCTGGTATTTATTTAATAAACTTACTGAACACCTAAAAAGAAATGAAAGGAAAAAGGAAATGAAAAAGGAGGAAATGAAAAAGGAAAGGAAAGGAGAAAAAGGAAAGGAGAGGAGAGGAGAGGGGAGGGGAGGAGAGGGAGAGGGAAGGAGGGGAGGGGAGGGGAGAGGAGAGGGAGGACCCTCCTCTAACACTGCAAGCCTGTCTTAGAACTGGTCTCATAAAATGCCCCAAGATTTGGGACTGTAATCACAGTGGATCTTTGGGGCTGAAACTGACCTGTCCAATAAATATTAATGCCCTAATGGTATGCCAAACTAACACCCTTATTATTTTTTTCAGAGCATCACATCAAATAAATTAAAATTCTCATGTCAATTGACTCACTTGGCAGAAAGAAACCTGCACACTGTGAGAAGAGAGAAGATGGGAGAAGAGTTCAGAAGCCTTGGAAAGAGACAGGTGGAAGAGGCACCGGACAGTATACTAAAATGTGAATATCAACACCATCGACTGCCCCACTTCCTAACAAATCCAGATTATAATTTTCTCAATTTGGGAATGAGAGCTGTTCCACATCAAATCAGGTATAGTAATTAGCATTTTTGTTTCCGTATGCCTTAGAGAATATGATGATGATCAGCTTAGCTCAGGAAAAATGTGCATATTACTTGCACACAAAATCCTCTTCTGTAAGGACCACTAGTTATAATGCTCATTAGTTATAATATTATTAGTCAGAATTCCCATATTCTCTGTAATCCTGATCACTTAACTGCTGGAAAATCTTTCTTATGTGTAATGTAGTTTCATTCTATACCTTAAGCCTCTTCCACTGTTTCTGTCCTGTTTGCTTCAGAAAAGATTATTACACACCTGCTTGTATAAAATTTTCACATATGCTTACAGAGGGCTATGAAATTTTATCATGATTATTCCTGAAGTTGAAACTTTTCTAATCTTTTCTTACAGATTGTGGCATAGAGTGCTAGTTACTTTCCAATAATCAGTTCTCCCTTCTGTGTTACTTACTCAGTTATGTGATTACATTTTTTGAGCCTCTCTTGCAGCTAGGTGTGACCATGTGACTAGACTTTAAGCCAGTAATATGTAAGCACTGTGCTATGTGGATATTCTGAAAAAAATGTCCCTTATCATTTTGCCTTGCTGTCTGGAATGAAGACAAAATAGCTGGAGATCAATAACCATCCTGAGCCATGAGTTTGAGGTGTGATGGGCAACACTGTGTGTTGACCCTTCTACTAGAAATAAATTTTATGAGAATAGGCACCTTGTTTACCTTGGTCAAAGCAACATCCCCAGCACCTAAAAATGCCTGTAGTATGTGGTATAGGTTAAGGTATTGAATGGATATTGAATGAGTGAATGAATGAATTCACACCATACTATGTAAAACACTGATTCATAAAGTTCTTCCAGGGGATATTCAATCACCAGCAGCAAAAGCAAGGTCTCCGTTTCTGTCACAAAATCAAACTTTGCCATAAATCACATCACTCCTATTAGCTTCCCTTTGCTCTCCCAGATTTGCTACTGTTATAGAAGGAGAGGATATTTTCTTACTGTTCTGCAATGTTTTCTTCAACCAAAATATTTTAAAATCTACTTTCCTAATAATTTTTTCTATTATTTTTTGGCTTAGCAAGTTTTAAAATTTTTAATATTCTAGGTCATGCATTTCTTTCTGTGTGTATCTGTTGTTAAATGCAGGCACTACTTTGTCACAATATCTTAGGTGTCCTCTCAAGTCTACAAGAGTCATCCAGAATGGTATCTAATGACATTCCTAGGACATTAGACAAAAATATTATCACCATGGAATACGGTCACTAGGTCCTAAGGATTTAACTCCATGTTGTTTCCTGAACCTGAACTTCATTAAGCCCTTTCCCACTCCACTGTGGTCCCCACATTTCAATACATTGCTTGTTCTTGTCACCAAACCTTTCATATATCTTTTAAACTATTAAATATTAATAATCTCTGCTTCCTTGATTTTTGACCTCAGTTTTCCCTCCTGCTGTCCTTTTAATAAAGGGGAACACTCCCTCTGCTCCTTTTTTGTTTTCTTTTTTGGCACCTATGTGATGTAAATGTTCACACTTTTTTCAATTACATGTCATTTTTGTCCTAATATTTTTCTCTACTCTTCTCCAAAAGTTGGTGCTATTCCCGTTAATTATTTGGGGAAAATAATTAGCCTGCTTTTCTATTTCTGTGAGATCTATTTGTGGTAGAACCCCTTGGTTTTGCTCAAAGTTCTTTTGAACCCACCCAGCTTTGAGGAAAGATATTATTTGGGTTTTGTTGGATACTTTCAGCTTTTCTGAAGGGCACACTTCTCGACACCTCACCCTCTCCTTCCCAGGGGCTTTCCCTGTAGGAGCCTATTAAAATAAAGACAGAGGTCATCCGACGAGCTCTTCCTAAGTCTCTCCTCTACTAGAAATGTCTCTGTGGCCGCACAGGTCGTGCTCCTTCCTGGCCTCTCCGTCCTTCCAGAGCTCGTCCATCCCTGCTCTGGGTGCATCCCTCCTGCTCACAGGGGGCCTTGCTCCCTTCATTCTCCTGGCTCCTCTAACTTCTGTTTTTTTTCTCCATTGCCTTTTATCCTTTAACATATAAATATACTTGTATTTTTCATCTAAAATTAAAAATAGCAGTGTAGAGGAAAATAGTAGTGTATTTCCTTCTAACTACTGCCACATCTCTCTTCCCAGCCAAATGTTGGGGAAGAGAAGCCCTCAGTTGCTGTCTTCACTTCCTTGCTTCCTGTTCACTGCTTCACCCCAATGCTGTAGGCAATGGCCTTTGTAGCTTTCCTGCCCTCCTGACAACACTGGACTTGGTTAGGAAATTATGTATGGAAGCTGAGACCTGGCCAGATCTGTGCCCTTGGTAAGGGGGTGGAGTGGGTGCAGGGCAGGGAGGGGGCATCCTGAACCACTGCCTTCCCTGTAAGGTGGGGGCCTGGAGGGAACTCTGGGCGGGATTGTTCCCTCGTAACCAGGTGACCGCGGAATGTGCTCTGGTTGGCTGGTGCCAACCAGGTGAACTGCCTTCAGTTGAGAAGCAGCTGTGGAAGGAGGAGGAGCTTCGGCTGTGCTCTCTTCTTGCGGTGGCTGTGATTCTCAGCAGTTGTCTGATCTCCACACCTTTGGACTAAGTCAGGCTGCTCGCCGTCCTCACAGACTAGTCAGCTCAGTGGAGGCGGTCACAGCTGACAGCAGGGGGGGCAGCAGCAGGGGCACAGGCGGGCCTTGAGCCCTGCCCAGGGCCTGGCAGCCCAGTGGCCCCTGTGCTGTACAGGGCTTTGGCACTGTTGGGAGTTGGGGGGTGGGACTGTTGAGTGAAGGCAGTGACAGCAGCAAGGAGTGAAGGGTCCTCATGGGGAACAAACTGTCCTGCTGCTGCCTGAAGCCCAATGCCAGCCCCAAGCTGGGCCAGCACTCTGGGGGGCGGCCTCGGGAATATGAGACTCCTGTGTATGGGGGGGGCTCCAGGAACTCAGTGGCAGAACCACCAGCCACGGCTGCCATGGAACTTGACAACTTGCATTCCCTGTTCTGTGATGGCCACCCTATCCTGCGCCTCAGTGACGTGGAAAAGCCCGACGGTAAGGAGGTGGCGGGTGTCTACTGCTCTCAGAAGTACCTCTGTCCTGTGCTGACCCCAGGGTCCCCTAGCAGGGAGCCACCCCCTCAGGCTCCTTGGCTGGAGCCGGCTTTCATGGAGCTGGCTCTTCCTGGCATCCCCACTCCTTATTCCCTTCCAGTCCTGTCTGGCCAGTTTCCTTCCCTGTTCAGTACCCAAACCCCCCAGTTCGTACTCCCAACCCAGCCTGAGACACTCCAGGCCTTGGCCCTTCCTGTTTATGCCTCTGTTTAATGTCTCGTGGGCCTCTGTGAAGACTTTTGGGTATATTTTCTCCTTTTTGTCAGTGAAAACTTGAATCCCCCAACTTCAGAGTATCCATCCCATCTCCCTCTCCTTACTTATCCGTAAGGTACTTAAGTGAAGGAACCAGGTAGGGGCTGGGGATACCCTGGCTCCCTCCCACCTGTTAAGATAGTTGATACTCAGGACAGTTCACATGCAAAGATGTTAGAGTTTATTATTTCAATTCAAAATAGACAACTGACATGGACTCTATGTGGTTTTCAGTTGCCTGCCTAGAAGCTGCTTTATTCCTCCCAACTGTAATTTGAATACAGAGGGAAATGGTGGGAGAAGGACTTGAAATTACTGAGTGATGTGTAATGTGCTGCCAGTGCTACCGAGAATAGTTGTTTGGTTGTTTTTTTACACAAAGGAGAACCCTCTCAGTCTGATTATTTTAATATATTTACTTCGACACAAATATTTCTTCAGTCTTACTTCAGTGACTTAGCAGAAGTCACTTTCATATTGCCTGTTCTAAGGAGGGGTGGGGGTTCACAAGAGTGTTGGTCAAAAGTTTCAAAGGAGAAGAACACATAGGTTTAGACTAATTTGTAACAAAGTCTTGGGGGTTAAGACGTCAGAGCGTGCACAAGAATGTTCGTCTCCATGGCTCCCCCTAGGTCCTCTCCCCTCCTGCAGGGAGATTCCTGTCTGACTGTGAGAATGTTCAGGTAACAGTCCTAAAGACCAGGTGCCTAAAGGGGTTGGGGACGAGGCAGGGGAGGGGGAGGGAGAAGAAGTGCTTGTGTAAAATAAGCCTGGGTATCAGTGTAGCTAATGGGGACTGTGGTTTTGAAGTAGAAAACATTCACAAAGATGTTAAAACCCCACTGGTTCATTTGCTTCATGTAAATGCCAGAGATTATTTCATAGAGCAAATGTACTATAGCTCTTACTCTATTTAAACTTTAGTTGAGCTTTTAATTTCTTTAAATGTTAGAATAATTAGCTGTGTGAATTCACCCAGATGGTGCACATGACTTTGTAACTGAAAAGTACTCGCTTTTCAGAATATTCAAATATTGTGAAATAAATTAACAAGTTATGTGAATTAATTAAGTGTACCTTTAAGCACAAGGCAAGTAAGTACCTGTGAAAACTTCTGCTCGCTCTGCTTGGCGCTGCCAGGTAAGCCTCTGAGTGATTTTATAAACCAGTTAGTATGGGTAGTGTTGGATGAGAGGCTAAAGAGGACCTTGATTTAATTCTTTTAAGGTGTACAACTCACTTCCACGTATATCTCCTTTGGCCCTTCTCACTGCAAATAAGGCCCGTGTATACTCTCCCTCCATTGCTGCCGAGGAAACCGAGACTTAGGCTGTGAAGTGACTGTGGCACAGCTGCTGAGCAGAAGAGGCTGACGTGCAGGTGGCAATGTGCCAAATTCAGTTTCTGTGGTGCTTACAAAGTCTTTAGATTTTGGCTTATATTTCGTAATTTCTCCATAAATCGAGCCCATTTTAACTTCCTCCACTCGTGATTACTCCCATTTGCAATCATTGTATACAACTCAGAAGCAACGGCTGCTCCCCCTGTGTCTATAAACTCATCACAGTGGGTAAGAGTCAAAGTAGAAGTCACGGGGGAGCAGGAATTTCCCCGGGTGCGAGTTGCTGTGTTTTAAGGAGTGTGTTCCGACGGCCTCGGATGGAAGCCGACAGAGCTCTGGACGCAGAGGGACCTTGTGAGAAGCTGGTGAGAGGGCAGGTCAAGGACCAGAGAGTGAGCACAAGCCTGTAGTGAGTAATGTAAACCAGAGAAGCTGGAAATACAGGGTTCAAAGTATAGAATTGCCTTTTATATTGAATGTGATAGTTTTTTTATTTCAACTTGTTTTTCATTTGGGGCCACATTCAATAACGTGATGTGAGAAACCTCAATTTCAGCATTTGCCTGTTATTAAGTTTCCATAGAAACAAGGTGAAAATAGCAAATGTAAAGTCCAAGGACACTGAAAGTTTGCTTTTAATGTCTTTATTTCAGACAATTTCATATCAGTTTCCCCGGAAATAGGAAATACCTACTTAGATGTAAAACATTCTGGCTTTTCTGTGATGGAGAATTGAACCATGTGCCTCTTACACAGAATCACGCTTGAATGATGCTCTGCCTTGTTCTTCTGGAACAGAACGTGGTTTCTTGAAGTCATTTCCAGGGGATATTCTTAAGAGCCTAGTACAGATTTCAGACAGACTTAAAAGAATTTGTGTAGCACCTTGCCTTTATCTAACAGTATATCGAATATAACTGATGGTGGCCTCAGTAACACAAGAAAGACACTAAGGTCCTGTCATCCAGTGTTGTTATTACTCACCAACTGCTCACACAGCCTTTCATGTCCTGACCTCATGAGCTTTGCTAATTTGCTGGCTCAAGGTGCTCTCTCAGGGGACCCTTCCTCCCGCTGCCCCTGAGGGGTGCGTAGGAAGGAACTGGCAATACTATGAGGAAAAACCTCTGGGCAGCAGATCTTCACTCTTTCCAGGAGCTATTTTAAACCCTCTTTTTTTCGTGACAATATTAATAAGCATTTGATGTAAAAGACTGGAAAATACAGAAAAGTCCCTGGCTTATGCTGAGAACACCCAGAACTTATTTTAATATTTCGGTGTTTATTCTTTCTGAACCTTTCTTACGCATAAAATACAACATTTGATTTTACAAAAATGCAGTCACTGTTTGTGTGCTGCTTTATAGCTCTTTGGTGTAAAGAGAAGTAATGACATACAGCCCCTGGACCTGTGCCTGACCCCTGGAGAGTGCACTAGGCTGTATTTCCAGTCAACTGCATGGAGCTCTGCTGCAGGCCTTTTCATAACTGTCCCTGTACGTTCAGATGGTTGGAGCATCATTCAGGTGCCCAGTCTTTAGGATGGGCCATGGTCCAAAGTTGAACTGTACACAGTCCCATTATAATGCTTTATTCTGGGGACCCAGATAAAAACAGATGCATTGTACTGACCTGTAAACAGATGATATACTTTCATATAACTAAATTAGGATGTCATTTTGCACTTAAGGTATTTTAACAGTAAATGTTCTTATCCCAAATTAACGTCACCATTGGTTTTTCAGTGGACAGCAGAACTCTTTTAGGTTTTTTGTGGGTTTTGTGTCTCTAATTCTGAGTAACTACTATAAGATCTGAAAGAAGTGCTGATCTTAGATGACAAATCTAAAGATTGCATTTGGTAAAATCTTAAGAGTTATAAGAGAATTGGGAGAAACTTAATTGACTTGGGGTACACTGAAATAGATAGATATTTACTGGGCACCATTCCAGATGCAGGACAAACAGTGATAGTCAAGGCCAGGCTCCCATCCTAGGTTTCTACATTCTAGAGGATCCTAGGCGCGGAGAGCACATGGACAGTCAAGAAAGTCAGGGTTAAAGACGGCTGCTCTCTTTAGTGACACTGAGCCGGTCTGAAAATGAGGGAGCCCTGTGAACACGCTCCATGCAGTTCCTCAGGTGGGGGTGCGCAGAGTGCAGGCCACGAACAGCAGGCTGGGGGGGGGGGGGGGCTGCGGAGACTGACGGGCGCCGGGAGGAGGAAGGCGGTGCGTTCAGACCTGCATTCCGGTGGGCCTTGACAAAAAATACAAATTTTAGTCTAGTAATGGGAAGCCACTGGAGGATTATATGTAGGGAAATGATGCTAATTGTATAAAGAGAGAGAGGAACAGCGAGGGAGAGAGAGAGAAGCTCCCGGGTGAGAAGGGGGATGCAGGGGTGTCAGGTAGACGGCGGGCAGAGTAGCGCAGGGGAGTCAACCGTGGATTGAACAGAAACTGTAAGGGCCTAAAATGGGCCGAGTTAAGGAAATTAAGTCTAAATGTAGTGACACAATAGGAATGACAAGTCACAGAGAAATAAACTGGTAGGTCCCCACCTTAGACTACTATGGAGCTATAAAAAATAAAATATCTCTTTCCTGCTATGTGGTGATCTCCAGGATAAGTTACATGGAAAAGGAAGGAGAGGACATCCAGTGATGTACATGACAAAGCAGGGGAAATATGTATTTGCTTATTTTACAAAAATGCTGAGAGAAATTCCTGCTAATTGTGTGACTTTGGTTCCTTTCCCTTCAACGGGCAGCCAAGGCTCACATTTACTTAAGATGACGTGGGGGTGCTGGTTAATGAGCGGGCACTTCATACACTTCCTCTGAAGTGATGCTAAATGTTCATATTTTGCTTTTGAATTAATTTATGAAAGCTTTTTTGTCATTTCTTGGTGCTCTATATATAGTACATACATTCCTCTTGCATTTCATTTCACCCTTACAGTGTTTTGAGTTCAGTAATATAGGAATTTTATCTGCTTTACATGTGAGAAGACAGGCTCTGAGTGGTATAAATTGAGTTTTCCGAGGTTTGAACATCAGGTTGCTGGAGCAGGAATGTGAATTTCAGATGGATGGACACAGGGATAGGACTGATAGAGTGACATGTCATGTGATCAGCTTTGGGGATACTACCTTTTTTCACACACCCTTTTTCTAGTGTGTTAGAGTAATTAAACTTCAGGGTTAAAACAGTAACATTCCATAATTTGAGATGAAATGGAGGTAAATTGTTACTCAGGAATGTTCCTAAAAGTCCAAGACACTGAGCAAAGAACCTTTAAAAATACATAATGGAAGAACGGTGTACTTCACTGTGGGAACTGTCACGTCTCGGTCACAGTCACTGACACGTGTTGAGGCTCAAACAAGGCAGCCCTGAGATCCAAGGCGAGGCCGCTGCAGAGGGGGTTTGGAAGCCAGAGCTGGGAGGGGCAGAGGCTTCCTAGGAAGCAAGGCTCAAGGAGCAGCAGCCTGGGGGCCCCAGGGGCTCACCCTGTGCCCTTGGGTGGGGCAGCCAGCTCCAGGCCCTGGGGAAGGAGCCACCTGCCTGGGGGGAAGTGCAGACTCAGAGAGAGAAAATCATTAGTGTATAATCCACTTGTTAGAGTCTAAATTTCGTGTTATGGGTCAGGAAACTAATACAATGTATAGTAAATACAATGTGTAGTTTAGGGATAGAGCAGTCAGTACATGCAGGAACCTTAAGTGAACAGGTGCCCAGCAGTTGGCCTAGAAACTTCTGACATTTCTATTTAATTGGAATAAATTGAAATCAATGTCTTTCTGAAAAATGCTGCTTAAAACCACACTATAAAATAGTGATGCAGTATTTGTCATTAGCAAAAAGTGGAAGTTATATATATATAAAATTGTTGGAGGCTATAAACAGAAAATATTTTATGAAAGGCTCATGCAAATTAATAACCTTAGGGTTCTCGTGGGCACAATACATACAGTACCTGTAAACAAAAGGCAACTCACCAAGGTGGAAATAACACTGTTAACTGTGGTCAAACTATATAATCAAAGAAATGCAAATTAGAGACACTGTGAGGGTCCTCATTCACATAACTAGGATTTCTTTAAGTATTAAAGCTGGGGTGGAAGCTAAAACTGGCATGCTTGGTGGCATTATACTCTAGTGTGCCCTCACCTGTTTTAGAAAGCAAATTAGTTGTATGTATTATGCCATAAAAACAATCAAACCTTTTGGTCTAGCCATTTTATTTTAAAGAGCTTTTCTAAGGAGATTCAAAAGATTGTTTAAAACCATGGACTTGTATGACCAAAGTTCACAGAGCAAAATCCAAGGTACTCCTTGATTCAGGACTGAAGTGAGCTTCTCAGAACTTGTCTCAGTTCTGCTCCTGTGGATTTCTCCTGAAAAGGCTTCCTCCTCATGCTGGTAAAGTCAATGCCCAGAGCTCCAGAGGCCCTAAGGCTCCTAGAGGTCAGCTCTGCCTTTCTCTGAGGTTCTTGGGAGGTGCCAGACCAGCTGGGATTGATCGGCCAGCCCTGGGGCATGTGCCTGCCCTAGGACCGGGTGTAGGGTAGGGGAAGCTTCAGCTTTGTGTTTGTTACTTGAACTAATTTTTTTTCTGAATGTTGTCCTTTCTTTTATTTCAGCCTTCTTGATTTGTATATTTTGAGCCATAGCAGCACACCTTCTTTTGTGGTGTGTGTATGAGAGAGAGAGAGAGAGAGAGAGAGAGAGAGAGAGAGAGAGAGATAGTGTGTGTGTGTGTGTGTGTGTGTGTGTGTGTGTGTAAGCCCGCTGCTGCTTTGATTCAAGTACATACTTTTCCTGGGCTTTCCAATGAAATTTTTAATTAAACTTTATCATGCCATAGGCCCCAATACATAACATGGCAACTTCTGCAAACATATGCTGTTAGTTTTTATTCAAATTCAGTGTATTTGCTTTATTTTTGGTAGGAAATAGTGTTGAATTCTCTCAGGAGCCGGAGGTTAGGGCTAGTCTGATAGTCTCTCCCTCTCACTTTGTGCACACCTGAGTTACTTTATTTTTCCAAATTGCTCACATGGTCTCATATTTCAAATATGTGGGGAAAATCCTTTAAAATAATTTTATGAGTTTTTCACAGCAAAATATTGAATAGAATAGTGTCTCCAAAGGCAATTTAATAAACTTGAAATTCAGGGAAGGAGCTTCCTTGAAGAACAAGACAATTGGCTCAGTTATTTAATTTCTCTGCTGGCGGGACTGTCAAAGTGGACGGCTCAGATGTCTACTAACCAGCCCGTCCCGAATGATGTTTGGGCAACATTCTAACTGTGTTACTCGGAGGGGAAAGTCTTCTAGGTAAATACATTTGGACATGATGTTAGACTTTATTCATTACTATAGTTTTAACATATCAGTAAGCATTTTGATTCTCCAAGAACCAGGGCTATAGTCTATTTATATCTGAGCTCCAAATGCCCTTTTAAAAAACAGGACCAGCCCGGCCGGCCATCGTTCAGCAGTTGAGCGTCGACCTAGGATCCAGGCAATCGGGGTCCGATTCCTGGTCAGGGCACGTGCCCGGGTTGCGGGCTCGATCCCCATTCGGGGGCTTGCAAGAGGCAGCCGATCAATGACTCATCATTGATGTTTCTATCTCTCTCTCTCCCTCTCCTTTCCCCTCTCTGTAATCAATAAAGATATACTTCAAAACAAAACAAACAAACAAACGAAATAGGACCATTATTATGTCATTTGGGGAATGTTGCCTTCACCATTATTCTATCAGGATCTTGGTCTCCTTTCTTACAATATTGGTTAAATGGTTTGAGGTGGACATTACTAAGGCATATCATATAGTTTGTTTTGTAAATGACAACTTTTTATTGCTTTTAGTGGGGAACATTGTGTTATTAAAATTCAAGTACGTGTTTGGTATTCTTGCCTAAGTAGAAGATTATCCCACCTCGGTGCAAGGTGCGCTGCAGGGGACCTACTTTATGTGTTCACAGCAGATTTCATGTTTGCAAGCAGCCCTATGATCAGGTCGAGAAAGAATTCTTATTGAAGCCCCAAATTAATCATGGGGCATGGAAGGAAGAAATCAGAGTTTAGCTTTGGAAATTGAGGGCAGAATTAAAAAATCACTTTGACGAAAGTATAAAAATTCACCGTCGTGAAAGTGTTCCTGTAGATTAGAGCACTGAGCTCTTATGCTGTCCTTTAAAATGCGCCACGATGAACAGCCCCAAGTAAGCCTCAGCTGACTAAGTAAGTTCATTATCTGAATGGAGTTAGAATCAGCCTACGTGTGTAAAGAACATTTTCCAAAAGCAGCTCACTTGATTTGGGCCTATTTGATGTATTAGTGAGTATCTGACACTAATTGGCCACAGCATAACTTGCTTCTTGAGACTGTTTCTGGAATTCGCTAGTCATATCAGCATAAAAGAGAGGGATGGTATTTCTGATTGATAAGTAGGAGGGGGAAAGCACATATATGATTCATCGATTATTTAGGTGCAAGTTAAAAAAAGTCTAAGACATAGCTTGGTTTATTCCTCATGTATAGAAAGATCCTGCAATTTTTAATTTCCCCAGTAGAGTTTTTATATTGTTGCCTTTACTAAAATTGTCTTCCTTCCATTACTTAACTCTTTCCAACACCGTTTTAAGTGATTAAAATTGATGTATAGCTATTTTTTAAATTATCTATTTTTCTACTCAACTAAATTAGTATGCTTATTTCTCTTCTTCCTATACAGAGTGGTATTTACAGTTAATCCCTTCCGACCATCCAAGGGAAAGAACAATTTTCCTAAAGAAATATCAAATGGATGGTAAGTCAAGATAGGATTTAGGGCACAGTTAGGTTTTTATTTGAAGAAATAAAAAAAAAAAATCAGTTGTTTATGTATGAGGATTGAATTTGTGATTTTGCCTTTATTTTACATAGCGCTCAACCAAATGCTCCATCCTCCCCACATCTAGAACTTTCCAGCTCCTCCCAGCTCCCTCACCTGCTGCAGGGCTGCCCGGGGGCATCGGAGCAGACAGGCCTGCGGGGCCCCAGAAGCTCAGCATCAGCAGGGAAACTAGTGTCAGCTTCCTGTGCCCTGTTTGTTTTAGGAAAAGAGTCAGAACTGTAGGATTTTATCACCCTGCTTGCCTGCTTATTTTCCTTAATGTTATGTTAAATCGTGTTTACTTGCTTAAAAAGGCTCACAGATCCAGTTTTTCAGTTGATTAGACAGCAGAGGCAGGAGAAGGGCAGGCTCCAGTGTATCTGAATTAACGCAGCACAGTAACGGTGGGGCTTTTTAACATGCCTTTTCATGGTACGTGTGCATTTTGACTTTCTGGAGCTGATCGTTTTCGGTAGGATTGATGTATTTCTGTTTCTTCCAGAACCATGGGCTGCTCTCATGTAGAGAGGGGGAGACAGTAAAGGAAAAGCTGCCTTCAGTCCTAGGAAGGTGCCTGTGATGCCCCCCCACCTTCCAGGAGGCAGCGGGGGGCACAAAGTGCAGCCCAGGACCCTCTTGGAGCTTTTAGTTTTCTTCTGATCTTTGTTAGAGCAAAACAGTTTTGTGCATTGTAGGTGTTTAGTTAGGTTAGCCACACTCATTTTACAATTTAAACTATGGGATCCTTTGCAGGATATTCCAGGTGGTTACCAGTCAGTGGTGCAGGATGCTTCCAGGGGCCTGGCCAGAAACTGGTTCTTGGAGCCGTCAACTGCTAGATGCTGGTGACTCAAGTAAAGTGGGTGTAAATGCAGAATTAGGAACCAGGGCTCAGCAGTGGCTCAGAGATGCAGCAGTTAAACTTGTTCATTAGCTGACTCTCACCCGGCCTAATTAGCTTTGCCTTTTCAGTACATGGAGCGGCTTTGATTTGTACCTAATACAGAATCTCTCTTAGGTCAAAACAGTAAAACATAGGTCAAAGTTTTACTTTATGGCACTAATCTTGCCAGGGGATTTAAATTATAAATTTTGGGGAAGTGATAAAAAAAAAAATGGAGTGAAATTTGTCTTATTTTGCATGTTGGTATCTGTCAGGGAATCATAACTTTTGTTTCCCTGCAGCATATGTATCTGCATTGATCACTTATTCTTTTTATTCTTAGTGCGAGGAAAGAGGAGGAAGAGCTATTCACACCACGTAAGTAAACACTTGAAAAGTTAAGTAAGAAATTAATAATTGGAATTAAAAATTGTCCGCCATGATTTTTTGAAGTTTATGATGGACCCAGTGTCATCAGCGTGGCCCCTTTTTGATAGATTTTCTAAATCACTTCTGTTATCTTAATTATCAAACTTACATATTCAGGCTTAGTGATCCCCACCTTTTAAGGGTTTCCGACCTTTAAGTTAAATTTCAATAACATGTTTGTGATATAAAGATCTGCCTTAAATTTTTGCCTTAACTTTTAATCTTGTTTTTTACAAAATAAACAATATACTAGCTAAGTCAATTTTTAGCACTATTTATTGACTTATTGTCACAGCAACTGAAAGCTTAGCTTTCTCAACTCCAGCATGGCCTTCTTTCCCTCCCTCTGCCCTCTCAACATGTAACATGTTTTTTATAAAATCAGAATCAATGTTTACATTATTATATTGTATAAATATTTTTTCCTGCTGAGCCATATAGTTCTGTGGCTGTGCCTCTTCCTTGTATACCCTTCATTCTTTTTCTCAAATACAGGGTTTCCCTAAAGATGTGTATGCACTTTGAATGATTATAAAGTCAGTGTTTAGTAACATACAGTTCAGTTTCAGAATTTGAAGGAATCTACAGAAAGATATAACTTTTTGGTCACTGCTTGATTTCAAACTATGACCATTCTGGTCCAGGCACAGATGATAAGGCAAAGCAGTGGAATCACAAACAGCAAGAATTATTTTGTGCCTTATTTTGGGCCCTCAATTTGTTGACTGTTGCTGGTTTTGTACCGTAAACTTTATCTTTTATGAATCCCCATAGAAGAAAGTCTGGTAGGGTAAGTTTTCTCTGCTCAAAGCTTAGTCTGTCTTCCCCCATTACTTCAAATCAGTTAAACCTGGAAAGCAGTGGAAATTGAGTGTGTTACCAGCTGTTACAGTGTGTATACAGTTTTGGGACCCCTATGTGACTGAAACCTGAGCACTTCTCCAGGACAATCCAAACCCCTTCTTCCTAGTCACCATGACCTCACACAGCCAGATGCAGCAAGTAGGCTGGTCTCCCTGCTTTCAAAATAAATTTTTTTGTTCCTAACAATCTAGTAATTTGGCAGAGAAAGATGGCTATCAGACAGAAATACTACATTTATGCTACATTAACATCATACCTAGTAAATTTTCACTTTTGTGAGTGTGCAATTAATTTTTTGATTATATTCACTTCTTGTTTTCTAACAAATATTTTTTCCAAAAATCCTGTAACATTTGTCACAGGCCTGTCAAAAATATTTTCCATTTCCTAAACAGAGTTCCATGTTTTATTGGAAGCAATCTCCCCCCTCTTGTTATCCTAGTCTAGTAGAGACTTGCTTTCCCTAGGCCTGCTCTGTGTCTGTTTTGTGGCATATTTCTTTAAAGTCACCTGGGAGCTCACATAACTGTTCTCTTGTATGGGGTCCCCTATGTCTTAGATCAGTGATTTTCAACCTTTTCTATCTCACGGCACACATAAACTAATTACTAAAATTCTGTGGGCCCAGCTAGCGTGCCTCAGCGGTTGAGCATCGACCTACGATCCCGAAGATCAGGGTTCGATTCCCGGTCAGGGCACATGCCCGGGTTGCGGGCTCTATCTCTAGCCGGGGGCGTGCAGCAGGCAGCCGATCAATGACTCATCATTGATGTTTCTCTCTCTCTCTCCCTCTCCCTTCCTCTCTCTGAGACATCAATGATGAGAGAGTTATTGATCAGCTGCAGCCCCCAACCTGGGCATGTGCCCTGACCAGGAATCGAACCCCGATCTCCTGAGCCACTGAGCCGCACCTGGCTGGGCAAGATATATTTTTAAAAACTAAAATAAAATTCTGTGGCACACCAAAAAATATATTTTTTGCCAACCTGACAAAACAAATAGGTATAATTTTGATTAACTCACACTGGACATCTACTGTTGTGATGGCTGTTTTCATTGTTTATTTGATAATCTCAGGGAAAAGAGATTAGTGTCTCTGCCTGAATAGTCAGGTATTGCATGTTTTAAAAATTCTTGTGGCACCACAGTGTCCTGCACTTACACTGGTTGAAAATCGCTGTCCTAGGTGGTATGTTTTCTTCTTTCTTGTTAAACTCCCTTGTTTTACTGGAGCACTTTTTCCAGGGAAAGGATACATGGACAGAAATTTTTTAGAGATCTAGCCTCTCTGAAATGCTTCCTGTTTAATAGAGTGTAGAATTTTAGATTGAAATTAATTTTTTCTGTTCTAAAAACATTTCTACTCTTTACTCACCACAGTTGCTCTTAAATCGGTTGACATTGGATGATACATTATATATTACCAATTTTAGTAATTTCCCCATCCCTTTCTTCCCTGGAAACTTTTAGAACCTCTCTATTCCTGGGATTCTGGAATTTATAATATGCTTTGGTATGCACTTTTCCATTTTATTGTGGCCATCAAGGCTGCAGGTCTGATCTGCTTTCAGGGTATTGTTTTTGATTCTTTTCCTTTTTTCTGGTATTCCCATTACTCAGAAGTTGGAACTCTCAGGCCAGGATTCCTGCAGGAGCCTCTAAGTTCTTCCCCTTCTTATTTCCCATTTTGTCTTTTTCTACCTTCTGGAGATTTCCTTGCCTTTATGCCCCAGCCCTTTCATAATTCTCTATTTTGTCCATCTTGTGTTTAGTGTACCGTGTCTCTTACATCCTGTCTTTCTTTTCTAAGGCATTTCGTTCTTTTACCAAGGCCATTTTTTGCCTTTCTGAGGTTAAGAATTACTTTTTTACGTTTTTCACTTGCTCCTGAATTTTACCAATCCCATTAATTTCCTTTTCTTTTATGCAGTAGTTTATTTTACATAGGACAACTCATTTGCTGATACCATAGGTTCTAAGTTGCTTTATTAAAGTAATCACTAAAAAAAGTGATGTTCTTAGCATGTAGATTTTAGGAAATGTTTTCAACTTTTGTTTATGAGTTCAGATTTTTTTAGTTAAATTCATTGGGGGGACGCTGGTTAATCGGGTCACATAGGTTTCAAGTGTGCATGTCTGTGATGCATGATCGGTATATTGCACTGTGTGCCCAGCCCCCAAAGCCAAGTCACCTTCCCTCAGCATATATCTGGGCCCCTTGCCCTTCACCACCCCCACACCCCTTCCCTCTGGCAGCCACCGTGCTGTTGTCTGTGTCTGTGGGTTTTCGTTTTATATCCCGCACGTGAGTGAAATCGTGGAGCTCTTCGCTTTCTCTGGCTGCCTCGTTTAGCTGAGCATCGTGATCCCCGTGTTGTCGCAGTGGCAGTGCTTCCCTCTGCTGGCGGCCGAGAGCTGTCCCGCTGTGTGTGCCCACAGCTGCTTCACCCAGACCTTCACCGGAGGACACTTTGTTTCCTCCCGTGCCTTGGCCACTGGGGATAATGCTGCAGTGAGCAAAGGGGCGCATATATTTCTGCAAATGAATGTTTTCAAATTTCTCAGGTATATAGCCAGAAGGGGGGTTGCTGGGTCATATGGTAGCTCTATTCTTAATTTTTGAGGACACCCCCTACTGTTTTCCATGGTGGCTGGACCAGGTTATGTTTCCACCAGCAGCGAACGAGGGTTCCTTTGTCTCCACAGCCTCTCCCACACTTGCTGTTACCTGTCTTGTTCATAGTCACCATCTGTTGTGATCTGTCCTACTTGTTGGCGTCCCTCAGATGTGTGGTGGTCCCTGACCGCCTGTTGCTATCTAACTGGAAGCACTAGGAGTGAGCAGAAGTTTCGCAACTGACAGGGCTGCACTGCAAGAATTTGGGGCGGATTCTGAGCCTGCCTTGGGTTCTGTAAGACACACTGGCTTCCTGACCGCTCTTCCCACCACTCTCTATGGGCACCAAGGTTGTTCTTCCTCCCCTTTGTTCTTATAGTGTGTATAGCTTTCTTTATGCCTTTAATTCTCAGGACATGTCTCTGAAAGGAAGGGGAGTGGAAATAGATTTGTGGTCAGTCCACAAATCTCAAATGTGTAGGTTCTAACTCAAACTTAGAACCTTATTTAAAACCAAAGTTTAAAGTTTTAATTTAATAAAATTAATACTAATCCAGAGAATATTTTTGGCTATTCTATTCTTAGCATACTACACTTTCCTACTATAGTCTTGGTTAAGAATTCTATTCAAACCATGCACTTTGCCGTATTGTCCCATTTATGTGCAACATACATGGAGCAGTTTTCATTAATGCATAAAGTGCTAGAAATTTTCAAATTAATAAAAAGTCATTAATTCTTAATATCCAAAATGTGTCTTGTGAAAAAGTAGAGAGAAAACAGTAAACTTCAGCTATTTTTTTTAATGGATTAAGATGAGACAGTGGGCACAATGGGCAGGGGCAGGATTTCAACAGGTACTTGACTTGGTAGTAAGGTTGGGGTTGTCACTCCTTAGACTTTTAGGCTAATTATTTGTCTAGTCTTTGCTATTGAACTTTAAGTCTACTAAGTAACTTCTTCCCTTTCTTGCAAAGATTGTAAAAGTCCATCTGTCCTGCCATTTGTGCCGAGTGAAGGAAGATACAGCAGGATTTTTGTCTCTGTCCATTCTAGTGACCAACCAGGGGTTCAGATACCTATGAACACTAAGTTTTCCGTAGTATTTTGATGCTTTTGTTTTCTTTGTATTTGCATTTTTTATCTTTATCTTTGTCACTGTAGTTTATTGAGGTTGTAAGCCATCAATAGTAAGTTTTTAACCACGAAGAACAATTGTTTCAAATTTTCAAGCAAGGTGAGGGGAAAGTAACCTGGCAGCCAATATACCCAGGCTTTGCTAGGAGGCTTAATTCTGCCCCCTCTGGGGGATAGTAGATACTCGATCCTGGGAAGCCTGAATAGTTGGGAGGAGGCCTGGACTGATGGCAGAGTGTTCAGTGTTCCTTTGGTTGGATGAGACCAGTAGAATGTAAGTTGCTGATTTACTAAATGAACCCCATAGAGCTGTGAGCCCATGCCTAATTAAAAATTTTCAATGTTTCAGCACTAATATTTTCAAATACAGAACAATATACATTTATAGTAGAAAAAAATTTTAACTAGTGGAAAATGTGAGCAAATATCACCCAAAGTTTGACCAACTAGTCTATATTTTGGTACATTTCCCCCCTCTTCTTTTTACTCTCGTATATATAGGATTTGGTTATAAATTACTTTATTTTGGTATTTTATATGCCATATTACACTTGTATAGCAGTGCTCTTAAAAGATAACCTTCCATTTAGAATAAAAGTATTCCAATGAGTTTTCACATTTCATGCCGTATTTGTCTTTTTGAGATCCCAAAAGTAAATTACAGGTTAACTGCATAGCTTAGGGAACATATCAGAGTGTTAGCTATAGTTAAAATATTTGTAGCTTGAAAGAATTTATTCCTCCAAATAGTGATTCTTTTCAAATTATGCCTTCTGGAACTTTAGGCTAATGAGGAATAAGTGGTTTGAAGTAAAACATCTGAAACTGGCAAAATTGTGTTTTAGATAATATAAAGATATTTCTGATTATTGGCTAGTGGCAGTTTTTAAATGCTCTGCATTTTAACAGATATCAGCTAGATGTTCTCCCTGTCCTGTCTTTGTGTATTTGCGGGAGATCCTGATGGGAAAGTGTGACCGCATGCTGAAAGCTGCTTTATAATAATATGAGAAAGGAAGGCTCACCTGAATTAGTTTATAAAAATACAGCAGCACCGATACAGTAGGCAGTTAGGCAGAGATGAACAGCGTCGGAGCGACAGGCCAGGTTTGTCACCAGGGTAGGATGCTTTTGTTCCTGGCGATGGGGACCTCGCCCCAGGGTGACCTTTCCTTCCCTAGCATATCACAGGTCATGCTGTTTACACCCCCTGAGCTTTCATGTTTGATATTTTAACCAAGAATAAACACACTTTTCTAAGTTTAACTTACTGTGATGTTTTCTTCTATTCCCATTTCCCTTCAGGTATTTCCAGATCACCATAGAGAAAAATATAGCTCATGCTCAACAATATTTTTAGACAACAGCACAATTTGCCAGCCCGAGACGAGAATCAGTGTGCAATGGTGAGTAAAATAGGCTGCCCGGGCTCAGTGACAGACACCTTATGCTACAGGCGTCCTACCCATGTGTGAGCTCATTTGATTGTTCTTTTCCATGATCAGGTTAAGAAACTGGTATCAATTATTATTGATTTCAATTTCCATTTTAATCTGAGAACATGGAAGACGGGAAAGCCAGTGAGCAAATATAAATTTCCCCCCAAGAGTATTCATCTTTACCTGATGAAATACTGTGGCTGAGACGTTGTTGAACAAAATGCAAGGAGAGGTGCTTCTCATTGACTCTTTCTCAAGAAAAGTGTTTCTTTATGAGATAAAGGCCTAAAACCACATGTGCTACTCTGGAAGCTGCTCTTGGAAGGAGGAGCAGCTCGGCCCCCACTGGCCCAGGGCATCTGCCTTTACACTTAATTGGAATTGGTCATATTTCCCCTGTTCTGTTTTTCTTGCACTATTTCTGTTTTAAAATTCACTTCTTCCAGGAAAAATGCACCAATCCAGGGTTAAGGAACAACTTCTCAAGGCTGATTTCTTCGTGGATAAAATTTGTTCAACTGAGGTTTTAATTTTATAGATATATTAAATTTAGTTATATATGTATATAGATATATAAATATACCTCCAAGACACTGTATAAGAAAATCAAAGCAGAAAAAGTGAGATTGGTGAAGTTTTATAAACATAACCACAGTCAGGTTTATACTTAAGCAAACGTAACAGTGTCATGATGCTGCTGAAAATTATTCAGTAAGTTCTGTGAGCACCACATAGTCCACAGTTGCAGATGCACTTTAAAAACACACTAAGATGAAACTTTGAAGCTACTTAAGAATGAAACAAAACCGAACCCTTTGGCGTTGGCCACGGAGTAGTATTAGCATCTCCTTGGGATATGAGCTGATTTTCCAGAACAGTTTGGGAAATGCTACCTGAAATATTAGTAGCCTCTTTCCTAATTTTATTTAGTCCTAGAAACATAATTTGTTCATAAACTTAATTTTGTTTCTATTGTACCAGCTATTTTACTAATTCTCAGTAACTTATACTTTAATTAAAAACTGGGAGTTCACAATCATAATACTGTAATTTTCTTCTCTCACTTATAACAGTAGTTGAGGTCAAATTGTGTTTCATCAAAAATTGAGCCCCATCCCTCTCTAAAGTCCTGAGCTTTGGCACCCATCACATAATCATTTAATCTTCTCATTCAGCCAGGACAATAAATCCATCCAGGGGTAAAAAGACGACTCCACTCTGGCTGCATTCCATAGGTTCTTTTGAATTCAAGGTTCTTATGTTACAGTATATAATTCAAAAGAAGTTGTAAAGACTAACCTTGTACAGACAAGTATGTGTTATGCTTTTTTTCACCAAATTTATCTAATTTTTGGAAGTACAGTCAGTTTTCATTTGCTCTAATCTGGTTTTGAAAATGATCAGTACATTTACTATTTGTAAAATAAAGGTTTACTGAGAAAATTATTAGGAATGGTTTTGAAAAGATGTCTATTATGGGGCAGTAGCGCATTGTTCCCAATGGGGTGGGGGAGCCTTATTAGAATCACGGATGCAGCTTTTTTCAAAATGTGTGTCTCTAAACACACGCAGCCCCTGTCCCCTCCCCCAGCACACTCCCTCTCACAAGCCTTTGATGAGCTGAGGAAGGATGGGGGGCATCATTATATGGAGAAAAGCATCCAGGGCGATCCTGATTTCAACCCTAATCCATGTGTTCACATTGCAGTCACCTGAGAAGCTTTCAAAGCAACCCAGAGTCACACCCAGTGCCGGTTAAGTCAGAGCATCTCAGGGCGGAGCCAGGCGGTTTTCAAAGCCCCTCTGAGGATCCCAGTTACAGCCAAGCTTGGGCAGCACACTGCCTGGTGAGAGGGCAGGAGGGAGAGTCTGCTGCTCACCATTGCCGGGACCTTGAGCAAGTCAGTTTTCACCTTGGTTACCTTACCTGTAAAATGGGTTGTTGAATTAAATGTCATCACAACTTCCTTGGTTCTTTTCAGCTTATATGCTTCAAATTCTCTGATTTTAAAATCAGCTTGAAGATGAAACTGTTTGAAGCCCTATAGAAGCACCCATTAGATACTAACAATGTTACAGGCCTTTTTACAAGTGCGCATATTCTATAGACCTAGTTATAAAATTCAATTTTGCTTTCCCTCAGTTATTTTGAGCTTCATTTTAGAAACTGAGAGCAAAGAAGAAAAGCATATAACTTAATCTACAGTACTCCTTTGTTTCATATTACACGGAATCTGCGAATGCCTTAGGAATACAGTACCTTACACAGTGCCTGAGGACTTACATCTGCTCATTAAAATTGCACTTAAACTAATTTGGAAATAAATGTTATTAATATTACACTGTATACTGCTATGCTGCCTTGTTGGCACTGCTTGTTTTAGGAGAGTTAGACCTGTTGATTTTATAGGTTCTTATATATGCCCTTAAGTTTTCTAACAATTGTGTAAAAGTGATCTTAAATATTTTGGTTTGGTATAGAGAATTTAATTTACCTTTAGGCAAAAGATGGAAGATGGGTGGGTAGAAAAACTACTGTATGGCTTAAATTTAAGCATGTGTACAAGCAGATCTATCTTGTACAGGATCAAAGATTCTATGAGTGAAGGGGAAATGACAGGAGAGATGTGTAATAACTTCCATACTGAAATAACCAACCAGGCAGGCCGGGCGTGGCTCAGCGGTTGAGGGTCGCCCTGGGATCCAGGCGATCGGGGTTTGATTCCCGGTTGGGGCACATGCCCGGGTTGCGGGCTCGATCAGTGACTCTCTCTTCATTGATGTTTGTATCTCTGTCTCTCCCTCTCCTTTCCTTTCTCTGAGATCAATAAAGATATAAAAAAAGAAAAACAACAACAACCAAAACATGTCTTCTAACAGCATATTCCCTAGCATTTTGGTTTTCCTAATTTTGCTCAAAGCCAGAGAACTGCAACAAGGCAAAAAGTGCCCAAGAGCAACTGTTCTGAATGAGGATTTCATGGCCACTGGGCCCTGGGAAGGTCCTTCCCCACCACAATTCCTTTTAAGACATGTCTTCAGACCTAACATAGAATCAGTTTTTCCATTTTTTTCTCTCCACAGCCTGGTATTTGCAATATATTACCACATCAAGAAAAGGTGAGTTTTAAAACCTGTCTTGTTATTCTAGCTAATAAACCGATAAGATACAAATATTAGTGTTAGGTGATATATATGGACATTACTGGAGTAAGCTGTAGAATGTTTTTATTACATTATTAAAGTGAATCATTTTTGTCTGAGGACTCAACCCTTAAGCTGTTGAGGATTTCAAAGAATATTTGTTTATGTGGGCTATAGTGATATTTACTGTATTAGAAATTAGAAATTAAAATTGAGAATTTAGAAATGAGTCCCTTGTATGTTGAACCATGGTTTTTTGTAGCACTGTTGAAATGTTGAGCTAGATAATACTTTTTCCTGGGGGCTGCCTTGTGCGCTGTAGACTGTTTGGCAGCATCCCTGCCTGTCCTCACTAGATGCCAGCAGCACACTCTCCCCGCGCCACACGGGGACAACAGAGCATGTCTCCAGCCAGGGCGGGATGCTTCCTGGGGGACAAAATCACCCCGAATTGGGAACCGTACTATTAACATAATTTAGAGTAAAAGAGAATTACTTTGCACAACAAAAACATTGAGTGGAATTTGTGTCATTTATTTACATTTTTGCAAGTCTCCTTATGTCTGGTAATAGACATCAGCTGATCTCATGTATACCCTGTCTTCAGTCATTTGTGATTACTTCAGTCATCTCGATAATTTGTTTTGAAGAAACAATGTGAACACCATGCCTCATGTAGCTGTATGGCTAGATAAGGGTGAATTTTTAAAGCCTCCAGATAATTGTGCATATTCTTTGATATTGTACCCAAAGCGCACAAGTGCTGGTTTCTTAAAGTAGTTTCAGTGGAATTTTAAACCATATCCATGAACTTGTAGTAAGGTTTCTATTAAATTAATATCCATTCAGATATCTTGTATGCTGAATGAATCTTTTTATTGTAAATAATTTTATGATAATATTATGCATTGGTCATTTGGAAAGTATTGGTTCACATTACTTTATACAGTATTAAAATTCACTTTTGTTAGTTAGCATCATATCACCACCCGTCTTCCCTGAAAATCCTCTAAGTATTGAAAAGCTGTCAAGGTCATACAAAAAAGATCCAAATTTTCCCCAGCCTTGATTTTTAGCTTGATAGCTTGAATTGTGTCACTGGCAGCAAATATACAAGTTGTTTTCCTTGAAGTGACATGCTTACTTTTCAGTTTTGAGAGACTGACAGTTATACTATCAAATAAAGATGTTATTCAATAAAAAAAGTCAGTTGTTCAGCTCACAACTAAGTCACAAATGCTTTTCCTTAACAACCACTATTCGATATGCAGAAGTGCTTAATGCATACTTTCCCCCTGTCAGATATAAATAAGAATCAGCGTTTAATAACACCATCCTTACTGCTTTGTCAAGGATGTTCTCCAGTGAAGCAGAATTTGTTTTTCCACCAGTGGCCGTGAGGAATAGAGTGACTCCTAGCACAGGGCGGTTCCCCTGCCTTGACTCAGGCTCAGAAGCCAGTTTTACTGACTTTTCTTTTATACAGTCATTGCAGTGTCAGTGTAGACGCAGGCAATGCCTTAGGATTTCTCTAAAAACAGTTTTGGCCTCACGTGTCTCCTGAAACTGGTCTAGGGGACCCCAGAGGCCTGCAAAACACATTTGGGGAACCACTGTGTGGAAAATTAAACTTAAAAAACAGACAGGTTTTCCTGGCCACTGCGGCTCAGATGGAGCATCGCCCCAAGGGGGCAGGTTCCATTCCCAGTCAGGGCACATGCCCAGGTTGTGGGTTCGGTTCCATCAGGCCACGTTCCTGGGTTTCAGGTTCGATCCCCAGTTCGGCGTGTGCAGGAGGCAGCCTTTCCATGTGCGTTTTTCCCTTCTCGCCCTTCCTCTCTAAAACCAGTAATTGGTCATTTTTAAAATAAAAAGGCAAGTTTTTAACTCAAACTGTTTAAAAAAGAAGAAACACACAATAACAATATAATATAGGAAACTAACAAGAGAAGCGAAACTGGGAAACATGAGTCTCGTATTCACACGAATGGCCCGGCTCCTGCTCGGTGACGCGCTCCTGTGTGGCCCAGGGCGAGGCAGCAGGTCGCGTCTGTCTGGGTGACCAGCGTCGCCTGTCAGGGAGGGTCAGCGCCTGGAGGGGCAGCTCTGGCTGCTCACTGTGGAGGAGATTTCACAGAATTGGATGTGCTGGGTAAAAAGAGGCCAGAAACTTCTTACGGAATCTCAGAAGAATTAGTGGGACTTTGTTGAACATTAAGCTTCTCCCTCAACCCCCCTCTCCACTCCCAGCAGATGTGTTACTAAGATATTCACAATTCCTGGATTTGTTTTTAAAATCACCTTCTTATTTTATAGAGGTGGAAATAGATCCAAGGACATTTTTGATGAAAGGCTGCACCCGCTGACAGTAAGTATCAGTTGTATTGAGGTTGTATTTTTTCCCATATAATTATGTGTATTTCATGATGATTTGCTTAGAAATTAATCACTAGAAGAAAATTACTCCCCCCAGCTTGAAGTCAAAATTATCTTCCTTTGGTTTTTTCTTCACCTCATGTTGTATCTAATTCTCTTACAAAAGGAATGTTGTATAGGAAATATATCAGTAAGAACTGAGCTTCAGCTTTGTATAAGTAGTGAGCTAAGGTGAGTAAACATGCCCCATCCCGAAAAATGTATGTTTTGAAAACACAGTTTTCAGTAGCATCAAACAGTATGAATATTTGTAAATAAACCTAACAGATATGTGAAGATCTCTATAAAGAAAATTAAACAACTATTTAAATTTTGAATTAATTAGAATGGCAAAAGAATTTCCAGTTCCCATCTTCTGATGCCCTAGAGCAATATGTGACTGCTGCCTGCTGTTTAGCACGGCACAGCCTTAGGGCCCTGTGGGTACAGGAAACTGGAAACACATTTTCAGAGTTGGTTGCAGAGAAGTAGGACATGAGGATGAACAAGTCTTTTGAGTCTAAAGATAGTTTACATTTAGATAGAATTCTGTATGGGGAAGGTGGAAAGGAACATGTAACTTTTCTGAGGTTGTGCCTGCATTTTTCTTAAATGAGTATAGGTATTGAATCTCTATTGTTTTTTTAGGTCCCATTGTTTATATTTAAAAGACTAAAAGACATGTCACTCAATCAAAATTATTTTCAGGAGCACGTGGGCACAGGTAGGAGACGGCTCTCAGGAAAGCACTTTTTGTTTTTCTTCAGTGGATAGTGACATTGCATTTTTTCTCCTTTCAGCAGGAAGCGGTTCCAGAGGAAAACTTTGATCATAATCCTGATCCTGAAACTATTTATGGATTCATTCGGCCTTTTTTCAGTGCCCTAGAGCTAACAGCTGAATTTTCAATAACAACTTTGGTAAGATAGTTCTTTCAGAACTTTATTAAGGGAAACCTATCAAAGGAAGTGAAATACACACATTTGAGCTTAATAATCATTATGATTTCAAATGCCCTTGCTTTTCTCATCCCAAAACACTTGCTATTAATGGCAGCAGGAGAGGTTTCCGGTGTCTCCCTCCACACCTCAGGAGACATGTGCACACCTACAAGGTGTGCTGATGGGGCAGGATGTTGGCAATAACAGAACCTTGTGGGCCCTCAGGCAGTGACCGGTTCAGTGTAGGTCTAAGCTGAGTCCCAGGCTGTATTCCCCAGGCAGTTCTAATGTGTGTCCTGATTGGAAACTAAAGCCCTAAATTCTCTGTTCCTTGGATGATGGGTGTTCACCCATCCTTGCTGTCCTCTCATGCCTGCCTGTGAAGTTGCCCAGGATTGGCGTGCAGTGGTGTCTGACAAGGCTTTGCTAGTTGCCTGCTAAGCTACAGCTGTGTGAGGACCTTTGTGTCATTCATACAGAATTCCTATGGTCAGATTGTATCATCTGGAATAAGTGGTCCTATTCTAGTGAGAAGTAATGGGATTGTACTAATTGCTGCTCCAGCAAACCTAAAGGGGAAAGTCTGCTGCTTGGTCTGGAGGGAAAGATTCCTTAGGTCAGTGCCGCCTCCTTCAGTATTCAGTTCAAACCTTGGAGAGGCAGCCTGTGCTTCTGAATAGAGACCCCTCAATGGGCAACGGGTCAGACGCAGGACTTTTCATGGAGCTACCAGCCACTTGGAGCGCTTAGCACATGCTGGAGAAAGGCAGGAGTGGGGCTCCCATGAGGGGAGCAAGTGATACAGGAGGGAGAGCGTCTGGGTGGGAGGAGGCGAGTTCTCTGTAGACGAGTTAAGTTCGATGCACCTGCGAGACGACAGTGGAGGTCTCCAGTAATCACTCGAATGCATGGAATTAGAGCATGGATCTGAGCTAGAGGTAGGGAATTAGAATTAGCTGTTCAAATGCAGAGAAAGCATGTGAATAAAAAGTGTACAGAAGATAGAAGAGTTGGCATGAATAGGTATGCAGTGGATATTTATGGAATTAGCAACTGCTTGGCAGCATTTAGCATTTTGACCACACTCTCTTGAACCTCACTTACCTTGACTTCTTTTTGTTATTTTCTCCTTTGGCCACCACTCTAAGGCAGTCCTGGGGCCTTCTCCCTTTAGTGTGATAGTCCTTACAGATCTAAGTGCTGAGGATGGAGAGACCTCACTGAAGTGGGAAGATGAGGAGCTCTGTCCTTACAGGCAGAGGGGACAAGTGCAAGATTCTGAGATGAGAATGTGTTTTTTGTGATTGAGGAACAGTGAGGTATGGCCATTGTGCTCTGAGTGGAATGAGGGAAAGAATGTAGGACATGAGGCCGTAGAAGGGCAAGTCCTATATTACAGGGCTTTGTAGCTTTCAGGCCATGGGAAGAAGTTACATTTTTATTTGTTTGATGGGAATCCTTTGGCAGATATTGAGCAGGGGAGAGAAGTGCTCTTAGTTAGAGGCCGTCCTGGCTACTTTTGGGGAGAAGAGACTGTAGCTGGGAGTCTGAGTGGAGACCAAGAAGTCAGGAGGAAATAACAGTGACACAGGTGAGAAGTGACAAATAGGAGATAGCAGTCTGATTTCCAATGACAGGTGGAGATGACAAGAATTGCTAACCGATTGTACCAGATTAACTCAATTGGAGAGTTTTGGCCAAGCACCTAGACAGGTGGCAGTGCCCTATATGATGTTAGGGAGTGCTTGGGGAGGGGGGATGAAGAGCACTGGTTTGTATGCCAAAGGCACCGATGGCCTTAGCAATAGTAGCTTCAGTAGAGTGTCAGTGCCAGGGGCAGACTAAAGTGGGTTGAGGAGAGAATGGGAGATGAGAAGCTGCATCAGGGCATTTGCTGTGAGCAACGTGAGGAATTTTCTCAGGGTTTCAGGAGGCAGGAGTGGAACAAGATAAGCACATTCACTTTTGGGCAATCTCTGGTGGACGGAGGATTCTTCAGAGACAGGTAATTGTGGGAGGTGTTCTTCAGAAGTGGGACAAGATCGGCTTCACTGATAGAAGAGTTTCAGTGAGAAGAGAAATCTCAATTCCACTGTCACAGGATGATGTGGTATAAATTAATGAATAGTGGCACATAGGACATCTGCCAGTGAAGGTGATGGGAAGTTGAGAGATTGCCAACATTGTGTAAGTGCCTCTGATTATTCCCATAAAGTAGAAAGTTGAACCTTGTAAGGAGGTTTATTCTTAGAATACTCGACAGCGCTGAGTTTTGGGAGATTGGTGAAAACTTTCACTAAAAACACATAGTGTTCAATAACCATTTGTGTTTTAAAATACAGTTGAGTTTGAAAACCTTTGGTAAATCTGAGCTGTCAATCTGATAACCTCAGACAGTAAACATACTCTTTAAAGTGGGGACTTTCTTCTTTTTGTCAAATGGCACACATGCTCTTCTGAAAAGCATCCTTTGAGGTAACAAGTCACCACTTGCCTCTATAGCATTTATTTAGCTGTTAACTTCACCCAATTCTTTGCAGAATACACATCCACTATGTGAAAGAAATCCTGAAACCTCACCAGCTACCTGGCAGGTTTAGAGGAGGACCAGGGATAGACGCTGGCAGCTGTGTTACCACCTGAAAACAATAGAATTGACTAAGCTTCTGGTTGTGTGAGACAGCGATGAATTTCGTGAAATGATAATGGAGATGTGAAGCTTGGGGGATATAACAGGACTGTTCTTTGTGTGCGTGTGTGTTTCTTTCAAGGACACTAAGTCCAGGAATACTTGACAGCTTTGCCCTGCCTCACGCACACCTGTCTGTCCTGCCTGCCCTGCTGCACCCACAGCAGCCACTGGGGGGCTCTCTTGACGACCAGGTTTTATCTTCTGCTTGTGCCACAAAAGGAGTAGTTACTGTGTAAAGAAGATAGAAATGTGCTCAGTGTTACCAGGGATTTACATACTCAAGTGCTCTGTAAAATCGCCCCATAACTACCAGCCAGGTATGAAGCAGTGCGCATGGCAGGCACTCAGGCATCTGCGCCGGGCCTGGGTGTGCTGCCCTTTACCAGTGGGATGGTAATAACATTCCTTCAGGGAGCCCTTTGCCAAGGTGTCCATTCATTCCTGTCACCGAAAAGTGGGCTGGGGAAAAATGGGCAAAGTCGGCAACAGAAGTATTTGGTTTGCAGCTGTGACTTGGCCTCTGGCTTTGGCTGGCCCAGCAGCCTCTGTAGAACCTAAGAGTAAAAGGCGTGTCAGAAACAGATGAAATCTGTCATTCCTAACAGTTCTTACCGCAGCACTTAAACTGAACTAGAATCAAAGACCAGTGTTCTACTTTTGCAGATTTACTTAGAACGACTTACAGTTTATGCTGAGATCGACATTTGCCCCACGAACTGGAGGAGAATTGTTCTGGGAGCCATTCTTCTTGCTGCCAAGTATGTGGATGACCTGGCTGTATGGAATATGGACTTTTGCCGAATCCACCAGGGCATCACACTCAAGGACATGTGAGTATGCAAGGTTTTGGTGAACTTTCTAACCATTTTCCAATACCTCATTTGCCCCCATAAAGAATATTTATTAAGAAATATTTTTAAAGGTTCCATTGTGCAGAGAACTGAATGAGGCATACAAGTACATTCATTTTTTATCCACATTTGCTATAACAATTCATATTCTTCACTAATCAGTAGGACTTCATCTGTTATTGTTGTAATAATCTCTGTGATAATTTGAAATGTATTTCTCTGATGGCTATTGGCAATCATTTTACAAGCTCACATCCTAAACCAACAGTGCTATGAATATCTTCATGGCTTTCTGAAAGCCGTCTGCCAGTTCCAGTCCTTTTTTCCCCCTCTTTTTTATTTTTACTTATTATATCTTCCAATATTACTTTACATTCAATATTATTTTGTACTAGTCTCAGATGTACAGCATAATGGTTAGAAAATCGTATGCTTTGCAAAGTGAAATCATGTGGTATTTGTATTTCTCTGAATGACTTATTCCACTTAGCATAATCCCCTCTAGGTCCATCCATGCTCTCACATATGGTAAGATTTCACTCTATGGAAAGATTTCTTTTCCTGGCTGAGGAATATGCCATTGCTTTTTCATCCACTCACCTATCGATGGGCACTTGAGTTGCTTCCATAGCTTGAGGATTGTAAATAATACTGCAGTGAACACAGAGGTGCATAGATTGTTTTGAATTCGTGTTTTGGGTTTCTTCAGATACATTCCCAGAAGTGGAATCACTGCGTCATAAGGCAGTGCCCTTTGTAATTTCTTGAAGAAACTCCATAATGTTTTCCACAATGACGGCACCAATCTGCCTTCCCACCAAAAGTGCACAGGTGTTCCCTTTTCCCAAATCCTCCTCAACACTTGCTGTTTGTTGGTTTATTGGTGATGGACATTCTGACAGGTGTGAGGGGATATCTCATTGTGGCTTTAATTTGCGTCTCTCTAATGATTAGTGTTGTTGAGCATCTTTTCATATGTCTGTTGTCCATCAGTGTGTCCTCTTTAGAGAAGTGTCTGTTCAGGCCCTCTGTCTGTTTTTAATGGTATTGTTTGTACTTTTGGTGTTGAGTTATATATGTTTTTTATAAATTGTGAATAATAACCCCTTTACCAGATATATTGTTGTCAAATATGTTTTCCCATCAGTGGGTTGTCTTTTAATTTTGTCCATGTTTTCCTTTGCTGTGTTAAAACTTTGTAGTTTGATGTAGTCCCATCTGTTTATTTTTTTTTCTTTCACTTGTTCAGGTGATCTATCAGCAAAAAAATATTACTAAGAGAAATGTTCCAGGTGTTACTCCTTGATTTCTTCTAGGAGTTTTATGGTTTCGAATCTTATATTTAAGTTAATCCATTTTGAGTTTATTCTTGTATATGGTGTAAGGAGGTGGTCTACTTTTATTTTTTGGAAGTATCTGTCTAATTTACCCAACACCATTCATTGAGTAGACTGTCTTTACTCCATTGACTGATCTCTCCTCCTTTGTCAAATATTAATTGACCATATAGGTGTGGATTTCTCTCTGGGCGTTCCATTCTGTTCCATCCATCTATAGGTTTGTTTTTATGCCATTACCATGGTGTTTTGATTACTATAGGCTTGTAGTATGGTTTGAAATCAGGTTGCATGATACCTCCAACCTTGTTAGGATTTCTCTCAAGTGCTGTGACTATTCAGGGTCTTTTGTGTTCCATATAAAAATTTGGCTTATTTGTTCTACTTCTATAAAATACACCATTGGTATCTTGATAGGAATTTTGTTGAATCTATAGATTGCTTTGGGTAGTATGGACATTTTAAAGATGTTAATTCTTCCTGTCCATGAGCATGGTATATGCTTCCATTTGTTTATATCTTCTTCAGCTTCTTTCTTCAGTGTCTTGTAATTATCCAAGTACAATTCTTTTACCTCCTTGGTTACATTTATTCTTAGGTACTTTTTGATTCAATTATATGTGGGATTGTTTTGTAGTTTGCCTTTCTGATAGTTCATTATTGGCATACAAAAGTTCAACTGATTTCTGGATATTTATCTTACATCTTGCTACTTTACTGAATTAGTTTGTCGGTTCTAGTAGTGTTTTTTTTGGTGGAATCTTTAGGGTTCTCTATACACAGTAACATGTCATCAGCAAATAATGAGAGTTTTACTTCCTCCTTTCCAATTTGGTTACTTTTGACTTTTTCTTACTGTCTGATTGCTGTGGCTAGGACTTCCAGTACTATGTTGAATACGAGTGGTGAAGGTGGACATCCCTGTCTTGTTCCTGATCTTAAGGGAAACTATTGCAATTTTTCTACATTGAGTATGATGTTAGCTGTGTGCTTGTCATATGTGGCCTTTATCATGTTGTGATATGTTCCATCTGATCTTACTTTGCTGAGAGTTTTTATCAGAAATGGGTTCTGGATTTTGTCAAATGTTTTTCTGCATGTCTTGATATGACCATATAGTTTTATCTTTGATTTTGTTTATGTTTTGGTTTGTCATGTAAATTGTTTTGCGGATATTGTACCTACCTTGTATCCCAGGAATAAAGTTCACTTAATCATGATTTATGATCTTTTTAATGTATTGCTGAACTCAGCTTGCTAATATTTTGTTGAAGATTTCTGTATCTTTGTTCATCAGGGATAGTGTAGTACAATTTTCTTTCTTTTTAGTGTATTTATCTGGTTTCAAAATTAGGATGATGTTGGCCTCATAAAATAAGCTTGGGGGTCTTCTATTCTCTTGAATTTTTTGGAATAGTTTGAGAAGGATTAGTGTCAGTTCTTGTTTGAATATTTGGTAAAATTTACCTGTGACATCATGTTCAGGACTTTTGTTTGTTGGAAGTTTTGTGTGTTTTTTAATTATTACAGCTTTGATTTCATTAGCTGTAATCAGTCTATTCAGATTTTCTATTTATTTTGTGTAGTTTCAGAAGATTGTGTATTTCTCGGAATTTATCTATCTCTTCCAGATTATCTAATTTGTTGAAATATTTTTGTTCATAATATTTTCTTATAATCCTTTGTATTGTTTTCATGTCAGTTGTTCCTACTCTTTCATTTCTGCTTTTATTTATTTCAGTCCTCTTTCTCTTGATGAATCTGGTTAAAGGTTTATCAGTCTTGTTTATTTTTTCAAAGAACCAGGTCTTGGTTTATTGACCTTTTGTATTATTTTTTTAATTTTTATTTGTTTATTTCCACTATTGTCTTATTATTTTCTTCCTTATACTTGATTTGGGCATTCTTTGTTGTTCATTTTCTCATTCCTTTAGGCATAATGTTAGATAATTTATTAGAACTTTTTCTTCATTCTTGAGGAACACTGGTATATGAACTTCCATGTTAGGACTGCTATTAGTGTCTTTAATCGATTTTGGGTTATTGTGTTTCCATTTTCATTTGTCTCAATGTACGTTTCGATTTCTTTTTTGATCTAATTGTTAACCCATTGATAGTTTAGTTAAATGCTACTTAATTTTTTTAAATCTTCACCTGAGGATATGTTTTCATTGATTTTTAGAGAGAGAGAGAAACATTGATCACTGCCTTCCATATGTGCCAACACCAGGGATCGAACCTACAACCTAGGTATGTGTCCTGATAGGGGATCAAACCCTCACCCTTTTTGTGTATGGGACTATGCTCCAAACAAATGAATAACCCAGCTGGCACAGTTGGATGTTATTCAGCCTCCATATGTTTGTGTGTTTCAGTTTATTTTGTGATTAACTTTTAGTATTTATACACTAAGATGCTTGATATGATTTCAGTTTCCATAAATTTATTGAAACTTGTTTTGTGTTCTAACATGTGGTTTATTGTGGAAAATATTCTCTGTGCACTTGAAGTGTATTCTGCTTCTTTGAGGATAAATGCTCTGAAAATATCAATTCAATCCATATGGTTTAGTGTGTCATTTAAGATGGGTGTTTCCTTGTTGATTTTCTTTCTGGAAGATCTATCCATTTATGTTTATTGGGGTGTTAAAATCTCCTCATGTGACTGTATTACTGTGGATTCTCCCTTTATGTCCATCAAGATCTGCTTTATGTATTTAGGAGCTCCTATGAGTGTGAATAAATGGTTACAAGGGTTATATCCTCTTGTTGGATTGATCCCTTTATCACTATTTAGTGTCCCTTTTATATCATATTATAGCTTTTGTTTTATAGTCTGTTTTGTCAGATACAAGTATTGCAACCCCAGCTTTTTTTCCTGTGTGCATGAACTATCTTTTACCATCCATTTACTGTCAGTCTCCATGTTTCTTTCATTCCTAGCTGGGTCTCATGTAGACAGCATATATATAAGTCTTGCATTGTTATTCAGTCAGCTACCCTTTGTCTTTTGATTTGAGCATTCAAGTCATTTACACTTAAAGTGATTATTGATAGATATGTATTTAATACTATTTCATTCCTTATAACTATGTTTCTGTTTTTCCTTTCATATTCTTAAAGAAAATACTCTACTTTTCTTGTAATTCTGTTTTGGTATTAATGAGCTCCTTTCATTTCTTCTTTTCTTGGAAGCTCTTTATTTCTTTTTCAATTTTAAATGATAGCCTTAGAGGGTAGAGTAGTCTTGGCTGTAGATCCTCCCTTTTCATCTCTTTGAATATGTCCTGCCTGTGCCTCTGGCCTGAAATGTTTCTGTTGAGAAATCAGTTACCATGATCACTTCCTAGATATTAGCATAGCCCCTGCACAAGGATGACATGCAAATTTGTCCAGCGTTCCATATTTTTAAACAGTGAAGCATGCAATAGACTGACGTATATCAAAAGAAAAGGCTGAGTTGGGAAGAGATTAAGCAAAGAATTTACAGGCATATATGCCCAACCCATGGACACAGAAAATAGTGCAATAAAAGCCTGGGGATGGGGTGTGTGTAGAGTGGAAGGGATCTAGGGAGGGGAAGGAGACATCTGTAATACTGTCAACAATAAAGATAAAATTAAAAGATAAAAAGGAAGGCTTTAACAGTAAAAAAAGAAACCCAAAGAAATCATTTACAGTCTTTTGGGAGCTCCCTTTTAGGTAACTAATTGCTTTTCTCTTGCTGCTTTTAAGATTCTCTCTTTGTCTTTAATCTTTGCCACTTTAATTATAATTTATCTTGGTGTGGGCCTCTTTGGGCTCATCTCACTTGGAACTCTCTGCACTTCCTGGACTCCTGTGTCTTTTTCCTTCACCAGGTTAGGGAAATTTTCAGTCATTATTTCTTCAAATAAGTTCTTAATTACACATGCTCACATGTTCTCTCTCTTTTCCTTCTTGGATCCCTATGATGCTGATATTGTTACCTTCATGTTATCCCAGATGTCCCTTAAAGTATCCTCATTTTTTATAATTTTGTTTTCTTTTTGTTGTTCTGATTGTTTTCTGCTGCTTTGTTTCCAAATCACTGATTCAGCCCTCTGCTTCATCTAATCTATTGTTTATTTTTTCAAGTGTATTCTTCATTTCAGATATTGTATTCTTCCATTTTGACTGGGTGTGTGTTTTTTTCTGTTATCGTCTCCTGAGGATATTTTTCCATTGTTTTTCAGACAGAGTGGAAGGGAAGGAGGCAGGGAGGGAGGGCGAAAGGTGGAGAGAGAGAGAGGATCATTGATGTGAGAGAGACACATTGACTGGTTGCCTCCTTCATGCTCCCAGATTGCGAGCAGGGAGTCAACCAGCAACCTAGTTAAGTGCCTTTGACCAGGAATCTAACCCATGACCCTCTGGTCCTCATGATGATGCTCTTAACACTGAGCAAAACTGTGCAGGGCCTGAGTGGCTCTATTTTATGATTTCTATGTCCTTTTTTCATGCTGTTGAAGTTCTCACTAGGTTTCTTGAGCATCCTTATATCCATTGTCTTGGACTCTGTATCTGGTAGATTGCTTGACTTCATTTTATTTAATTATTTTTCTGGGGCTTTCTTCTGTTCTTTCATTTGAGGCATGTTTCTTTATCTCCCCATTTTTACTACCTCTCTGTGTTTGTTTCTGTGTGTTAAGTCATTATGCTTTGTCTCTTTGTCTTGGTAGGGTGGCCTTATGTAGTAGGTATCCTGTGGGACCCTTGGCACACTCTGTGATTACATTAACTGGTGCTCTAGGAATGTTTCTTGTGTGAGATACATAAGCGCTTCTGTTGTAGTTTAGTCATGACTGCTGTTGGCCCATCTGTGTGTGGCATTGACCCTCATGCTGTTTGACTGTTACGATTGACCTTGACCACAGTGTATGAGCTGATATGCAGGAGTTTACCACATGAAGCAGAATTCACCTCAGCAGGGTCTTTGCTTCCTGAGATCTCCCTTTGGATGTGCTGCTTATGGAGCTAATTGAGTGCTGCTCTGATGTTGCCTGAAGTTTGCCACTGGATGTGTTGGTTTGAGGCCTTTTGGGATTGACTCATGCACATCAATGTCTGACTCTACCTGTGACTGGCCCTGGGCAATCACCTTGGAGCTATAAAGTGAGTCACAGTTTGCTGCTGCCCTTGCTTTTGACTGGGAGTGCATGGGAAGGGCCAAGCTGCTCATCAAGGCCACCTCCCACCAGCAGTGAGCTTTGTTACAGGTCAGTGAAAGGTCCAAGGCGATTCGCAATCCACCGTTACCTGCCTCCACTTGTAGGCTGCCGGTTAAGTTGGGTCACTGAAAGAGTCTTTGGCAGTGCCATGTGAGGTGAGTTAGGTTCTCAGTGAGTCATCAGGTACAGGCAAGTGGTGTTCATCAGACTGATACATATTCAGTCTTGGTGCCAGTGCTGAGTCTCAGGCCACTCAGGAAAAAAATCCCAGAGTACATCAGGGCCAGTTGTCAAATGCTGGGTACCCGCAGACTTTTTTGGTGAACTGATGTCTCAGGGAGTCATCTGGGGTCAACCAAACAGACCAAGATTTGGTGATGTGAAGGGACGGTTCTACACCAGTTGAACATGCGAGGGAAAATTGGCCCGACTTGAGGCTACACAATTCAGTCTGTCCTTGATTTAGCCGAGAGCATCTGGAGACCCCCAAGTCCAGTAGGGCAGGGCTCTTAGGATTCCAGAGGGTGGAACTAGTGGATCTCTTATTGGGTGAGGTAGCACTTATTAAGCTCTAAGGAAGGGGGGTGGTGAGAAAAGGCCTCTGACACAAGCCACAAAACTCAGTCTCGGACACACCCTGAATCTGCCCAGACCTCTAGTCCCTGGGCTCAGGTAGCTGAATTTTCTGTCAGATATGAGCTCTGCAGGGTGAGAGGACAGGGATCAGGAGGGTGGGATTATGCTTTCCCTCAGGCTGATGTCACAGGAGAAGAGTTCTCAGCCCAAGAAAGATGATGTCTGTGGGCAGTGGGGGACAGGGACTCAACACAGAGATCCTGGCATCTGTCCCTTAGCTCTTTCCCCAGAGCCACACATCTCAGTTTCTTTTCACTAGTCTGCACTGAGCCACCCTCCTTTTGTTTGTGCTTTGGGTAAGTGACCATAAACAAGGTTTTGTGTGCTGGCTCTTCAAGAGGGTGCCTGGGTTTCTATGAGACTTCTGTCTCTCCCTGGAAGACAGATCCCTGATGATTTTCATAGCCAGATGTTATGTGGGCTCCTTTTCCTGGCTCTGGTGCTCTGGGCTGGTGAGCTGGGCGTGGGGCTGAGACCCTGTGCTTTTAAGAGGAGACCTTTGTAGCTGAGATAGCCCTCTGGGTGCTTGGCCAGTGCACGTGGGAGCCGGGGCCAGCCCTTTTCAATCTCTACCCTTCCTACCAGAAGCCTGTCGAAGTGGCTTCTTCATAAATCCTTGGTTATGAGACTTCTGTTCAGCTAGTCTTCTATTGGTTATTCAAATTGATGGCTGTATATTTTAGTCATAATTCCAGTTTGGTCCTGGGAGGAGTGAGGGTAACTTTTATCTACTCTACCACAATTTTGGATCCCACTCAACATTTTTCTGTTGTCCCCAGTCCGTTTTTCAGGGGCATACATCTGGCCTTTGAAGTAAATTTTTGGCCATTGTTAATGGCCTTAGCGCCACTAGACTATTGAGCTGGTTCTAGCTTAAACCTAAATCACACATAGTATATTTGCTTTTACTGGTCTTTTCCTCCATTTATCTAAAGTTCTGTTGTTAAAGAAACCATGATAGAAGATTAGCCATATATACAGGTTTCAGATACCTTTGCTCTCTCCTGCTCTTTAATGAGCATCTCACGTGTTTAAAAATAGATCTGATGATTTAGGAAGGCACTACCTCTCAGGCAGCTAGAGAAACATCCCTGGCCTCTCCCAGTGCCCACCCCATTAGAGAATTTTCAGGGGCACTCAGCAACCACAGCAGTGCTTTGTGGGAGGCCATGGGTTACCCATGAGGGTGCTCCTCAGAGCTGGCATGCAGAGATGGGAGTGAAACACCAAACATCACAAGGAGTTTTGATCGGGCCACCACGGCTGCTGTGAAGGGCCCTGAAGGCGGTTGGCAGGATGAGCCCAAAAGGTATTTCCAGCAGACAGAGTGCCTGCTTGACAGTGAAAATGTCTTTGTGTAAAGGGGTCCAATATCTGGTGATGAAAAAAGATTTGACTTTGAGTGGTCTGCATACAATGCCATATACAGATGATATATCAGAGAATTGTACGCTTGAAATGTATGGAATTTGATTAACCAGTATGACCTCAATGAATTTCATAACAATTTTGAAAAATGTGTTTGTGGGTGGCATTTAAGAAAATGTGAGAGGACCCCTCTAGATTATATTTAACATCATAGGAAATTGAGATGATGGTGGGCAGTAGCCAGAATTTGTTTCTGTTACCTTTGCTCGTTACTCTAGAGAAGACCCTTTCAGAATGACCAAAATGCATATTGAGAACTAAAGTGAGAATAGTTGTGATGAAGAGAAGGGGCCAGGGATTATCAGTAGCTTTCAACATGGCTTTTGGTAGAAAAGCAGACTTTGATAATCGTGAAAACGAGTAGTCAGAGTGGCCTTGCTGGTAGTGATCTTAGCAAAGGGTATGACAGTAAATAATAAATTTGAAACCAATGCAATTACTTTTTGGGGGGAAGTTGCAGAAGCTAAAGTGACTTTGACACCACTGTCATCAGTCTTCCATCTGGTCCCTCAAGGGAAGGATAATTTGTGCTCATGAACACTAGCTCCACCATGGTGGCAGCTGAAGTTTTCTAAAAACCTGCGACTCAGCTGGTGCATCTCTGGTTCTAGTTATAACATCAGAGAATGTGCAGGGAACTGTGTGAGGTGTCATCGATGTGAGCTTCTGGGGAAATGGCGGCAGTGTCTAGATACAGAGCAGCTGTAGAGAATGCTCTTTGAGTATGAACAGAGAAACCCCAGGAGCTATGTTTATAACAGACTGCTTTTGTTTTTGATCTTTGGAAATTGGAAGGCACTATAACCTTGTTTCATGTACATTGGTGTTATCCACCTGCTGTTGTCTCCTATTGGTAGTGATCTCCTTGGAGTCTAAACTGAAAAATTGGTGTCTATCAGCTTTTTCTTAAAACTTTCCAACATCTATGTGTCTTCTTAGAATATGATTTCCCAGGGACATCTGTAATATTTTAAAGAAAATTAAAATTAAAAAGTAAAAAAAAAAGTACAAAAATATATATATATGATTTTCCTTCAAAAAATAAGTTGAACTGAGCAGCTGCTACTCAGAAAATTTGCTGTGCCTGTAAATAGTATGCCATTCAGCCATCTAGCCATTGAAAAACTAAAAAAACAACAAACAAAAAACCAGATGCTGCATGATCTGTAGGGACCATGCTTTGCTTTATGATTAATCTCTATTAACAGGCATGGTGACCATAGGTAGGTGCTATACGTCAAAATTAACATGCAGTTGTGATGAAAATGTAAATGGGACATGGAAACATAGATGAGACTGATGAATGTCAGAGGGATGGAGGAGGGTGGGTGGGTGGAGGGGGAGAGAGTAACCATATATACACAACCCAAGGACATGGACAATGGTTGGGAGAGGGACTGGGGAGGGGGAAGGAACGGGGTGGAATGGGTCATTGGGGAGAAAAAGGGACATCTGTTAATATTTTAAACAATAATAAAACGTAATAAATAAGTAAATAAATAAATAAATAAATAAATAAATAAAAGTGTGTCCAGTTCTGTGAAGTGACAGTTTCTCTCCCCAGTAAGGTTCAGGTGAACAGAAACTTGCATGTGCCCTTTGACATTAGCTCCGTGCACTGGGGGCGGGGAGGGTTCCCCTTTCCCCCTGAGTGTGGCATCTTTGTTTATTTATTTATTTACTAGAGGTGATTCCTTGTTGCCTCAAGACCTGTCCCTCTAAGATAATAGTGGCAGCTCTCAGTGCTCCGTTTGCTGCCATGGCGATGTGCCCGCTCCTGTGTTGGCACATCTCTCCTTTCATGAGCCCCTTCCTGGCACAGGCCTGGTGAGGAAGCCCGCAGGGTCTCAGCTGAGAAACAGCCCCGCAGCTCCTGCCGCCCGCACCGCAGCGGGGCCTGTGCGCAGGGAGGAGCGGGAGCCTCCAGCTGCGCCGCCGGGACTCTGGGGAACGAGCCCGGGCCAGCAGCACAGGGCTCAGGGGGACGTCCCCTGCTCCCCCTTGTCCCGAACTCAAAGTGCTGGGGTGCGGAAGGGCCCCCGCCCTGCGCCCTGGGCGCTGTCTGAGCGTTAGCGCAGCAGCGCAGCGGGGCCTCTGCGGTCTCGTAACTAAGTCAGAGCAGCCTCGGGCTGAGCCGGGCCTGCGGGCGCCCGGGACTGACGCGCCCCGTGTGGGTTTTGTGTTTTCCTTCTTCCTCAGAAATGAGCTGGAGACGCAGTATTTATTTTTACTCCGGTTTCGTCTGCACGTCTCTGCCAGTGTCTATGCCAAATATTATTTTGACCTTCGGTCCCTAGCGAGTGACCACAAATTGCCTAATGAGTTTGCTTGTCTGCGAAAAGAAAGAGCACAGGCCCTGGAGGTAAGGCTGCGGAGTCACAGAGTGGGGTTTCCACCAGACACCAGACACCATCTGTGGGTAACTCAGATTATGTAGGACAATGAAAAGCTTTTTCAACCACCAGGGTGAAGAAGACTTATTAACTCTTTCACATATTTCCAGTATCTTTTATGGCTGATAGGATGAATCCCACATTATAAGAAAATTATCTTTTCTGTGACCATGATTCAGAGTATTTTAAATCAAATTTAATCTTTGATGGTTTTTTTGAAACTTTTTCTTTTTTCTAACCATATTTCAATAATTTCTTAAAATTGAGTCACTAGTCATATCTACAAACATAACCTACTTACCACCTTAACTCACTTTGCAAGTTCATGCCTTTTCTGTATGTGTCACAGTTCAGTCCCGTGAGTTTGTTAGACAAGCTCACCTGAGGGACCTGTATTAATTGTGGAATGTGTGTTTCACATACGCGGTTAGAAAGTACATGGGCTTTTAATGGAAATGGTAAAGTACATGGAACAAAGTCATATTTATGGCTTATGACCTTTGGTGATACAACAAAATTATTCACAACTGAAATGGACACTTTCTGTGGGACTTTGATCCCACTTTAGGAAATGGGGTGTTTCTACCATAATGAAAGTGCAAGTGAAACAGTACCTTGTGGTGCTTCAATCATTAGACCTTTCCTACCTTTCAGGAAAGTACAGCAGAAGCCTGTCTCATTTAAATTTGCTTAGAGCAGATAATAGCTAGTAAAGACTGGGTAGAATTTAAATAGCTGAGTAACACTGATTTTGCCCCCGTGCGTTTATTATATTTAAGGGACCAAGTGCGCAGGCAACAGGTGATAGTGTTGTCAGGAGCCTGTCACGCCTTAGACGCCACTGAGAAAACCCAAACTTTAAAATAAACCCTCCGTCCCCCTTTCCTCTGGCCGTCTAATCACAGCCCCTAAGAGACTCGCCTCAGTGAATTAGCTTAAAGGAGAAGCCCAAGGGCTCGGCAGGGAGCCCGCAGCTGCCCACGGGCAGGAGCTGTCACCCGCCTGAGGAAGCGGCATGTGCGGCTCAGCGGTGGTGCTTTCTGTGCTCAGGCTGCAGCCCTGTGATTTCTAACGTGTCTGTGCTCTCTTTGATTTCTGCTCCTAGGCCATTTCCAGATATTGTGAAAACAAAAACCTGTGCAGGGCGGCTGTAAGAAAATCCCGCAGCTGCGATAACTTTAGTGCTGCGCAGCGGGCCAGTGCCATCTTATCTTAAATGAGGAGCGAGGGGCTGGGACATGGTGAGCCCCTCATGTGCCACGAATGGAGAAATGTCACCGCTCCTGCTCAGACCCAGCTAAGTGATTTCCTTTTAGGGGAGAAATGAGGGGAATTAACATGGTCAGCTTCTCATCTACAGTAACAAGGGCTGTGGAAATACCAAGGTTCCTCTTCCAGCAAGTTTAGTATTTCCTCTTAAAACAAAATGAAAATTTTCAACATCATGAGGAACTTTTTAGCCTAAGCTTAATTCATGAGCCTTAGTATTTTTCATTTCCCTTTTGATTATTTTAATTACTAGAGAATATTACATTTGTTTATTTTTGCTTTCTATTTTTGTTGAAAAGGGAAATGTGTCTCAAGCTTTTTTTAGAGTTCTCGTTAACCACCTACATAACACTGTCTTTTGAGTTTTGATGCTCGTTTAGAAAGCCTAAAGTACCTATTTCTATATACTACAGTTTTAAATGTTGTAATGTTTACTTTGATATTGGGGGGGGGAGGGCCTTTTTGGACATCAGAAATTTTAAAAATATTTTTTGTTGCTCCCTAGTTCAAAATGGGCACTTTTTTCTTTCATTATGTGTTATTTCCTTTCCTCTTGAACTTTTTAGACATTGTTACTGTATAAGAATTATTTTAAAGTAATTTTGATTATGAGTTTTAATTTCAGTTTTTTCAGACTTTGAAGACTTCACTTTTTTTTAAATTGATGTTAGAGAGAGAGGTAAGGAGATGGAGAGAAAAAAATAGCTGTGAGAGAGAAATATCTACCGGTTGCCTCCCTTACAGGCCCGGAGACCAGGGATCAAACCCAAACCGGGTATGTGCCATGATCAGGATCTGAACCTGCGACACTCCAACAACTGAGCCACTTGGCCAAGGGAAAGATTCCTTTTTAAAAGAAATTAAGTAACAACTCCTCTCATTATGAAAATCATATATTCTGTGGCCTTTATCCTTTGAATATTCTTATGTAATTGGCCTAAAAACTGCCAGAATGAACTCGTAAAATGGAGATTTCTGGTGGTACAGTAGCTAGAGGAAAAGAGTGGCTGTTCTCTTTTTCTTTTTAGGAACTATCTTGCTAGCAGGTGGCCTTTGGTAATTGGTAGTTCCAAGGGCTTATATTGAATAAGTGACTTATTCTATGTATAATGCATTCCATCGACTATCATCTCTGGAAATTATTTTTAAAGAAATTAGCCAACTGATTTCTAGAAAGTGAATTCTGACTGTCTGTGATATCCATCTCGCTTTCCCTGTGGGACTGTCTATGATGCCCTATTTCCTCCTTGAGCTAAAATGTGTCTGTGACGTCAGAATCTCCTCTCCTGCTCTGCAGTTACAGTGGCAAATTGTAGGAGCAGCACATTGGCAAGGAAGAAATTATAAAATGAGAACAGTTCAATCACATCTCTTTTTCAGGCTTTTCAAGTATAAGCTTTCAGAAAATTTACCATTTTTAGAGTTGGTAATACAGTAGAAGGAAATGAGTGGGAAATATTCACAAGGATGATAGTAAAAAATGTCATTAATATTGTTTTAAATATTTTCTAGGTTTTACTGGGTTGCATGTAAGTATGTTTAATAGCTCACTAAGATTATCAAACTTTTGGCAGGAATAGCTGAACAAATTAAAATTTCTTTTAAAGATTAGGTGCTTAAAGCCAGTCTGTATTAAAATGTAAGGAAATAGTTAGGTTTTTCTGTAACATTTTTTCTTTGTATCTTGGAATATACTGCGGACTGACTGTAGACTGTGCTGTACATTCCGTCATGATAGGTTCCATGGCCTCGTAATACCTTAACTTTGGTTCTCCAGTAATTGGTGGGCATACTCTATTGAATTCCCCTCCGAAAAATATAGCTTGGTAATTTTCCAATTTACTTCGCCTCATTTTAAAAGTGGATATGAATAATACCATATTTTAAGTTTGTGTTTTATAATCGTATAAATTTGAAAGGTTTGTTCGCTGAAAATTTGAGAATTTACCTTACATGTTGACAAATGAAATGAACTTACATTGAATTTTTATTCCAGGTAACAATCTATTTGACCTCTTTTTCCCTCTCTCCCAGCTTTGTTCTTTTTCTCATGTTTTCTTTGTTCCAGCATCCTGCCTGCTAATCTTTTTATTTAGGTTCCCTCCTTTCTCTAAATTACTATATTTATGTCAACTTTTGTATGCCAGTAAAATTATTTAATTAATCAGGCACAGAAAAACTAGTATAACTTGGGAAAGGGTAGATAGAATTTTTATTTGATCCTGAAGTTTTCCCCATTGTGAATACTGCATTCTGCACAAACACTCATTCCATTGGCTTGCGTGCTGTGTATGGTTTTGGCTTCCAGTAATGCACTTGTTTGCAGTAATGAATCCTCAAGTTCAATTTCAGATTGTTTCCCACACAAAATTAAAACTAGACTTTAAAAGTCTAGAGTACTGTGACCTTTTAAATTGTAAATCAAAAAATTTTTAATTTTTAATGCTTACTGAATCATTTTCTTTCCCTAGTGAGAGTTAATATTTGAAAGTACTAAGATTTGCTTTACAAATGTATATAAACATGTATGAAATTGTTCGTGGTGATAAATTGGAGTAGGTATTTTGATTCATCGTTAAAGATTAACTTTGGGAGCCAGCACTCTCTGGGTTGAAATCTCAGCTCTATTCATTGCTGTGTGCACTTGACAGGATTCTTCTCTGTGCCTCAGTTTCCTCTTGTGCAGAATGAGGACTGACAGGGTTGTTATGAGGATTAAGTGAGGTGAGACCTGTAGAGCACTTGGGAAGGGGCCTGGCACTTAGAGAAGTGCTAACTAAGCATTACCTTTGACTTAAATGCTCTTTGACTTACTTGGATTTTTTTCAAATTTACAATTGTACCATATTAATAAACATAATCTAAATAAGTTACTGAAAAGGTCTCAAAAGTTATATGAATTAGTGAGGAAAGAAAGCTGTTGTTGAACCCATGTAGTTTCGAAGCACTGTGCCCTTTTATACACATTTGTTGAATAAGCATTAAACCTAAAGATTTTATATTACAAAGAGAAACTATAGGTATAATGATTTTACTTGGATCTATGGCTTGAAAGATTATTTAAAATGCAGGACACATTACAATAATGTGTGAAGCACCATGACTGCCAGTATTTTCTCATATTTTAAAAATTTTCATAGCATAACTGAATTGACAAGAAGTGTTTGTTATTAAATCGCCCTGCAACACTCTCAGTATTCTATTCATATAATTATAATCCTTGTAAGTAAGATGTTGAAATATAAATTTATATTATAATAAAATTGAAAGTAAAGTGAAGATTTTAAGGGAATAAGAAAAGAGGGAAAATTTTGATTGCTTAAAAGTGTTTGCAGCCTGCTGTGTGTATCTTGTGTCACTTATTTGCCAGGTGTGGTGCTAAAAAGTGTCCTTTATATATATCTGACTTGGCTGTGGAAGAGCTTGTCTTTCAGTGATTTCATGGAATAATTTACTAAGTAATATTGAAACCCTGAAAATACTTACCTTGTGGACACATTGCCATTTAAATCTCTTCATACTGGGGAAAGGTGTTTACATTTATATGCCTGAGTTTTAATCTGTTTTCAAATTAAAAAAATAATTTGTAAATGTGTACTTAAATCATTTAAATTCCTAAATTAACTATCAAACTACACTTTGTATAACATTAAAAGCTTTTTCATCATTACAGTGAAAAATAGTTTTAGCTTAATGTTTCTCTGTCCTGAGTGAGTGTAAAGGTTTCTAGTGGACGTGACATTAGGTTGTAGAGAGTCGGAAAACAGATCCTGTTGCCCTTTTCAATGCCATGGTAATGAATTTGGATTTTATATTAGCTGTAGTGAGGAGCTCTTGAAAGATTAGGCAGAGAAGAAAGAAGATCACTTAATATTATTTGACATGTAATTATCAAAATGTGATTAAAGGTAAAAAAATAAAGTCCATATTATTTTATGCATAACAACTTCTGAAATGTGATTGGTAAACACAGAGGTGCTAGATGTTAGCAATTTGGGGAAAATGTTGTAGGCTTTTAAACTGAACAGTTACTGTTTATTGAGGACCTGTTTCCATGAAGCAATCAGGTATGTTCTTTACACATATCTTCACAGAAATTTTCTTGAAAGGATGGCATTATTTTCCCTCTTTTATAGTGGAGAAAATTTTAAACACAAGGAAAAATGAACTAGCATCACAGAGTTAGGATTCAAAACCATGTCTGCTTGGCTTCATTTTCCCAAGGTGTTTTCCATTATGGCTCTTTTCAGGGGAGAGGCGAGAGGGGGAAGGCTGAAAATTAGGAAAGGAAAGCAATCTTCTAATCCACTGAGGGGCTGGGCTGCACAGCCTGACTTCTGTCTTCCATGGGCTCATTTGTGGTAGTTCCTTAAGCGTGTTGACATCCCAGAGACCCGGCCTACACATGGAAGATTTGATCGAGGCCTTGGAAGGTGCAGGGGCCCAGGATACATCTTTTTCTTAGGAAATTCAGATCTGGTTTTTCTTTCTAGATCTGAAATCAGTTTTCAGTAATTCCAGCCTGCTTTGCAAACTCATATCCCTAAGCCCACTCAGTTATGAATAATTACTGTGCAAAATGTTTTGAAAGAATCTGCTCCACATTTTACCATTGTTTTGGCCATAAGAGCAGCTGGCATGGTGGGGAGACCTGTGTAACAGAATATGGGGAGCGCTGGCTTACAAGCCCATGAGCAGAACTGAGGGAAAAACTGAAATTCCTGTAGTTCAAGAAATAAAAAGCGAGCAAGGGGGGGGTCGGGCACATCAAAGCAGCTGATGCCACCAGAAGGGAAGCACCCAACTCACCTTCACTTGCATTCGCGCTTTTATTCAGATACTTGGACACGATGAGCAGGAAATTACACCAACCTGAGCTCCCAGCAGGAGCAGCGGCCACTGTGGATGGACAGAGAGGACAGACGACAGCGGGACACACAGGGAGGAAACAGTCTTCGTAGAAAAACTGAAGAGGTGAGAGGGACATTTCAAGTGTGTGTGTGTGTGTGTGTGTGTGTGTGTGTGTGTGTGTGTGTGTGTGTGTGTGTGGAAAACTGAAGAGGTGAGAGGGACATTTCAAGTGTGTGTGTGTGTGTGTGTGTATTATCCACACTCAGGATATTTTTTCCATTACTTTTCAGAGTGGAAGGGGGTGGGGTGGGGGGAGAGAGAGAGAAACAGAAACATGGATGTGAGAGAGACACACTGACTGGTTGCCTCCCACACCAGCCCCGACTGGGGCCGGGGATCAAGCCTGCACCCGAGCTGCATGTCCTTGGCTGGAATTGAACCCGGGACCCTTTAGTAGGCAGGCCAAGGCTGAGGCAAACTGGCCAGAGTGATACATTTAAAATATAAAGAGAAAAATTGTGAGCAGTATTTAATTTTAGCTGTCTATCATAGTTCTTGATGTCATTTCAGGTGTAAATAATTTACCCACATGAATCTTTCTTCACAGCTATAATATACAAGTTGTTACATAAAATACTGAGACTCATACCACAAACTGTATGTATGAGCCAGTGTCTGCTCTTAAGGAGACGATTGTGAAAGTTATAGACACCATTTAACCCCCACAGCCCTCAGTGTGAGGTGGAGACTTTTTCAGTTTAGGTTTAGTAAAAATCACCCTGCCAGAGAGAACCAGGCTGCACCCCCAGTCGGAGGGCAGGAGGGAGCCGCCCGTCCGAAAGCCAGGGCGACTCATTACCCGGGACCTGGCTTCTGTCGGGCTCCTGACTTGCTCTGACCTGCTTGGTGGTGGAAACACTGCAGAGGCTTCTTGTAAACACCAGTGACAGTGACACTGTGCTCTCTAGGGATGGACGGCACGAGATGCTGCTTCTGGCAAAGGCCACAGAAGATGCTGAAGGAGAAGCTGGGACAGAGGGACAGCGGCGCAGAAGCGGAGGAGAGGGCGCCGAGAAGGTAGGTTTCCCTTCGCCTCTGATCTCGGCTGTTAGAGAAGCTTCTGCTGGTTTTGATTTTTGAAAGTACACTACACAGGACGACGACGGATCAGCTTCCCCAAAGATCTGCGTTATACGAAGCTGAAAGTTAGGGAAATTTTTACCATAGATCTGTCATTATTATATTTTGACTATAATATAAAAAGTATTGCACTATTATTTGATGAAACTGCTTTTGAATTTTTCTCACACCATAAACTATACTTCCAATCCCTATCGAAAAATAAATTATATAAATGATTTTTTCTTACAATCAGAATTTCTTGGGAAAAGTTCTCAATTGTTACCACCAGTTAATTTTGGAGTAGGTGCTTTTAATTTTCAATAATATATAATATTTTATGATTTAGAGTCTCAATCTGTTTTTTTGTTTTTGTTTTTTTATAAAATATATTTGTATTGATTTCAGAAAGAGGAAAAAGAGGGAGAGAGAAATAGAAACATCAATGATGAGAGAGTCATTGATCGGCTGCCTCCTGCAGGCCCCTTACTTGGGATCGTGGCTGCAACACAGGCATGTGCCCTGAAGGAGAAGGAACCCCGATCTCATGGATCCTAGGTCGATGCTCAACCGCTGAGCCACCCCGGCCATGCTAGAGTCTAAATCTGTTTAAGAGAAAAATAGCTTGTAATTCCAGTGCCACCCTATTAACTTACTGGTATACACACACACACACACACACACACACACACACACACACACACAACATTTCTCTGAATGTTCATGTATTCCAATAAATAAGCTCATGTTGTAATGCCTCAGAGGCTGTTTCATAGATTGTTTTTTTTCAGTCCTCACCTGAGGATATTTTTTCCATTCCTTTTGAGAGAGCGTGGAAGGAGAGAGAGAGAGGAAGAAACATTGATGTTGGAGAGACACATTGATCGGTTGCCTCCCACACACACCCCGACAGGGCCAGGGACTGAGCCTCACCCAAGGAACGTGCCCTTGGCCGGAATCGAACCCGGAACCCTTCAGTCCTTGAGCCAGTGCTCTGACCACTGAACCAAACTGTCTAGGGCTGTTCTTTTTTTAAGTTGTTATACCTAATCTAAGCCCTTTAACATAGACATATGAATTTTCGAATCGGCTTCTCAATTTCTAACAGGAAATCTTCCCAACAGTTTCACTGGAAATGTGTTGACTCAGTAGATTAGTTTGGAATCAGTTGATCTCTGGATAATACTGAATTTTCCAACTCATCAACCAAATATGTCTCTCCATTTATTTAGGTATCCTTAACTTTTCTTATCGATGTTATGAGTTTGTAGTGTACAAGTCTTATACATCTTTTTGATGCAATCATCCCTAGGTATTTCATAATTTTCACTATTATTATTTGTATTTTTTCCAAATTAGATGTTATAGAAAACCAATATTATATTCACCTTATATTCTGGGTTATTAGAAATATTTATTTAGTTCTAGTAGTCTTTTTTTTCAGATAACAATTGATATTCTACACAAGTGATCATATTGTCTGTAAAGAGGTAGTTTTATTTTTTCTTTTCAAATTCTCATCTTTTTTGTATTTCTTTTCTTGCCTGATAGCGTGGACTAGAACCTCCAGTATAGTGTAGAATAGAATCTGTGATAATAAACATTATCAAATACGTCTTTGTCCCTCCTTTCTACAGACATATTAGGCTGCTTGATGCTGTCCCCCATCTCCCTGAGACTCTCTTCCTTTTGTAATTTTTTACTCTTTCTCTTTTTCTTTTTGATGGTTTCTGTTCCTCAACAAACATTAATTAATTTCTTCTTTTGAATTGTCTACTAGGCTGTTAATGTATCCATTGTATTACTGTCTCACACATTTAAAAATTTATTTAGGTCCTTTTTATATCTTTTATGTCTCTTCTTTGACTTGCGAATATGTGGGATATGAATATGTTATCTAAGTTAATGTTCTTTAATTCTAACATTTGTGTCATTTCTGGGTCATTTTTTATCAATTTACTCATTTTATGGGTCATATTTCCCTGCTTTTTGATATGCTTAGTAGCCTGATTGGCTGCCAGATACCATGAATTTTACTTTTTGGGTGCTGAGTATTTTTATGTTCTTATAAATGTCTTTAGCTTTTCCCTTGCATGTAGATAATTTATTTAGAAACAGTTTGATTGTTATAGGTCTTTTTAAAACCTGTTAGATGGAGCCAGAACTATGTTCAGTCTGGGGCTCCTTATTGCCAGTCCTGAGGCAAGGCCCATTTACTGCTCTGCCCAGCGCACTGTGAGTGGCATTTCCCAGAGTGGCTGTTGAGAATGGACATGATAGGTGGGGGAGGGGCGCTGTTCTCCCTGATCCTCTCGGATGGTCCTGTCCGTGGCCTTGGGTAGTTTTTTTCACACGCATGCACTGATCCATTCTCTTGCTGAGTACACTGGGGATCCCTCTGAGGAGTTCTGGGGTTCTTGCTCTGTGCAATTACATCCTTTCTGGTGCATCGAAGATCAGTATTAGTCCAGAGATTCACAGACAGAAGTCACATTTCATGTATTATATTATGTTTACTCAGAAATCCTCCGGTTGAAGATGATTTAGAAATTCCCTTGGCTTCCCAGGACAGCTGTGGATTAAGAGACCCTTTCTCATCTGAAACTGGACTAGTTCCCCAAATATGTGCAGTGAAGTAAATTGTGTTACTACATGTTAAATATATGTATTCATCAAGTTTGACCGTAATTGGGATTTATCCCTTACTTACTGCTCTCCCAAATTTGTACTCAGAGTAACCTTACAAGTCACAAGACAGGAAATACTGGTCATTTCCAATGTACTCTCATATTATAAATATTTGTTTTGCATTTCTAAGTAGTAATTTGATGTTAACCAATATATTTTCTTTAATGTTTTAGAAACAACCCCTTTTAGAAAAGAATGAACTCTCACAAGAAAATGGCTTCAAAAGAGAAGAGATGGGACAATATACATCTGATGACAGAGGACAAGATGGAAGAAGACATTGTGAACCCAAGAACATGAAGAGTTGATGTGATTCTGTACAAACTGTTTTCCATGTATTTACATTATATTCTTTTGTAAAACTTTACTTACACTTGCTGTACTTGCTTTGTACCAGGCACTGCTCTAAGCATTTTTCTATTTCAATTGAAGGTGATAAGCAGACATATATGCAAAACACAAACAACGGTTCTTGCCAAGTGTTTCTGTGGACAGGCCTGCCGGTACTGCAGTTCTAGGCAATTTCTCTGTACTTAAAATAATGCATTTTTTGCTACTGAAACTTGAAAAAGTTGTGTGTAAGATAATGGCTATTATATATCACTATAGTTTTCTGCTGTGTTGCCAGCCAGAGAGAATAATAGACAGAAGCAGAGAAAAACAAAGGGAAGAAGGGAGGAGGGGGAGGGTCCCAGGAGGGAGGGAGGGAGGAGGGGGAGGGAGGGAGGGAGGAGGGGGTAGGAGGGAGGAGGGGGTGGGAGGGAGGGAGGAGGGGGTAGGAGGGAGGAGGGGGAGGAAGGGAGGAGGGGGAGGGAGGGAGGAGGGGAGAAAGAATGGAAGGAAAAAAGAAGGAAATGAAAGTTTCAAGGAGGAACATCAGGTCAGGACTTTGCTATGCCTGATCTCTACCAGCTTCCTTTTATTTATAATATTATAAAATATAGGGGATTTTGTCAAGTAAATTTAATTAATAATATTAATTAAAATTTCATGGCCTGAATGCAAAAAATGTAGACGTGTCTTAATTATCTGTGACGATGTGGTTTCTGGAAGAACATGATCACCCTCCCTGCGGCTGCCATCAGAGCGTCCCCTCAGTCCCCTCTGTCCCACTGACCCTGTGTCAGGTGAGAGCCTGCCGGGGCCACTCCAGCCAATTACTGACTCCCCTCCACTGGCTCTTAATTTAACCCTCAGATCCATTTTGTAAACTGCTACCTATTGATACTTTTTTAAACTCTCTTCAAATTCTTTCTTTTCCTGACCTCAAAACTTAAAGATCCCCATGACTTTCAAATGAAGCTGAGACGTCTTAGGCCGCCATTCATCATGGTCACCGCCATCTAGAGTCCACACCAAACCTAACTTTCACTTTATTTCACACATTTCCTTGGAGGCAGCTCTGATCTAATCATTATACAGTCAGGCTCTTGAGCCAAACTGCTGGAGTCCAAGTCCTGCTTTACCATTTTCTAACCAGGTAAATAGCTTGGACAAATACCTCTCCAAGCCAGTTTCCTCCTAAATAATTCCCATAAAGTGTTTAAAAGATCTAGCCTTAGGGAGCAGTCAATTTATTTCATTGTCCAATCAAAGGAGACTACTGACCATTCCTCAAACACAAATTACCTTTCATAGTTTCTGTGCCTCTTTTCCAGTTTTCTCAGCCTGGACTGACGTGCTCACCGACCATCTCTCCAGTCCTACAATTCTTTAAGCTCCGCTGTGAATGAAACTCCAGAAAGTCTTTGGTAATAAACCGAATCGGAACACCCCTCTCCTCTGAGTCCCTATAGAACTTTGCATCATTCTTTTTTATTTTTTATATATTCAAAGCCCGCTGTCCTTTTACTTATTTATTTTGATTGATCCTAGAGAGAGGAAGGGAGGGAAGAAGAGAGAAACATCAATCAGTGGCCTCCAGTATTTGCCCCGATTGGGGATGGAACCCACAACCCAGGTTTGTGCCCTGAGCAGGAATCAAACCCGCCGCCTTCTGATGTGCAGGGCGACACTCCGACCAGCTGAGCCACACCAGCCAGGCCTGCTCTGTGTCATTCCTGACACACTCCCACCCTTCCCGTGGCCTGAGTCGCCCGCAGTGCTGTGGCCTCTGTCCTCGGGGCGCCTGGTGCCGTGGGAATCGGGGTCAGTGTAGACTGAGGCGGGTTTGCTGAGTGAACTGCCTCGGGCTGCTCAGCCCCGAGGGGTGACAGCAGGGTCAGGCTCGGGAGGCCCGTCAGTGCCTGGACATGCCTTACTCTTGTCAACTTTGTCACTTAATAGGAAAAAGTTCCACCAGACATTTTAAACACCTGTTACCTCAAATCCCCTTTTGAAGAAGGAGAATATAAATTAACATATGATGGAGGTGACAGAGGCTCAGAGCACTTGCTTCACAAGTGAAATGAAGTTGTCCCCGTGCAGGGAGGCTGTCATCCTCCACACAGCAGACGGCTTCAGAGGGACCGGAGAGAATGGGACAGGAGGGGACACCGTGCGAATCTGCCCAGGGGGGACGATCGCGCCCCGTGTCCTGTCTCCTTCGGCTCAATGTAATGCACAGGGACCCGCAGTGACCGACAGCCATCAGCTCTGTGCGGTGAGCGGTGCGGCTCATGCCCGCGGAGCGGGACAGACACACGGACAACAAATCTCACCGCGCCGGTCACGTCATGTTTAAATTACGGAACCTTCACTCTGCAGGAGCCACATAAATCCATTTGTAAAGAATTAAATACAAAATCCTCTGTAGTGAAAACTGAGAGCTGTACAACTAATGGAAATGACAATAAAGAACAATAAAGAACTCTGCTACGTCAACATCAGGGAAAAGAGTCTGGAAGTCAGATGAAAGAACATGTGAAGGGACATTTTTAAAAATCCTGGTATATAAGTAGAAGTCTGGAGGTGCTGTGGGAAATTGAAACAGTGCTATTAGCTCTGAGTAACGTTCTTTTTTTCTTTTATAAAATATTATTGAGGTTTAAATTGGTAAAATTAAATACCTTGTAGAATTCAAATATTCATTTTTTATTATTTGTTTTAATATGAATTTTTCACATTAAATATCACTTATATCTTAGAGTCACAGATTTTCAAGCACTTTTAACCACAGAAATGCTTTGAACAATGGTAAATTTAGCAATGTTACAATAGGAATTATATAAAAGCCCGTATTACAAGCCACCTTTCTTTTACTACATTACATGCGTTTGGGGTAGGGAAGTTCTGAAACGAATTTCGTTTTACTTTTTTGGTTTCTAGGGAAGCACTTAGTCTCTCAGTTGCATAACCCCTCACTACAGTAGATTATATAATCACATGATGTGAAAAAATCATGAGATTCTTTTACACATTTCCAGATTTCCAGTCAGGGTTTTGTCAATTCCTTTTTTAGTAAACACTAGAAAAGAAAATAATTTTTAATAGTGTCAGAAATATCCATTGAATAGTCTAGATATGCTCCTCAAACAATCACATTGCAAACATATTTGGGAATTGCTTAATGCTACACTTCTATGTTATGTTTTGGATAAGCTGGAGTGCATGTTTAGTTATTAATAAAACATATCAGGTAATAAGTGCATTGTTCTCATGACTATCATAGCACCATAATCAATATAGTTTGCTCATTTACACAAAATGAATTAATTTATTATTGCATTTCACAGAAAGTAAGATGATTAATATTTTTTGGTTTTTGTTTTTTAACCATAAGTTTAATTTTATTTTTGTTTAAAATACTACAGATGTCCCTTTTTCTCCCCAATGACCCTTCCCACCCCTCCTTTCCCCTCCCCAGGCCCTCTCCCCCTCCACCCACCCGCCCTCCTCCATCCCTCTGACATTCGTCAGTCTCCTCTATGCTTCCATGTCATTGAATCTATGCTCTTCATCAGTTTATTAAGTTCTTTAGATTCCACGTGTAAGCGAGATCAAGATGATTCATATTTAAACAAAATGAATTTTTATATAAGAACAAAAGGTCGTTGTCTATCCTCAATGTCAATCATTTTACAGGTACAGGTCATGTTTGAAAACCCTTTTCTAATGAATTCCTAGTGGATAAGCGGAGGCAGCCCGTTCCCAGACCCTGTAACAATTCCCTGATCAGCGTGAGATGTGTGAGCAGCAGGTCCTCACCCAGCTCGTCAAATGTTCCATGAATTGGGCACCATCTGACTGGAGAATACGACCTGTTATACAACAATTGTTTTTAAATGGTGACTTTTAAAATCTATGAATTCACTCAAAAGACATTACAAGATACCTATTCTGGAACTTTTTCTAATGTGAGAAATAGAAAATAACTGTTAATATATGTGTTTTTATCAAACCGAAACATTAATTCAAACAAATGATATTATTCCATTATGACTGGGACTAGAAAAACAACAGTAAAATATGTACAAAAACCTATATGTCACAAATGCAGGTGAAAGTAGATCCTTTTACAAAGAGTATTTACAGAGACTTTTTATAACGCTGCATATGAAACGCACGGAACAGCCGCGCTGGCCGCACGCTCCGCGCCTTCGGGGTTCGCCCCGAGCGCCCGCTTCTCTGCCCCGCGGGGCGGGCGGCGGCGCCCGGGCCACTCGCGCCTCCGGGGCGAGGTTCAGGGTCAGCGCCCCGAGGTGGCGGCGCGGGGGAGGGAGGGGGCCCCTGGGGGGTAAACTTGACTGTCCCCTTCCCCCGCAGCCGCTGCTGACCCAGCGCCAGGCCGGGCGGAGGCGGGCTCAGGGGCCAGGGGGCGCAGAGGTCTTGAAATGGAATCGAGGGAACCGGGGACCCCGAAAACGGAAACGCAGGGCGACCGGAGAAGCGTTTGAAAAGCTCCTTCCAGACCCCCTGGTCCTGCTTCTGGAGCATCTGTGGGAGCAGAAGCCCCCGAGCCCTAGGACTCTGCAAAGCCTCGGAAGGACACGCCACCTCCCCCAGCAGGGCGCAGAGGTTCCCTGGGTGGGGTGAGCTCATTGTGAAGCACAAATACACAAAAGCGCACAGAAACGGGGGGAAGCTCCTTCGGGGGTCGGGCCCTGGGCATCCACCTCCCCGGGAGCTGGTGGGGAGCGAGGGCACCCGGCGGCACAGCTCGCCCGGGCTGCTTCGAGCTGACCAAGGAGCAGATGGATCGATGCTGAGCCCAGGTGGTGGCCGAGCTGTTGTTTTAAAGGGTAGTTTCCTGTCACTCCTGCCCCATTGTTTGTCCCTTAGGAGCCAAATGACTAACTGTGAGCCCAGAGCACCTGCGGCATCAGGCCTCTGCTCCGGCTGGCAGCCTGCAGGCGAGTGGGCACCAGGGGCACAGCTGGCCATCCAGGCAGCACAGCTCTCCTTGGCGAAGAAATAAAAGTTAAAAAAAAAGAAACACATAGAACAAAAGTGAAGGAAAAGGAATCCAAATACAAGGCGAAATGAGCTTTGGGAGAATGTTTCCTTGTAACTGGGGACCAGCCACTGTAGTATTACCCAGGATAAAGGACATAAGAGACCATGAAAAAGTGGGAACTTCTTTACTTGGAGCTACATTTGCCACCACCATGGTGTAAGAGTAGTAAGATATTGGATGAAGCCGCCTGACATGTTGGGGCGGTAGAAACAAAAAGATGAATTGGTATCACAAAATTTATACTGAAATTTATTCCATAAGCACATCCCCATGGTAAAGTAAGAATGAACATCAACTCTTAGTTCACATAATACACAAAAACTCATTCCAAATGCATCATAGATCTAAATGTAAAAGCTACAACTATAAAATTTCTGGAAAAAATTATCAGATAAATTCTTTGCCATTTAGTGTAAGAATAGATCTCTTTGGAAATAGGCAAAATATTTTAATGGACACTTTACAAAAAAAAAAAAATCCTGGGTGGTCAATAAGCACATGATAAGATGCTCAGCAAATAACTAGGTTAAAGGTGATGGTCCACCTACACGATGGGATACAACTACAATGAACAGAAAGTGAATAGCTGACACATGCGGCACCGTGGATGAATCTAAAAATAATGTTCCTCTGTGAACTGAAATGGACATTAAAAGGTGTATATTACATGATTCCACTTATATAAAATTCCAGAAAATTAAAACATAGAGTGACAAGGGGCAGATCACCGCTTGTCTGCAGCCAGGGGCAGGTGAAGGGATGGGCCACAAAGGTGCATAAGGAATCTTTCTGCCATGTTGGATTTGGTCTTTTTCTTAATTGTGGTAATGATCCCACAAGTATATTATTGCTCAGAATTCACAGAATCATATACTTTCAGGCCGGCCGGGCGTGGCTCAGCGGCTGAGCATTGACCTAGGATCCAGGAGATCGAAGTTCGATTCCCGGTCAGGGCACATGCCCGGGGCTGGGGGCTCGATCCCCAGTCGGGGTGAGCAGGAGGCACCCAATCAATGACTCTCATCATTGGTGTTACTATCTTTTGCTCCCTCTCCTTTCCTCTCCCTGAAATCAATAAGGATATATTAAAAAAAAATGAATCATATACTTTCAGTGGATTATATGCACAAATTGTAACAAGAATTAGATAAAACAAAAATATAAAAGGGTTTTCAACAAAGATGTGCATTGTGCTACAATTTTAAATAGAAAAAATTAAAACATGGTTAATTTTCAATATGAGTTTAGTCCAGTTGCCTAAAACAGTTCCACTAAAACCAGAACTTGTTCCTCATGTTCAAAGAGGCATTATCATAACTAAAGTTTATTAGACTGCCAAAATATCTTGGCCCAAGAGATCAGACTGAGTCTTTATGTTTTTAGAATTTGGTTTTGTAAATATTTAGAACAATAACATCACCCTTCCCTTTTTTATTATTGACATTAACCATCTACTGCTGTGTATTCCTTCTGTTATGAAGCGCATGTCCAGATACATGGCTTTTGGTTGACTCATTCTGAGCATTACAACCTGGTGGAGTCCACAGAGCTGGGACACAAGTACACCTGGGGCAGTCACGCTCTGTCATCCTCTAGCTATTTTACCTTCGACGGGCTACTTGCTCTCACTGTGAAATGAGGCACTAAGAATTCTTATTTCAGAGAGATGTTGTGAAGAATTATTGAGACATGCCAATGATGCTCAGTAATTGTTCTTCTAACTTTCAATTATTACCAACTACTGCTCCTGTTTAGCTGTTTCATTTTACAGGTGAGAAAACTGAGATCTAGAAAAGTTAATAGGCTGATCCAAGGTCATAGGCTGTTGAGTTTAAAGCCTGGTTTACAACTGTTTATTCTAATTACAGTTACTTTGCTCTACAGCATGTTGACAGACTAGCTGAATTCACCATTCCATCAATTGTTTAATCAAACTAATGAATTAAGACATATAATTAACTCATGGATAATTTTCATTCAAATCAAAAACACTCAGCCCCATAATTTAGAACAATGCCTTAATGCTTCTCCACAGCCAGAAATACTCCACTGTTGAGTCTTGTGCAGAGAGATGTTCTTTACTCTATAGAAACATGAGAAGGTAAAAATCTCACTGACCCCCCACTCTACACTCAGAAACCCTTCTTGCCCTGCAGTGAGAAAAGGGTTTCCAGGTAATCATTTGGGAAAATTCACAAGACTCACCTTGCTGTTTTTTTAAAGCATCACAGATTTATACTGCATTTTGCCCAATGTCAGAGAACAATTATTTCATGTATTTCTTTTTGAAACACCTTTAGAGTTTGTTTTTGCATAAAGGAAAGAGGGGGTAATCCAGTTCATTACTTTGTTGTGGATAAAAAGGAAAGTGACTGTTTTATTTTTATTCTGATTATTTTTTAATTATTTTATTAGCATACCATTAGGTAATTTTAGTTGGAAACTTTCTACCGGGTATATTAAAATATTGGATGGTTTTTTCCAGTGCAAGCATTTCATACACTAGGGTTTTAACATTCGGTCATGATCAAGAGGGTGGTTCATACTTTCCCTTTGCGCACATGAGTTCCCTCTGAGCTTGAACCACCAACTCTAAATATACCTGACTCTAGAAAGCAACTAAGAGTAGTTTAGTTTTTTATCGACTTTAGAAGTGCAGTTTAAATAAATTTTTGATGTTCTAAGCTGATTCATCATATTCAGCAACAATTAATTACATTTTGTGTTTTCAAGTTTCCCTTTGTTAATATGTGCCAGGCTCTGTTATAATTAAATATATTTATAAAGTTTTACATCTGATCATTTTCTGTAGATGATTATACAAAGTGTTCCATGCCGGAGCCCGCCGGCAGAGTTGAACGGTCCTGAGGAAGGGGTGAGGATGGAGAAAAGACAGACACAAAAAAGATGGGATCGGGAGGGCTGCAGCTAGTGACGGCTGCAGCCCCGAGTTTAGTTTCCAAGCTCAATTTATACCGGCGCTGTTGATTTTGCTGAATAGCACCCCTCCCCGCATTCCTTCCCCTTGCCTGATACAAAGTAATTCCTTTAAGGCGGTAAGAATGTTCTGGAGTAAACATCCTGCCTCCTGCAGGAGCTCAGACCTTGGTAGCGATCTTAGTCTCGGCTTCTATGGGAACTTTTTGGGGAGAATTGAGTCCTTGGCTTGGTATGTGGCTTGACTGTCCCTTAACCCTTCAGGCCAGGGCCACCTTCCTAATAAGCCTTCCTAAAATTTATGGCCGCAAGCTAAATTAGTATCGCCTTGGTGCCTCAAGGTCTGGGTCAGGGAACAGGGGAGCACATCTGCAGCTCACCCAGGCAGCTCCTTCGGGCCTGGGGCCACAGCGCCTCCCCACATCTCCCCCCTATTTATTACTTTGAGACACCGGTTTCTATTGCCTGCAGGCGCAGCATGTGGAGATCACAGCGAATCTCTTTAATTCCTTTTATACCCAATTTTAGGAAGAGGGGTAAACATAACATTATTGTAAGCATTAAGAAAGCCAAGCAAGCCGGTCCTATAGCTAAATGTGTAGCGCTTCCCATGGCTGGCACTATGCTAAGGATTTTGTTAATGATGTTCTCTGCTGTTCTCCCTGAGTCTTCATCTCGCTGCGGAGCATTACGAATATCTACGATCTCCTTGCGTAAACTCTGGGTATCTAAGGACACATTGCTGTCATGCCAAACCCCTAGGAGATGGCGTTGGATTTTTTCCCAGGGGTGCTCAGTTTTGTTATATTCCTTCTGGGTGACACAGATCCGTTTATATCTAGCATGGCGGGTAAAGGAAGTTCTCATTTTTAATGCCTGCACCTCATCCCCTAGATAATTAACTACATCACATAAGGCGTTAATTCTGTCACTTACCTTGATAGCAGTGGCCTCCTGAGTTCCTAGGCCGTGCTCACGGGTTTAGACAGCTGACTGACCCACGGGCCGTCTGCGCCTCTGTCGTGAGGGCCGCGGCCGCGCTGGCAGCCGTGGCCATGAGGGAGGCGAGGGCGGCGATGCCCGCTGTCAGGAGACCGACCAACCGGCGCCTCCGTGGCGCTGAACATGCTCTGCCTCTCCCCACAGCTGGAGCCCCGCGTCATGACACCACGGCCTGACGCACTGACAGGCGACATCATCAAGGCGGGCTGCTGCACCACTAAGACCTGAGTCCCCGAGGCCACCCCCCTTACGCAGTTGGCAAGAGTACAGCTGTTGCAGGTCCCATTATAGCCCCAGTCACTTTTGGTAATGTTTACAGTGCCGACGACAAGCCCCCAAGGGTGTGGCGCGCAGGCCTGAGCCCATTGATTCCACTCAGCTGAGAGGCCGCCAACCTGGATGTGGCCTCGTTCGTCATGTGTGATGGAAATATTAGGTCCCATGGCTGCAGCCAACCTCCACAGCTGTGTTTGTGGCCTTCCCCAGGGACTGTCCAAAGGCCCTCAACAGTCCACCGATGAGTGGATCCAGGCTCAGTCAGGTTGGCCCTGTAGGGGCTCCAGTCCTGCAAGGTCTCACTGACCCCGGGTATGCTCCACGCCGTGGCCTTGACCTTCCTGCAGGCAGCCCATACAGGCCCCCGGTATGGTTCCTAGTGTCCGGCTCACACAGAGGGACATCGGGCTCCCCCACTGTCCTGTTTTGGAGCCCCGTTTTTTGTAGTCCCATGAGGGTTACTCTCTACCGGGTGTAATTTCCTGCTCTTATCCTGTAGGTGGAGTTATTAATAGTCACATCAAGGTACCACTGAGGCGTCCATGTCTGGTGGGTGGTTGTGTCAAGGGTGACACACCCTGTGGCCTCAGTGATGGCAGAGAGACAAATGGGCAGCTCTCCAGTAGTCCCTGCAAACCTGAAATTGGACTGACGGAAGGCAGCTATGTGGCCGCTGCTGAGCCCCCCAAGCCCCCATGTGTAGTTGGTATAAACAGGAACGGGCCGAGGGCCCCATTCCGCAGCGTGGAGCATCGGGGGATCAGGCACATAAGCCCAGTATAATATACTTTGGCCCGTGCCGCAGGAGCTTGGCTCATCAAGAGCGCTACCATGGCCAAGATGGTCGTGGCAGGGGGCGTCCCTCCTTGCCCAGGAACCATGTCCTCATAAGATGGTTTTTAACCCTATCCTACCCCCATTCAGAGTGATTATATTATTTCTTAGTAACACAAATCCATCGAAACTGAGCATGACATAGCAGTGACATTCTAACCTTCACACTTTGAATTTGATCTCCTATAAGTAACACAGCTTCTTCCAAGGCATTCAACTTATCCTCTAATTTCTTATCAATTCTTTCTGGAGTTCCCAAAGCATTAGATACATTTTTTGCTAACCCACTACTGAAACTCGCTGTATGTATTTCTTGAGGAAGAGCAATAACAGCAATAACAGCAGGAGCGATAATAGAAACTAAAGCAGCAATACCGGCTGTCAACAGTCCCAAGAACCTTTTAGGTCTCTCCAACAGTTCATTAACTCTTGCAACACTTCACGTCCTTCATTAGCATACCAGCGTCCTTGCATCTTAACCAGAAGCATTACAAACGGAGGTTGGTGCGATACCAACAAATCTAAGTCCGCGTCTCGCTGCACCCCCTCGGTCAGTCGCCTGGTTCCCCGCGAACCGCACCAGCCTCTCCGGGAGCCACCGTGCCGCCTCGGCATCCTGTGGGAAAACACAAACATGCCCTCGCCCCCAAGTGAGCACTGGATGGGGACCCGGCCACTGCCCCGGGAGCGGATCTTCCCACCACACCAGGGCGTAGGTAGACCGAGACTTGGCCTGCCAAAAGCGCTGTGCTGCAGAGGCCCTGGCGGTCCAGAGTTAAAAAATTAAGGATAAATAAAGTGTGGTTAAGGTAGTTCACTGGACTCAGGGGGTACAGCTCCCCCCTTTTTATTTTTTGCACCTGCACCTTGAGCGTCCCGTGGGCTCGTTCTACTATTCCCTGTCCCTGGGGACTGTAAGGTGTGCCCGTGATATGCTTGATCTGTAATTGCTGGCAGAATGTCTGGAACTTTTGGCTGCTGTGTCCTGTACCATTGTCAGTGTTGATGGACTCTGGAAGGCCCATGGTGGCAAAGCATCGGACGCAGTGGCAAGAACGTGTTTAGCAGCTTCTGCGGCCTGAGCAGTTGCAACCATAAACCCTGAATAAGTGTCTACTGTTACGTGGGCGTATTTAAGCCTTCCAAAGCATGGGATATGGGTGACGCGCATTTGCCAGAGGCGATTTGCCATCAGCCCACGCGGGTTAACCCCATGGTGGGGAACAAGTAAGGCGGTCGGGCACTGCTGACATTGTGTTAGTCTGTCGGGCCGCTTCCCTGGTGATCTTAAATTGCTGCCTGAGACCGTTGCTGCTTTGATGGTGTAGTTTATGGGATTGCTGAGCAAGCTGTTCCTGGGTAACCATGACTTGACGCGTGGCAGCCTCAGCTAGCTCACTGCCCAGAGGTAAGGGCCAGGTAAGTTAGTATGGGCCCGAACGTGGCCAAAGAAACAAGGGTGTTGGCGACCACGAGTAACCTGCTGTATAGTTCTGAATAAGGTTTGTACCTCACTATTTTGGGTCCCTATAAAGGGAACGGTCTCAATCTGCAGTGTGGCTCTATAAATGTACTGACTGTCTGTATATATATTGAGGGCTTGAGTTTGGCATTCCTGCAGCACGGCCTCCGGCTTTCAATTCCACTACTGGCGCTGATGTGGAGCCCGTTGCCCAACTGACTGTGGTTCCGTTGACATAATAAGCGGTGGTCCCATTGGAGGACCCATCAGTATAAACAGTCAGCGCATGCGGGATAGGGGCAGTAACTACCCGTTTCGGGAACACAAATTCATGTAGTGCCGCAAATTGAAGTAGCTTATCAGATGGCACATGATTGTCAACTTGTCCAGAATAGCCAGCTAACGCCTCCCCCCAGGCATCACTGTTCTGCAATAACCAATCTACTTGCTGCTTCGTAAAAGGGACAAAGATGGTTGGGGTTCCTTGCCTGTTACCTTCCTGGATTCCAACCTGATCATTTGCATTAAGGTAGCTACGGTGTCATGGTTGGGCATGAGAACCCGGGCTGGAGACACAGGCAGGTGCAGCCGCAACAAAGGAGCCTTCTGATAAACGACCGCATAGGGGTGTGCCGGGTGGGCAAGATGGAAGCCTCCCAGGTGGCATGATAGTCGAAATAAGGGGTCTTCCGTTGACCAAGAGCTTCCTCGACCTTGGCCAACGCAGCCCTCCCCTCAGGGGTCAAGTGCCGCTCAGATGTAGGGTCGGCATTCCCCTTGAGGATGTCAAATCAGGGCTTAAGCTCTCCTGTTGTAATTTTTAAATGCGGCCTGGTCCAGTTGATGTCCCCAAGCAGTTTCTGGAAGTCCTTGAGTGTTTTAAGGTTGTCCTTCCGTAACTCCAGCTTTTGGGGACTAAAGTAATGAGGCTCTAGATGGTAGCCCAAATATTCATAAGGTGCCTGCTTTTGCACTTTCTTGGGGGCGATTACAAGGCCCTTAGCAGTCAACTCCTGTTGCAACTCAGCATAAGCCGCATGCAAGACCCCTTCCTGGGTATGGGCAATAAGAATGTCATCCATGTGATGAACCATATAGACCTCAGGGTATTTCTCTCTGGTCTCAGCTAACACACTAGCAACACATTTCTGGCAAAGGGTAGGACTGTTAGCCATGCCCTGGGGAAGCACGAGCCAATGGTATCTTTTCATGGGCTCTTTGAAGTTGACTGAGGGCACACTGAATGCAAATCTTTTGCAGTCGGCTGGATCTAAAGGGATAGTATAAAAACAGTCTTTGAGATCTAAAGTGATCTTGCAGGTATTCTTTGGAATGGCCATGGGTGAGGGCAATCCAGGCTGTAGAGCCCCCATAAGCTCCATGGTCTCATTGACTAGCCTTAAATCTTGTAACAACCTCCATTTCCCTGATTTCTTCCTAATAACAAAAATGGGTGAGTCCAAGGGGAGGTTGAGGGGGCAATGTGCCCCCTCTCCAGCTGTTCCTGCACCAGCTGCTCTGCGGCCTTTATTTTTTTCTTCTGTTAGGGGCCATTGATCAACCCACACAGGCTCCTCAGACTTCCAAGTGATGGGATCTGTGTGGATTGCAGGACGACCAACGACCCCCGCTAAAAATACCCTAACCCTGCTCTGTCAGGCCTCTTAGAAGCCGCTATTGGACGTTTGATCCCTTGGTTACGTTTTCCCAGCCCCTGAGAGGGCAGGAGCCCCTGATCAAGCATCTGCTGAGTAACTATGGCGTCAGGGCTAAAAAGATAAACCCCCATTTGAGCCAGCACATCTCATCCCCATAGGTTAGTGGGAATGGTAGGGAGCACACAAGGTTGGAACGTTCCTGGTGCCCTTCATCATCCGTCCAAGTCAACAGGTCCGTGCTTTGCTCTGGGCTGCGGGCCTGTCCTATGCTTGCAGCTGAGTGATAGCTTCCTGAGTAGGCCATTCAGGAGGCCACTGTTCCCTAGAAATCACAGAAACATCAGCCCCTGTGTCTAGGAGCCCTTTGAATTTTTGGCCTTGTATACTTAATATCAACTCAGGCCGCTCTAGTCCAATTTCTTGAAGCCAGTGAATATCTGAGGATCCGAAGCCTCGGCTTCCTCTCTGCCTCCGGGACTTGGTTCGCCCCTGTACTACTCGGGGGAGTAATATCAGCTGGGCTAGCGGCTGCCCTGACTGTACTGCTGAAATGGTGGAGGGGGAGTGAGCCATGACCTTAATCTCTCCTGTATAATCCTCGTCAATGACTCCAGGGGCTACTAATAGCCCTTTCATGGTGCTACTGCTGCGACCCAGCAAGAGTCCCACCGTCCCTGGGGTGGCAGGGGCCCATACACCCCAGTGGGCAGGGCCTGCATCCCCATTTCAGTGTCAATACTGTGTAGGCGGTGGAACAGAGGTCCAATCCGGCGCTGCCTGGGGTGGCTCGGTAGAGCCGTTGAATGGATTGGTGTCCCGGAGGGTCCCTTTGGGGAGGAAATTCTGGAGTGCCCCATAACATTGTTGCAGGGCCTGGGGCTGGCCCCTCCTCCCGTTTCCCGGCAGGGGGCGTCCTTGGGCATCTTTCTTGGACCTACATTCATTAACCCAGTGACCCCCCCTCTTACACCGAGGGCATAGTCCTGGCTCCCATTTACTTCCTTTCCCCACCCCTTCCCGGAGTTCGCGGCGTGCTTTAAGGGCAGTCACGCATTAGATGTCCCAGCTGTCCCCAGCTAAAACAGCTGCGAGGGGGACTGGATGTTCTTTTCTTTCTGCCCTCCCGCTGCTGTTGGAACAGGATTTCTTTCAAGGGTTTTCCTTGCAGGGCAGCAGCCAGGGTGGCCCCTTGGATATAAGAAGGCCCTATATCTGAGCAAAGCCTGATGTAATCAGAAAGGTTCCCTTTCTTTCTCCAGGGTCTTAGCGCGGCCTGGCAAGCCGAGTTAGCATTCTCATAGGCCAGCTGCTTGACCACAATCATTGCAGCTTCACCGTCCCCAAACATTTTTCCTGCTGTCTGGAGCAACTTTGTGACAAAATCTTGGAACGGCTCATCTGGACCTTGCCGCACCTTAGAGAGATCCTCAGTCTTTCTGTCTGTAGCGGGGAGCTTTTTCCAGGCCTCAGTGGCTGCATCGTTAATCTGGGCAGACGCCCCTTGGTCGTAGTTTAACTGATTTTGAGTGTCCCAGTACTGGCCTTCCCCCACCAGCATCTCATATGTAATGGGAATCCCTTGAGCCCTGTTCATCTCTGCAATGGTCTGGCACTGCTCGTAAAACTCTGACTTCCACAATGCATAATCTTCTCCGCTAAGGCAAGTCTTACAGATGCTTTTCCAATCGTTGGGAGGCAGAGCGTCTGCCACCATCGCTTCAATCAGAGCCTCGGTGCATGAGGCGCTGGGGCCATATTGAGCACAAGCCTCTTTCAGTTCCTTCAGCTGCTGAAACAAGACGGGCTGGTGGACTCGCACCACCTGACCATTTTGCATTTGTTCAAAAATGGGGAATCCCTGGGGAAAGCCCTGTAAGTCCTCAGCCGCAGAGGCTGCTTGGCTTATGGTCAACTGGAGGGGGGAGAGACCTTGGCCCCCTGGCAGCCTACTGGCCGAGGGAGAGCAACCTGCAAAGGCCGAAGGCCCCCTCCCCCAAGAGCGCCACCAGAGGTGGGTCTCGCGGCTCAGGACAAAGACCTGCCACTGCGGCCGGGGCAGGACTGGCCTGCGGCACGGCGGGCCGCAAAGGCACGCTCTGCGCCTCTTGTAGACAGCTATGCAGTTTTTGCATCCATTCTTGTAGCCCTTGCATTAGCTGCTCTAGATGTCCCAGCCGCCCTCCAGACCCTTCCTCCTTGGGCTTTCCCTCCATTACCAGGAGCCATTCGTCCTCCTCGCGGCATCGAGCCGCGGCGTCCTCTGAGTCTGCCTTGTCCCGCGGACGGAGCTCGTCGCCGTCCTCACTGCCCCCATCAACCCGCGCTAAGGCCTCTAAGGCCGGGGACAAGGATTCTCCGGCAGAGGCTTCTCTCTGTCCTCCGGAGCCGCAGCCCCGGGACCGCCGTCCTCTGTGGCCGTCTCCCACCGCTTGCCCTCTGGGTCATGATCTAGACAGTCCCCAGTCAGGGCCCAGAGGGAAAGTGTTTCTACCGGCACCTCCGAGGGCCCATGGGGCGAACAGTGCGTCTGCAGCTGTTTTCCAACCCGCTGCCACGTTTCCCTGTTAACTGTGCCCTTTCGGGAACCAGGGGCAGCTCTCCTCTACAAAGCTCAGAAGCTTCAATATCTGTGCACTAGTGACCTTAGTTCCCCTGGCTTTAAGCATGCTTTTCAACACCTGAACCAACAGTTCTATACTATTTCCCTGTCCCATGATTTATTACTCCCGACAGTAAATCGTCGCGCACCAACCTCTTACTTTTGTTCTGGGACCCGTCCGTCCTCGACGTCCTTCACCGGTTCCTTACTCTCAGGTCCTGTTCGGGCGCCACTTGCCGGAGCCCGTCTGCAGAGTCGAGGGGTCCTGAGGAAGGGGTGAGGATGGAGAAGAGACAGACACAAAAAGATGGGATCGGGAGGACTGCAGCTCCTGACTGCCGCAGCCCCGAGTTTATTTTCCCAGCTCAATTTACACAGACACTGTTGATTTTGCTGAATAGCGCCCCGCCCCGCATTCCTTCCCCTGGCCCCATTCAGAGTAGTTCCTTCAAGGCCCTGTGAACGCTCTTTAAACACCCTGCCTCCTGCAGGAGCTCAGACCTTGGTAACTGTCTGTATCTCGGCTTCTAATGGGAACTTTGGGGAGGATTGAGTCCTTGGCTGGTTTGTGCCTTGACTGCCCTTTGATCCTTCAGGCCCAGACCAGCTTCCTGATAAGCCTTTCTGGAATTTCTGGCCGCAGGCTAAATTAGTATCGCCTTGGTGCCTCAAGGTCTGGGTCCGGGAGCAGGAGAGCAGCTCTGCAGCTCAGCCAGGCAGCTCCTCCGTGCCTGGGGCACAGCGGCTCCCCACAACTTAGATTCTCCCTTAAAGATTCGGAGCTGCCTTGACCTAATGCTGGACACGCTGAACACTGTGGGACAGATGAAAGGACCGCACTCATTTCAGCTTAAAATTATGGGCACAGAGGGGTGGGGCAAGTCCCAGCTGACAGATGCCAATGGGGGACATTTTAAGAGGAAGAAATTATGACAAGACAGGAGTGACCGCAAACTGGGGACCATGCAGAAAGGAGTACGGTATTCCAAACTGCTACTATTTTTTTAAAAACTTCCAGCTCTTCATTACATTACAGAATTCAACACACGTTTTGTAATTAGTGAACGGTTCAACAACAAATTAGGAAAAAATTTTAGGATAAATTCTATGCAGTTTTACAAAACATATTTGCATTTAAATATTCCATTCAAACCAATCCCTTGAGATTCCCTATAAATACAAAGGAACTAAAATCAGATGATAGTTCAGGCAGGGGAAGCTGGGAACGAATAACTAATATAAATTTGGGGTCAGGCTACACGGTGCAGTGAGTGTCCTGCTCCAGGAGCCGGCGGGGACCCCAGTGGACGGGTTGAGCGCGGGAATATCTGGGCCCCCCGGGCCCCCAACACTGATTCCACAGCCGGGGCTCCGTCCCTCCTTCCTCAGCTCCTGGGCCCTGGCAGGTCACCCTTTCAACCCGCGGGGCCGCTCTCCCCGCAAACATGACTCCCCTGCAGGCGGTGAAGCCGCCCTCACGCACTCACCTGCTCACCGTCCCCCTCGCAGGGAGCTGTCCCCAAGGTGGGGGAAGGTCGCCCCCAGGGAGCTCCGGGAGGTGGTCCTGCCCGAGGTCCCACAGGCGGGTGGGCCGCAGCCTCGCGGGAAGGGAAGTGGGCGGCCTCTGAGGGGGGGCTGAGGGCGGGTGCGAGCCCTGGGGGTGGGGGAGGGAGGCGGGCAGGCGGGGTTGTGCCCAGGTGACCGAGACTAAGTCCCATGGCACCAAATTGAGCGTTTGGAGATTTATTTACCCACCGTCGGCTCCGAGGCTCCTGCCCTAAACAAACCCGCAGCCCCAGCAGTGTTTGCGGGAGGATATACAGGCAGAAAAACAAACTCCTCTCTGTCTGGGAAGGGGAGCAGCTGGGTCGGGGCGGGCGGGGAGCTGGCGGGGCCGCGGCGGGAGCTGAGCCCCGGCTCATTGACTCTCCAGTCGGCGTCCTCGGGGGGCCGCTCCTCTGCGCAGGGAGGGGGGAGGGCAGCGCTTCTGCGGGAGGGTCCGCTGCTCCGGCTCAGCCTCAAGTGGCGGCTGCAGGGTGGAGGATGGGGCGCTGTGCTTCAGGCGGCTGGGCCCGGGTCCGAGCCCCCCCCCCCCTCCGCCCGGAGGAAGAGCCGCCCTCACCCGGAGAGGAGAAATCCCGCAACTTCTTGAGAAATGCCCCCCCCCCCCCACGCCGCCGGGAAAGAAAACCTTCGGGGATTTGCCCCCCGCCCGGAAATTCTGTTTGGGGGGCCTCCTGGGCTGGAGGCTGACTTGTGGGGAAGGGGGACTTCCGTTCCTCCAGCGGGTGCGGCCCGGGCCAGGCGGGGCTGGGGCGGGGGCGCTGCGTCCCCTCTAGCCCTGTCTCCGCGCAGCAGGGAGGGTGAAGGAGGGAAAGACACTCACCTTCCTGCAAACGGGAATTTAAAAAGCTGGGGCAGCAATACTCATATCTGACAAATAGACTTCAACATGAAGGCCACAGCAAGGGAAAATAAGGTCCCTACACACTAAAGGAACGGATCCAACAAGGGGCATAACCCTGTAAGCACGTGTGCGCCCCAGACAGGAGCACCTCAATATGAAAAGAGCTTCTGCAGACGTTAATGGAGACATCGGCAGCAATGCAGCCATGGGAGGGACTCAACATCCCGCCCACCTCACTAGGGAGATCTCCCGGACAAAAATCAGCAAGGGAACAGGGACTCTAAGTGACACACTAGGTTAGATGCATTTAATCAACATTTACAGAACATTCCACCCCAAAGCCGCAGAAGAAACACTCTTCTCAAGGGCACACAGGACATTCTCAAAGATGGACACATGTTAGGATACAAAACAAGTCTCCACAAGTCCAAGAAGATTTAAATCACCTCAAGCACCTTCTTGAATACAGTGCCAGTGGGAATGCAGACTGGTGCGGCCACGGTGGAAAACAGTGTGCAGTTTCCTCAGAAAATTAAACATGGAACTGCCAATTAACCCAGCGAGCCCACTTCTAGGAATATATCCTAAGAAACCCAAACACCCTGTATCCATAGCAGCACAATTTACAACAGGTAAGATCTGGAAACAGCCCAAGTGCCCATCAGTAGATGAATACATTAAAAAACTGTAGCACATTTTCACCATGGAATACTACACAGCTATAAAAAAGGATCTCTCACCTTTTGAGTCAGCCTGGAGTGACCTGGAGAGTATTATGCTAAGTGAAATAAGCCAGTCAGAGACAGACAAGTACCACATGATCTCACTCAGATATGAATCTAATGAACAAAACAAACCAATGAACAAAATAGATCCTGAGTAGCACAGAACAGACTGACAAACCTCAGAGGGAAGGTGGAGGTGAGGGGTGGGGAGCGATTAACCTAAGAGTTTATATGCATATAAGCATAACCTGTGGGCACAGACAATAGTGTGGTGAGGGTTTGGAAAGGGGGGATGGTGCTAGGTAGAGGGGGTCAATGGGGGCAAAGGGACATCTGTAATACTTTCAAAAATAAAGATAAATTTAAAAATAACAACAAAAAAACCACACCACAGAACCTAAAAGTATATCCCAAACACAAAAAGAACTACAAAGAAATCTTAAATTGAATCCAGTTACTTTAGTGTTAGTAAAACAATATTTGCATTGTTATTTTGAAAAGATTTGATATACATATATTGTATGTTAAAGCAAATAAGTAATTATGTTGATGTTATTAGGATCTCAGGTTTGCAGGGTAAAAATATACAAATATACAATTATTTTTCCCCCAAACATTTTTATAATTTATATATTTTTCAAGATGTTAAGCAAAGATTTTATAATCTTCCATTGATTTGAAAACATCAGTATGAATTCATGATATATTTTTCCCTTTCTATGAAAATGTTTCCTAGTCTGTCCACTAAAAAGACCTGAAAGAAATGATGCCTAGTGGCAATGGGCTTTCCTACTCACTATCACCTAGATGGTGGTCTCTAAACACTATTTCTCAATAAAAGTAGCTAGACTTCCTTGCCCAGGTCTAAAACAGGACACTTACAAAATACCCCTTAAGTATCTTGTCATGCCAGAAAGAAAGGACCTATCAGAATACTAGGGCCGAAAAAAAAGATCATTATCCACAGGGGTTCCCACTCCCTAAAGATGGGACAATTTAAACATGACTACAGTGGATTGAATCACATATAACCCATGTGTTATAAATCTATACAATTCCGTGAGTTCATAAAGATGCTTAACAAAAAGTAAAACTATAAACATTTGGACGTAGCTCTTCTGAAAACTGGTGATGAAAGGGAAAGTATCAGGCACTAATTCTGATTTCCTCATAAAATCTGTACTTCAGAGTAATAATTGGATGAGAAGGGAAAAGTCTTTATAGAAGAATTCCAGCTAATCAGAGCTAAAGCAATAATAAAAATGTAAAACTCATCATGTTTCAAGCCTTAATAAGATAATGCATCCAAGCAATGAATCAAGGGATGCCAAAACCCTTCCATGAAAGGTGGATCAGGTTCATTCTGTCAATCTTTTGATTTTTGTGTATGTTTAAATGTTTCCATAATAAGTGTTTCCATCTTTAGGCTCCTTGTCCCTAGTATAGCACCTGGCATGTAAGAGTCAACTATTTTTTTTTTTTTATTGTGACTCAGTTCAGTCAGACCTTATCTGTGTTCCTCAAACAGCTCCCCATTTTTAGGAAATCTTTTGTTTCTGTCTAAACCTGTGCTGCTCACACTTCAATGTGCCTGAGGGTCGTGGAGTGGGACTGGAGGTTCTGCGTTTCTAATAAGCTCCAGATGGTGATGCGTTTCCTTGGCTGTGGACCGTGCTTTGGGTCTCAAGGATCTGAACCAGTGATGTAGTTAGTGGACAGGATGTGATCTCATATCCAACTACAGGAATAAGAAATAGAAATACATTATAGCTGTTTACTCATTCCACCCATTTTAGGGCACAGCATTGAAAAAAAATCTACCACATTGAGCACGTTGACCCGGCCCCTCAACCGCCACTGTTGGACGGGGCTGTGGGAGCCCCTGGCTGCCATCGGGCTGCGTCTGGGATGATGCCGCAGCCGGTCATGGCCCGGGGACGGCCACATGCTGCGGGAAACAGTGCGCGGGAAAGGCGGCAGAGAGCTAGGGCCAGACAGTATGTATTTGTTGGCTTTGTTGGCCACAGGGTCTGTTGGAACATGAGAGTAGACAATATGTAAACAAAAGGAAGGGGTTGTGTTCCAATAGAGCTTTATTCACTGCAATTCAAATTTCATATAATTTTCACATATCACACAATATTATTCTTCCTTTGATCTTCTACCAACATCTTAAAAATACAAAAAATGTTCTTAGTTCACAGGCTGTACAGAAACAGCAGGTTAGATTTCAGCCATAGTTTGCCAACCACTGGCTTAAAAGATGGAAAGACAACTATTCTTATTTTTGGGTTGTTGCTTTCTTACTGCTACTATATATTTTTTCAACCCACTCAAAAAGTGCATATTCTTAAAAAGTAGACCCCCAGCTCATGCTTTCTCAGAGCGCAGGGATCTTCTCAGGGGTGTTTTTAATCTCTCTCTGAGGGTGAATTCCAATACAAATCGGTATCTTCACACCAACATCTTTCAGCAACATTACCAGGTCTTAGCTCCCACAGAGAAGGTCATTACAACCAGCTACTGCAGTTCATGCTAAGGTATTCATTGGAGTGTTACTTAGAATAAATTTAAAAAACCAAACAAACAGTTAAATAGAAATTATGGAATTATGTGATTCTATCAGGTCACCACTAAGTGGAAAAATACTGGTAGAAGGATAGAATTTACAATGTGATCACGTTTTACGCATTTATGAAACAAGTGTGATTTGTAATATTTAACATCAATCTAAATACACTCACAGAGTTACTGAAAGATTAGAAATATATTTAACCCCGAGGTACCAAAGGAGTTTTAGAATAGACTCTATTTTTATAAGGTATCCTAAATGTCAGGCTACAGTTTGAAGCTGTGTATCATGTTCTTCAATATTAGAGTTCTGCTCAATCTAAGTTTTGGGTACAGCAAAAAGTTGAATTGTGGCTCAGTTATGTTCCACTGAGTTGCAAGAGAGCTTTAGCATATCAAGGATAAAGGGCTTCCACTCTTAAGGACAATCAGATCACGAATGGAATGAACCTTCTGTTGATAAACATAAATCCCAGGTATATAATCTACATCCTAAAGTCAAATTCATTCACAGAAAACCACTTGTACATATAATGTAAGCTGCTGCTGTAATGAAAAGCAAGCACTTCTCAAAGTCCATAAACTTTAATTCACCACTTTCTAATACCTTTCCTATTATACACCAAACATTATATAATGTTTCTATCATATATCCTTCCCTATTAATAAGTGGGTCCTTCTGGGCTTTCTTGGACCTTTCTTTCTGCAGAAAGAATTAGACTTTGCTCTAGGCTCTGAAATGGGACAGAATGGTCTATCAATTGAATGATCTCAATGTCCATTCTGAACTCAGAGACACTCCCTATCCCAAAATTGTGTAGAACCATATTTCCCAATGTAGCCTCCCTGAGTTTCTGCAGTGAGATCAAATAACAATGTCAAGATATAAAAATTAAATATTCCAAATTAAATTTTATAAAATATTTTCCAAATTATGTAAATATGTAGTGATGTTCCAAAATTAAAATAACTTCTCTCATTAATTTCCTAGTGACATAATTAAAGGATTATAATCTTAAAAAATTAAAATCCAAAATCTTTCTGTTGAAGTCCAAAAGGGCGAAAGTGTAAAAAAGTCCTGATGTCCTTGCGCATTACTAATCCAAAGAAATTAAAGTCCCGAATCCCACCTTAAAGGCCGGGGTCATTCTTTGCAGCGCCCCCTCCTGCCCGACTTCAGGGAGAGGAGCCCCGGGTCTGCGTTCCTTCGGCAGCTGGGCCTTTCCGGGGAGGCGAGCGCAGGACAGCGAAACCCTGTGTGTCCACCGCGGAGCGGCTCGGGAGCCCCCCTCGCGGGGACTCAAAGCACAAAAAATTTACACAGCAATTGTTTCCCACGCCTACACATTTTAGAAAACAAAGCAGTCCCCAACTTCCATTCCAGTTATCACACATACAGTCCTGGTCCAAAACCCAGAACTTAGTATTGTCAAAGACCATGCTAGAAACTCAGAAGGACCTAAACAAGGAATAATGGCTCCAACTTCACCCACATGCTGACCAGCCCGGGATGCTTGCTGGGCCCATGGTCATGGGAGACAAGTGCTGTCCCTCCACCCAGCAGGACAGTGTCAGTCAGTCTAGTAAGAAATGAGGAACGCCACACGCGACAAAGTGGGGAACTTTGCCATCACGCTGAGTGAAAGGTGCCAACCACAAGAGGCTACACAATGACTGATCCCGTTTCTAGGCAATGTCAAGAACGGGCAAATCCATAGGGAAAAATAAAAGCGGATTTGTCGTGACCAGTAGACCGGGGAGGGGAGAGTTGGGACTCAGGGCTTATATGAGCAGGGTTTCTTTTTGGTGTGATGGAAATACTCTGGAATTAGGGAGTGGTGATGGTTTGACAACATGGCTGATGGACTAAGAATCACTGACTTGTACACTTTCAAACAGTGAATGTTACGTTACATCCCAGTTTTTAAAAAGCAATTGGGAGAAACCCCCCATAGCGGTTCAGTCTGACCCCGTGGGATTCACTGTGCAGCCAAGATGTAACAGGGGCTGTAATTCACTCGCACACCCGGTTGTCATTTAAGAAATTCCTGCCTTTGTCTTTAGAGTGCGCGGTGGCCGCAGGCCCGGGGGCCTCACTGAGAGTCTCCCCGCAGCCTTTCCAGTCTCAGCTTTGACTTCGCGCTGCGGGCCCGCGTCCCGGCGCCTTCACGCTGCAGGGCGCTGGGCTCACCTCGGGACGCGGTCTCCACGCTGTCCCCGAGCCGGTGCTGGCCCCGGGCCACAGCGCCGCTCCGTTTGCTGTGACTGCCTCAGCAGGGAGCCTCGTCCCCAGGGAAGGCTGTCCCGCCCGCGGGTCCCCACGGCCGTCCCAGCTGGAGAACTGCAGCCAGTTCTGGGAGGAAATGGCCCTGCGAAGTGGCCCCGGCGGCCTCCGTGTCATCCCCGCCGCAGGGGTGTCCCCGGGCCCAGGCCTGGTGCCCGCGCTGCCCCGTTTCCTCCGCCCGCGGCTCCAGCGGGACGTCCCAGGGGCCCGCTCAGGGGCCTCTGCCCTTCCCTCCAGCGGCGCCGCGCCCTCTGCCGGCCTGAGCACTTTCTTCTTCCTTCCCATTGATCTTTGCTTGAGGCGTTTTCCTAATATATTCCTTTGGATTTTATTTTATGCAGTTTTCCACAGTGAGATGTGTGGGAACAGCAAGCTCTGCGCCTACCAAAAGCACCTGCTATTGAAACAGATTTTATCCACAACTAAATTTCCCGGATTAGATACCCCCCAGGAGAGATCATCCCATCAGACCACCATCTGTAAGAAAATCAATAACCCAGTCAATACACTCTTTCCTTTCCCTCCCTCCCTTATAGTTCATCTTTTCTGTGTCTTCCCTCCAATCTTAACCATAGTTTCTTGAACCCGTTTTCCCAGGTTACAGCAGACAATGAACGGTCTCCTTAGAGTCACTCATTTGTTTAGGTTTAACACTCACCTAACCTGACTTCCCCTTTCAAACCTGTCCTGATATTCTGTAGCCCATTCATCCATGTTCCAGCATGTATCAGTACTTCACAATTTTTTCTTTTAATACTTATCTAATGCCTCTGGGGAGTTTGTGGATGATAACTCTTTCATTGGGTATAGAATTTTTTATTTTTTGTTAATTCTCACCTGAGGGTATTTTTCCCATTTACGTTTAGACAGAGTGGAAGGGAGGGAAGGAGGGAGCGTGAGAGAGAAACACTGATGTGAGAGAAACACACATCGATTGCTTGCCTCCCACGCTCGCCCTGACTGGGGCCAGGGATGGAACCTGCATCCAGATCTGTGCCTTGACCAAGAATCAAAGCCTTTGGTGCACAGGCCAATGCTCTAACCACTGACACACACCGGCCAGTGCTAAAACTATTCTTTTAGTAAAAGTATCTTTTCACTAAAAATTGAAACAGCACACATATAGAAATGCTGTACACAGAACAGTTTATCATTAATCTTATAACAGCAAAGAAAAATGATTGATATTTTTTATGGCCCAAATGATATATTTATTTTTTAAATGGAACAAATGTTAGGCCAGTGTACTTCGGTACAACTGCTAATAATAAATACGTGCGTGGACCACACACACAATGGACTAATGGGCTGTAAGTAGCCTGATGTTGACCTGGACCCAGCTCCGACACGGAAAGGAAACTCTGGACACTGGCTTTACTTTTAGCTCCACTGAAATCCCAGCTCCACTTCTCTGACTGGACTAAGGGAGATGGGGCTTTGGAAACCCAGGGGTGTAATTCGTGGAAATAAAGCTTCTTACCAAACCTCATCCTCCAGTGGGGGCCTCCAGAAATGCTTCTTCCAGCGGTACCCCAAGACCACACTTCCACCGATAACAATTTGTTACAGAGCCAGAGAAAACTAACACACTAATAAAGGACACCTACTTTTAAAAACCCACTATCTACATAATCATAGAGAGATATTCTGTTTTTCCTTTGCAATTTCAACAAGAAGCAGATACCAACTCTTCTCCCACCCTTTTTTGAAACCCTGCTTGCATAAGAAAAATAATATTCTAGGCATTGGAAAAGAAGAAACAAAACTATCACAATTTATAGATTACATGTCTGTTCACGTAGAAAATCCAAAAGAATCTGCAGATAAAATATTCAAGTAAGAAAAAATGAGAGTTTTGCAAAATACTGAATCCAAGCTCAAAATGCAACATAACAATTTTATTTCTAAAAGCTGGCAAGAAAAAGAAAATTGATTTTTTAAATGGCGTTTATACTAGGATCAAAAGTATTAAATAATTGCGAATAAATCTAAAAAATGTATGCAAGATCTCTATGGAAAATATTTTTAAACATTGAGAGTTAATCAGACAAACTATTAAATAGTTTGGAAAATTCAATATTATACATGTCTTTTCTCCACAGTTTATTTACAGATACAATGCAATTCCAATCAGAATCCTTGCGGTATATTTTTAGTGCTTGACAAGTTGTTTATAAAAGGTTTTTGGAGCCTTTCCTGCTTCCTTCTCTTCCAAACATTTTGGCTCAAAGGCATGGGGACAGAGGCAGGGAGGTGCGGTGGCCCAGAGCGAGGTGCTGGAGCCCGGATGGAACGAGGAAGGCGTGAGTCTGGGAGGGCCCCCTGCACAGTGTTGGCGCTGGAGCCAGAGCACCCCGAAAGGCGGGCGACAGGGCAGGAGGGGTCAGACAGCAAGGTCAGGGGGCACCCCGCAGGCAGGACCGCCCAGCCTGGCCTTCAGAGCCGACAGGGTAAGTCATCTGCAGAAGAGGTGGCCCGGCGCAGGGCGAGGAAGGATGGGGTGAAGCGGGCACATGCCTGGAAGGGACAGCAGTGGAGACAACCCAGTGTGGGGGTCACAATCCAGGCGGGAGGGAGGGGACACGTGCGCAGGGGCAGGGGCGACAGAGCTGGTTACCCACAGGGAGCCTGACCAGATAATCAGATACTGCGGGTGGGGCCCGCTTACTGCCAGGAAAGGGACTAAGAACGGAAAGGAAACAACTAGCATGAACCCCGCGGGATAGATTGGTGAGAACTCCTGCTTTTCAATATATTCCCAGAGAACTGCAGACGCGTGTGCGCGGATGTGCGTGTCCTCTGCACACACACGGTCCCTGCTGCTCTGAGGGGCCCGTGAGCAATGAGCCCGGGAGCGGCGCGCACCCCACAGCCAGCGCCGGGCCTTGGTCTCTAAACGTCCTCGCCCCTAAGAGGAGTCGGGGCTTTTATGGGAAAGGCTGATTCCAGGGCTGGGCAGGAAACCGCAGGGCGAGCCTGGAACATCCTGTGCCCAGAGAGCAAGGAAGAGCTCAAGGGAAAATGGGGACAGGTCAGAAAGACAGGAGGGCACCCCGAAAGGCCACCACGGGCCCAATGGGGGGAATTAAGCACCAAAACAGTCAGCTTTCCCTTCTCCCTCGTGCCCACTTGTCTTTAACTGTCTCGGTGCAGAAGGGATGGCGGGATGAGGGCCCCAGCACCTGGCAGACAACATGGTACCGGCTGATTCCAGCAGGAATCATCGCGGGCGCTGTGCCAGCTGCGAGAAATTCAGAGGAGGGGCCAGGTATTGGCACCGCTCAGAGGACCCCGCACAAGGGATCTGTGACATACAGAACATAAATAGGAACTTCACTGTGGGCAGGCCTGGCAGACGCTTCTTAACCGCACGCTCCAGGTCAACAGCGCCAGGCCTGGAGCCGAGCGTGTGCCCCAGGTCGGCTGTGCTGGAAGATCCGCGTCGCTGCGGGACGCGCCCGCCCGGGCGGCATAACCTGCGCTGCGTGAGGGAGCTCCACGCGGCCCCGAACGGGAGTCCACAGAATAGCTGCCTGCACTCTTCAAACTGGAAGTCAGGAAAAGCAAAGGAAGCCTGAAGACTGTCCCAGATGAAGGAGACTAAAGAAACGGGACAATGGGCACAACACAGCGTCATGGATTTTCTTTGACTATAAAGGATATTACCGAGACAATAGGAAAATCTAAATGATATCCAAGATTACATATTAATACTGAACCAATTTTAATTCCCCCATTTTGATAATTATACCGCAGTTAGGTAAGATAATTCCATTTTCATAGGAAATGCACACTAAAGTACTGAGGAGTAAAGAGGCATGTTTGTAACTTTCAGATTTTATATATATGTGTGTGTGTGTGTATGTGTCATACCTACATTTATATGTGTGTGTGTGTGTGTATGTGTCATACCTACATTTATATTTATCTAGGAAGAGAGGAGGGAGGAAGGGTAAAGCAAATGTAGTAAAATGTTAGCATTTGGGGGATGGTACCCAGGAATTCTTTTTACTATTCTTGCAACTTTTTTGTAAGTCTGAAACTGCCAATACAGAGTTTTCTAAAAGAAAAATAAATTGAGAAAAATAATTTTAACAAATTGTAACCCATTGAATAAAATAAACCATGAGCCTATATTGATAAATGAGTCAATCAGAAGTGTGGGGAAGAGATAGCTCCATAGTCCCAAAGTACTTCCCTATAAAACACTAATTGCTTGTAAAGTGAGGAGGGAACATTACAGAGGAGAAACCAAGCAGGTACCACCCTCCCTGACCCACATTAACATCACCAAGAATGGCAGAGCAACAGCGTAGGCCCCACCACAGGACACAGTTAGAGGAGTGTAGGACGACTTCTGTGATGCTGGGGCTAAAAATGCATAACCGAAATCTCATCATAAGGAAACATCAGAAAATCCACCTGAAGGACAGTCTACGTTACGGAGCTTACTCTTCAAAAGACTCAAGGTCACGAAAGTCAAGGAAAGACTAAGGGCCTGCTCCAGACTGAAGGAGACGAACACACACTACAGCTAAATGCAACCCAGGGATCTGAACAGGATCCTTTTGCTATAACAGACACTACAGACAAGTGGCAAAAATGGAAAAGAATATGAGGATGAAATAATAGAATGTATTCGTGTTAATTCCTGATTGTGAGGGTGGTCTGGTAGCAAGTGGAAGGTACTGACTGGTAGGAAATAAACACTAAAGGAATCGGGTGTTGGCATAATGTCAGCAATTTACTCTCAAAAGGTTCAGGGGAAAAGAGTTCTTTGTACTAAAACTTGGAGCTTTCTCTAACTTTAACACTATTTCTAAAAAATAAATCAATAGAAAAGGGAAGAAGCCTTAGGCAAACTTTATTTCCCCACATGGAAAGATGTATGAATCAGGGTCTAACGTGACATGCGATGAGTCTAATGGCAATATAACTAACAATTGTAATACATGCCAACATTGATGGCAGCCACAGCAGCAGATATAAAAGTGATGTCTGTCTAAATCTTTAGGATCAAATATAGTGATAAAATTGGAATAGATAAAAAAGCTATCAATTAACACCACTAAAGTGTGAAGGACATTTTGGTGGTTTGGGTGTGGTTTAAACAGCTGGTATTTGGGCAGTTCCAGTATATAAACCTCCATAGTGCTGGCTTTCAGTTAGAAAACATGCTTGAAACTTAGATGCCAAGAAACATAGTTTAAAATACTATAAATTTTCATCACACACATGATCCAATAATATTTTTCTTTAATAAAGATCTCACATGTTATGCGTTTAATGGAAAACAATTATTGAAATGTTATGTAAACAGTCCAGTAAATAAATTTTTACTATTTGTTTCAGATCATATAATTTTTCTTCAAAATCTGTGCATATTCTCGTGACATTTTCACAAGTAGATCTTGATGTGAAGTTCACTGAGTAACGGATCCGACAGGATAAGCTCTAAAGGATTCAGATTCAAATGCAGCAGCACCTGGAAAGAAAAGGAAAATTATATTCTTTATCTACACTACCACTAAGTATAAGTGTTAAGAAGAATGAAAACATCTGTATATGACGACAGTGCACAGCACAAGGTTACTGTGGCCTGTGGTCTGCCCGAGGATGCACACGGGATGAAGTGCTACTGTGGACACGAACAGCAGTGTGCTGGTTGCCAGAGGGAAGGGGGTGGGGGGCGAAGGGGGGTCTTAATATACGGTGATGGGAGAAGATATGACTCTGAGTGGGGGCACACAGAGGAATATACAGATCTTGTAACAGAAACCCACCCCTGAAACCTATATGTTCATATTAACCATTGTCCCCCCAATAAGTTTAATAAAGTGTTATATATAAAACCAAACCAAAACAAAAATAAACAAAACAGAATTGCTACCATGGCTAAGTAGCAGGCATCTGGCTGCCTTGAGGTTCATTCATTCACTCAACAGCCACACAGTAAGGAGCACGGCGGGCGCTGGAGTTAGAGGGGAAGCTGCTCAGGCCAGCCCTGGACAGTCACCCGCTGTAAACTGAACAGACGGAGGAGCAGGCAGTTTCCACTCAGAGCCGCATGCACCGTGGCGAATATAAAACAGGGCCCCCCTGGGGCACACAGAAGGGACATTCCAGTTGTGTGTCAGCATGGCTGGCCTCTGGGGAGCGGGGATGTGTAAGTTGATACCCGAAGGACACGGGAAACCTATGCCAGAAAGAGAAGGGCAGCAGGTGCCAAGACTAGGGGCGAGGGGGGCTCCTGTGGAGCCGAATCGCCTCGTTTGCCAGACGCTGGAGCAAAGGGGCGGAGGAGGGGAAGTAGCGCCTAGAGACAAGTCTGAGTTATTTGGCCAAAACAATGGACTTGGTGTTTTTACTCCATGCAAAGGAATCTGGAGATTTTCCTGAGGGCAGAGGTAAGTGACTGACAAAGTCAGTGACTGGAGATCTAAATGTCGCCCCCGGGTGATAGCTATGAGAACTGTAGCTGCTTCACTAAGTCCTGGTCCCTGGTGAAAACCTGAGAAGTGGGTGACGCCCAGGTTTCTGGCAACAGTTTCAGCTGACATTCCATCAGCATCACAGAGGAGAGGAAGGGGGTGGCCAGAAAGGAGAGATGCACGGCCCGGCTGGGTGGCCCAGCTGTAGGACTGTCCCTTGCAACTGAAGGTTGCAGGTTCGATTCCCATCAGGGCACATACCTAGGTTTCTGGTTTGCTCTCGGGTGGGGGCAGGAACGGGAGGTAATCAATCGATGTTTATCTTTCACATCAATGCTTCTCTCTCTCTCTAGCTCTCTCCCTCCCTCCCTCTCTCTCTAAAATCAGTAAAAACATCTCCTCGGGGGAGGATTTAAGAGAGAGAGAGATACACGGAGTTTTGAGGCTTCTAAAAGCTACGGGACGCGATGAGAAGATGCAGAATAATCGGATCTTCCTCACGCTGCGCTTTCGCTGTTCACTCGCTTTGGACAAGAAAACACGTGGTGCAGTCAGTGCCTGTCACCCGGACATGGAAAATGCCCTTCCCCACTTACAGTGTGTTTCAGAAATCAATGATGTTTCAATTTAATTAGCAAATTTTGGTAACATACCTTCTTTTAGTTTTCTACTTAGAGTTTTTTTCAAGCTCCTGCTGCATCTGCAGGAAGTCAAATATATTTATACTCTTTCAGTTTAATAAGAGACATTATTAGAGAAAGAGCTTATGAAATGCGTCCTTTAAATAATGCTTTTAGAGACTAGACCTAACTTGGGATTGTGTAAACAGAAAAATAATCACATAAATAAAATAATTTTAGATAACAGAAAGCATGTATATGTAATGCTATTGAGATTAACCTGATAAAAAGCATAATTAATCTTGGTCTATTGAATAAACATAACTTCAGAAAAGTGATGTTTCATCCCATTGGTTCAAAGAAGTTCAATCGAGTCAAGTCATATTTCACACTGAGTGCATTACTTTGCAAGTCTTAGAAAAACTGCCCTTTTTAAAAGTTTTGGGGCTTGTTTTCCATTTTAATGAAGTTTTCCTTAAAGTGACTTTTCTATTCTTATAGTTTTAGAAAATTAAAATCTCAAAGTATGTTCTATGCCATTAATTTTTCAACCTAAAATGACAAAAGCGGTACTGTCATAGGTCGTGTGAAAATTCTACCAGCAAAAATAAATAAATAAATAAAGCTACTTTGCTGTCTGTTCTATGACTGAAACATTTCTTTCTAGGAATTAGGGATAAATTTGGAAACATTCAACTAATTATAATTATAGTCTTCTTCACTATAAAATGTGTGGGGATATTGCAAATGGTATTACATATCCCAATCTAGAGTATTCTTAACTTAAGCCTTTCCTGTAAAAGGTATCTTCTCCCTAAATGCCTGAAACAGGGTTTAAAATACTCTGCTAAACATAAACACTGTGGCAATCATGATAATGTGATACCCAATGCCTTTCCAAATTTTAGGTGTGAAGACAAATTTGTTGCCTGAGATGTTCCCCAGTATTTTCGGAGGCTGTTCTCCGTCACACTTTACAAGAGCATGAGCGACAGGCCTTATTACACGGAGAGGGTGGCAGCGACCTTGCTCGACAGGCCTTGTGGTGCTAACTCAGCACCTCACAGAGAGAGGCCTTTACTGAATCAATTTTATGTTACCATTAATAAACAATATGTGCAATGTAAAGCACATTTTTACACAAGTTGAATTAAGAAACCACTAATGTAACTACCTTTTCCCCAAAAAGCACTTTTCCTAAATATTTTACTTCTGTGACATTTATGCTTATTTCTAAGTGAGGATTCTGTTCAGATGGTGGAAGGAGCTTGAAGTCCAACATTCATAAGGAGAACACATCTGCAATTTTATTTATATTTTTCCATTTACCAAAAATATAGAAAGGCGAGGAACTTATGCACATAAAAACAATGCATCGGCAACTTTAAATTCAAAGGACTTATAATTAGAAGGATTTTTCTCACTACTGGTAGTTCTCAAACTATATCCCATAGGAACCTGAGTTTCCACCGGGGACAAGTTAGGACTGCAGAGCCTGAGTCTCCATCCCTCCTTTAGCTAGACAGCTCTGAGTCTCTGTTTTATATAATACAGTTTCATGAAGAAAAAATTTTTTTAAAGTTCTAGTCCTTGAAAGAAAATTGTTTAAGGTATGAAAATCACTGATTTAGTCCAAGTCCCCAATTCTACATCAGAGTCAACAAAGGCTCAGAGAGATTGTAGGTCGATGGCCCGAGGTCACGAAGCCAACCGGCTGCAGGCAGAAGCGGGTCTGCGTCTCCCTCCTGAGCCTCGGGCTCCGTGGCAGCGGCTTCCTCACACTCAGGAGAGACACACGGGCTTTAAGCAGAACTCAGAGGAAACCAGCGCGGGAACTTTGCCGTGAGCTCAACAACGTTTCGGCAGGGGACGCGAAATAGCAGCTTTCTAACTAAACTGCACGTTTCAATGTCATGAATAAAAATCAAGGGACGGAAATTAGCATCACGTCTCCTCTTAGGAGCGGCCGGGACACTCGGTTTATAAAGCGCAGGACAAGAAACGAAGGAGAAAGTCTTCAGTTAAACCGAACAAGCTGAAATGGAGGAAATTCTTCCTTAAAAGAACGACTCCTTCCCCCAAAAAACCTGGTTTACCAAACCCATCAAGACGTGAGTGATCCATGTTGTGGGTCCCCTGTAGCAGAATTTAAAACCCGCAGCAGGTCTCTGTAGCACCTAGCAGGCTGCTGTCCCACTTTCTCCTCCTCAGTCGGTGTGAACGACAGACACGCGCTAATTCCCACGGTGATTTCAGCATCAGAAAGGGCAGGGCCCGCCTCCCTGCCTTCCTCTCACAGGAGGACCTGGGCTCTCTCCACCCGCCCCTAGAGCAGGGGTTTGCCTGGTGGGCGAGTCCGAGAGAAGGAACTGAGGTCACTTGCCTGCTCGGGGCTCTTCCTGGAGAAGCTGTGTCGCCCAAGGGCCAGCAGTGGGTCCCCCACACCTCCCGCTGAGCAGCCTCAGGCGATGCGCTGGGAACCCAGCGGGAGGGCGGCTGTCTGCCCGCAGCCCCTGCTCTCATCTCAGAGGGGAAGGGGGGGGTCACTTGCCACCTTCCTGCCACAGCTCCAAGAAAGGTGACTCCACAACCCTCACAGAAAGGTTTTCTTCTTCCCCGACTTCTACTTAATGTGCATTGTCCAGAACCCAACAAAGGCTCCCCTGCTCGACACACTAAATGGTCCACACACCAGGCCCTCAGGTGGGCTTACTGGAACGCGCAGGAGAGGCAGGGTGGGGGAGAACAGGGACAGGCCCACAGCTGCAGCAGGCTGAGCCCACAGCCCCAGCAAACCCAGTGGTTGCGGATGGGTTAGGGTGCAGCCCCCACACTGCAGACCAGCAGAGGGCAACAGTCCAGCAGCATCCCTAGCCCCACCCCAAAATCCAGGTCCCTGCCCAGTTGCAGCAGACCAGTAGCAGCAGCAGAGACAAGTCTCCAGCCCCCTGGCCGCAGCACTGTGCTGCCAGTGGCCACGGGGAATGAGGCCGCAGCTCAGTGGGCTCACAAACTAGCTCCCCTCAACTGGCCACATCCCCCTGCCCGCCACGCTGGTGGCGCCCTGAGACCCAGGCAACCCGGATCCAGCACCAGCACCCACCACCCTGGTCAGCCTGCTGCCACCACTCCCATGTCCAAGGCTAAGCCTCCCACACCTTGAATCACTGCACCCCCTCCCCAAGCTTCAGTAGCACAGTAAGAGAAAACAAATCCTGTGCTACGGCACCACCTACTGGAACACTAAAGAAAGACCCCAAGTTATCAACCTGCTGAATTGTGGGAACCAAATGTCCCTAAGTAAGAAAAGGGTTCACTACTTCAAATGCACCAGCAGAGAAACAACCCATTAAGCAGCATGGACCACCAAGGTAACGCTAACAAAGAAAGAAAATGACAGTTCTCCAGAAAGAAACTCAAAATAACGGCTGGTTGTGATACAAATGAGAGAGAAATCAAAATAGCAGTCATGAAGAAACTCAACAAGACAAAAGAAAACTCAAAAGGCAGTTCAATGAGCTCAGAAATAAAATTAATGAACAGAAGGAGTACTTTACCAAACAGGAGAAAACTATAGAATGAACCAAACAAATTCTGGAGCTTAAAGAACTCCATAAAGGAGATGAAGAATGGATATATTAATAACCATGATACACAATGAAGCCTACTTGCTATTTCAAGACTCCCTACCATTGCCATCTTAGTCACCAGTCATTCAAGTGCTGGCAAGATATACAGACATAAGTGACCCTCATTTTAAAAATTCAAATATATCGGCAAACATACTGCTGCGAGAGATGTCTGAGATTTTGATGCCTACGTTTTCTTCAAGGATTTTCATGGTTTCACAACTTAAGTCTTTTATCCATTTTGAGTTTATTCTTGTGTATGGTGTGAGTTGGTGGTCTAGCTTCTTTCTTTGCATGTCCCTGCCCAATTTTCCCAGCACCATTTATTAAAGAGACTGCCCATTGTATGCTTTTGCCTCCTTTGTCAAATATTAATTGAGCATAGAGGCTTGGGTCCATTTCTGGATTCTCTGTTCTGTTCCACTGATCTATATGCCCGTTTTTGTGCCAGAACCAGGCTGTTTTGATTACAGTGGCTTTGTAATATAACTTGGTATCTAGTATTGTGATCCCTCCAACTTTGTTCCTCTTTCTCAAGTTTGCCGTGGCTATTTAGGGTCCTTTTGGGTTCCATATAAATTTTTGGAGAGTTTGTTCTAGATCTGTGAAATATGCCTTTGGTATTTTAATAGGGCTTGCACTGAATTTATGGATTGCTTTGGGTAGCATGGACATTTTAATGATGTTAATTCTGCCAACCCATGAACACAGTATATTCTTCCAGTTGTTTATATCTTTCTCTATCTCTTTCTCTCTTTTTAACATATCTTTATTGATTTCACAGAGAGGAAGGGAAAGGAAGAGGGAGAGATAGAAACATCAATGATGAGACAGTTATCATTGATCGACTGCCTCCCTCACACCCCCTACTGGGGATTGAGCCCACAACCCAGGCATGTGCCCTGACTGGGAATTGAACTGAGATCTCCTGGATCATAGTCAATGTTCAAGTGCTGAGCCATGTCCAGCCAGGCCTCTATTTTTTTTTCGTCCTATAGTTTTCTGAGTACAGGTCTTTTACCTCCTAGGTTGTTTATTCCGAAGTATCTTAAATTTTTTGTTGCAATGGTAAATGGAATTGCTTTTTTAATTTCCCTTTCTGAGAGTTCACTATTGGTGTATAAAAATGCCTCACACTGAGCCAGCGGAGCTCAGAGGTTGAGCATCGAACTATGATCCAGGAGATCGCAGTTCGATTCCCAGTCAGGGCACATGCCCAGGTTGTGGGCTTGATTGCCAGTGGGGGGCATGCAGGAGGCAGCTGATCAGTGACTCTCTCATCATTGATGTTTCTATCTCTCTCTCTCCTTCTACTCTTCCTCTCCCTGAAATCAATAAATACATATATATGTTAAAAGTGCCTCACACTGATCAGAATGGCTATCATCAACAAATCATTAAGTGACAAGTGTTGGTGAAGATGTGGAGAAAAGGGAATCTTAGTACACCGTTGCTAGAATGTAGACTGGAGCAGCCACTATAGAAAACAGTATGGAATTTCCTCAAAAAATTAAATATGGAACTGCCACTTGACCCAGTGATTCCACTTATAGAAATATATCCTAAGAAACCCAAAACACCAATCAGAAAGAATTGATGCACCCTATGTGCATAACAGCTCAATTTACAATAGCTAAGATCTGGAAACTGCCCAAGTGCCCATCAGGAGATGAGTGGATAAAAAAGCTGTGGGACATTCACACCATGGAATACTATGCAGCTGTCATAAAGGAAGGATCTCTTACCCTTTGAGACAGCATGGAGGGACCTAGAGAGTATTATACTAAGTGAAATAAGCCAGTAAAAGAAAGACAAGTATCACATGATCTCACTCATATGTGGAATCTAATGAACAAAATAAACTGATAAACAAAATAGATCCAGAGACATAGAAGTATAGAACAGACTGATGAATTTCAGAGGGAGGTTGGGGGTTGGGTAGTGGGGAGAAGGGAGACATTAATCGAAGAACTTATATGCATATATGCATAATCCATGGACACACTCAACAGTGTAGAGAAGGCCTGGGGTGGGTGGGCCAGAGGGGGCCGATGCTGGGTGGAGGGGACCAGTGGGGGAGGGGGGAAAAGGACATCTGCAATACTTTCAATGATAAAGATAAATTTAAAAAGTAAATTAATTAAAAATTCATATATCTCCTTAATTTAACTATTTAGAAAATGTACAACTGCTCTGCAAGACATTTTATAAAAATTGAAATAAAAATGCTATAAGTAAAGTAGCAATTAAGAACATTCTCTCACATAAGAAGATGACAAAAAATGTTCACTTAAAAACAGAAATTAATCCTTTTAGTATTACAAGATTATTTAATTCATAAAAAGGGTTCTTGAGGCAGGAGTCCCCAAGTTCTATTTTGTAGTAGAATTTCTAGAGGGTACAAAATTATTATCAGCATTTTCAACAAAAAGTGTCTCCTGGACTGGCATCGTGCCAGGAGTGCTGTGTAAAGATCTCTCCTGTTGGTTCTGCTTGAGAAGTTCATTTTTGACCTCTGCCATCCTCTCCTTAGTCCTGTGAAGATTGTAAACAACAAATGCTTAGTATTTTATTTTTCCCTAAGTGACCTGCATTTTTTTAAGTAGCCACAATAGTAAACGGAATTTCCCTTTTTAACAATGAAAATGTGTTGGAGCAGGCCTTCTATATTCAAGTATAGGTTCTAAATTGTCCTAGAGAAGCACTATGTTTCTAGGGAGGGGGGAGGGGGTTCCTCACTAACAAGTAATCCAAAGCAGGGAGGGGAGAGAAATGGCTGTGATGTGGGCGCTTCTCAGGTGACACTTGCTGCCTCCTGGAAGGACTGTACCTACAAGATTCTGGAGGATGCCCTTGGGCATATCTAGTGAACCACTTGAGAGGTTTTTTTAAATAATCCCTCAAAGACACTGTCAAGCATTTGCTTTCACCACCCCTGTACAATACACTCATTACCTTGGAGATTTTAAACATTTCCCATGGACGCATAATTTAGAGCAACAACCTCTATGGGAACAAGACAGCCTCGCTGGGGATCAAAATGAACGAAAACAGCTCCAGAGGCCATCAGCTTGTAACCCTGTTCCCAAGGCACCGGAGCTGGGAGCCCCCCTTTCTGTCTCCCCGCCCCCCCTCAGGGCTCCACCACATTCTCTTCAACAACTGTGTCAATCATACCGCCCTTCACCCCTGTTCATCTTTCCCCATTTACCCTGCAGGCCTTTGAGCAGAAAAACTATAAAGGATAGTTTGTCTCAAGGCGCCCTCCAGTGATAATAACAAAGGTCACAGTGAAGAAAGTAAATTTACCAAGCGCCAGAATGTGCCCAGCACTTAACCCTTTCAGTTTAAGTTATTTTCCAAAAGTAGTTAAACTCATTAATATTTCTATTTAGAGTAATTACAATATGCAACTTTATAAAAATATCGCTGTCTAAATTATAAAGCTTCAAAAACAGCTTAAAGACTAGTACATCATGTAGGTTAACTTAGGAAAATATTATGGGGGGAAAAAGTAAAATGGGGAAGAGATGCAAACTGTCCTGGACAAACATTTGATAGACAAGTTCATTTACTAAGATAATTTTCCAAAATTATACTACTTAATTAGCTTCCATTTCTACTAATCTCACGAACCTGGCTTGATAAAAATTATGCTTTAGAAACTAATTAATGAGGTAAATTTATTTTCTCTGATTTTGTGTTTTGACTTACTCGAGTAGTAGACTTGGCAGTGACTTTGTCCATTGGTTTTCTCTCTGGTGGAGTTGGTTATATTTTTCCAATTTGGGAAGTTCAGATTCCAGATCTTCAATTATGGGTTCCAACTCCCTTCTTAATGAAGCTTTACTATGTGGCTTTTGTTGAGGTAATGGATCCATCTGAAGCAAATAAGAAGGATACACTTTTTAAAAAAGTATAATTTGAATAATTATATTTGTTTCCTTTAATTTTGAGTCAATAATTCACAGAGCAGCTTTAAACATGAAACTAAGCTAGTTTAAAATATTATGTCAACTAAATTAAATCTAAATTATAAAAATAAAGTTAAATCTTCCTTTTTTATTTAAATTTTATATTGTTAACACTATTGTACATGTCCCCCGTTTTCTGCCCCTTGGCCGCCTCTAACCAGCCCCCACCCCCCTCCCACCTTGGCCATCACCACAGTGTTGTCTGTGTCCATGGTCTATGCATAGATGTTCTTTAGCTAATCCCTTAACCTTCCTTTCTCCAGGCCCTCCGAACCCCCTCCCCTCTGACATCTGTCAGTCTTGTCCATTTATCCGTGCCTCTGGTTCTATTTTGTTCATCAGTTTATTTTGTTCATTAGATTCCATATATTAGTGATGTCATATGGCATTTGTCTTTCTGACTTGCTCATTTCACTTAGCATAAAATCTTTCTTTTACTAGTACTCATGCATTCTGATAACTCAAAAAATAATAGAATCAATTTATTTTTAAAAATTGAACAACAGGACTTAATAATAGTATAATTTTTAAATCAAAATTTTTACTTTTCTTCCTTATAGTCCTGTTTTACATCAACTGGTCTTAAAAATAAAATGATCCTCTAGTAAGAATCATTCTGAATGGTCAATTTAGTGATAATAATGATGGAAATTAAAATACTGAAATGAGAAACATGCCACCTTCCTTCCTGAAATCTACAGAACAAATTGATATTAAGGGAAGTGGGGGAAACACATACAATGTCTATGTCCAAAGTGAAATTTGCAGTGAAATGAAATAAAGCACATTAAAGATCAAGAAATTAACCTGTAACAACAGATAGGCTTGTTTTAATTTTTTGTTTAAATGCTTTATTTCTCCCTCGCCAATCGTGTGTTCATACTGTTCTATTTTTTTTCTGAGCATTTTTGCTTTTTGTTTCCACTTCTGTTTTTTATCCTCTAGTTTTTCACATCTCTTTTGAATTGCTTTCACTGATGATAATGTCTGTTGAAGTGTATTTTCTTCATCCAGATGTGCACATGCTGAAGATGCAGGTTCCAGTATTGCTATGAAATCATCAGTCTGCGTGAATGAAATAATATAGTTTGGTTATGAAGCTGTGGACTGAGAATAGTCTTAATGCAACACCAGTTAATTCTCATAGTTTGAAATGAATTCAGTTGCAGTAAAATGTTATCCGTACTGTAGTACAGTCTTAGAATGTGGAACCTTGGATTACTCAGAATCAAGACCAAAGTTAAAACAACCAGGAGTCACAAACATATATTTGCTGTCATCATATTTGCCACACAGAGTCTGCAGTTGATTTTATACTCTTTTTTTCTGTGACTATTTCATGTCTTTCCTCCACAAAATGACTATATGTCACCTCTTAGCAGAAAGTCTCTTACCTCTTCCCCCATCTTAACTCTTCATAATTTTTAAAGAAGTGCAGGGATATCATTTTGAGGTATTTAGGACTGAGTCAACAAATGCATCCCAAAATAAGACTTTCAAAATGAGACTCTAATTAATGAATCTTCTAAATATGGATTCTCACGCCATAAGTCTTGTATTGAACTACAAACGGTTGATGCTCACTTGAATTGCATTCCAAGAAAAAATGATCCCATGGATTGCAGAGAAATCACATCTCCCACTGTAAAAGTTTAAGCGAGATGAGCCCTAAAAAAGTGGGGCTTAAATCAATAGTGAAATATTGAAATTCTTTGTTACTTCCCACAAAATAAGGGACCATACTAAACAAAAAGAACAGCACCATCAACAACAAACCTGCTGGAATGTCAGTGATAAGGGCGTGGGAAGAACAACCTCCTTAGAGATGATGATTGTTTGCTAAGACAAGGCGAGTGAGGCAGTTACTGAAACATGTCTACAACTCCTTTGCACTTCTCCATGAAGCAGTGCTGGCCTTAGTTACTGGTTTCTAGTGAATAGAATGTGGTGGACCTGCTGTGTGACTTCTGTGTCTGGTGACACAGCTCCCATCTCACTCTCTCGGGAAGTTCACCCTGAGACCTGGCCACCCTCTTGTGAAGGATGAAGCAGCCCAGGCCGCATAGTCAGTCCTCGTCTTGGTGGCAGCTGAGTCTGCCCCAGCTAACGTCCCAGCCAAAAGCCTGCTGCCACTGACAAACAGGTGAATGAATAGCCTTTACATGAGTCTAGTTCCCAGTTTCAAGTCACCCCAGCTGATGGCAAGTGGAAAAGAATTGAGCTGGCCTCACTGCAGATTTGCAAGCAAAGTAAATGCTGTTTTAAGACACAGGCTTTAGGGGTGGCTTATTAAGCATCAATAAATAACTGGCACAGATACTGATATTAAAAATGGGGTGCTGACACCCACATGAGGGGGAGTGCCTTTGAACAGGAGGTAGGTGGATCCAGAGATAATGTATAGAGGTGTGACAATGAAAACCAAAAGGGCCTCCAAGAAACAGTGAGTGGAGGCCTCATAGCCCTGAGGCGGCTGACAGCAAGCGCTTCTGGACAAGTGAGCAAAATGACACTGAAACAAGGATGACGGGATTCTCCCTAGGAAGCCCTGAAAGTGAAATGCACTAGAAAGATGAGCTAAAGGAAGACTATTAAATGGCAGAGAACCAGAACTTACCGGGTTCCAATATTCATTTCCCATTTAGAGCTTCTCCCACATGTCCAATGGTCAAATAATGCTAAAATACACACATGGCTTCTGGGTAACATCAAATCCAGGGTGTTCCAGGAAAGCATGGTCTAAGGATGAAGCCAAGACTTATAAAACCCTTAAGACCTCAGAAAGACTTATGTGGTGCCTCAGATGCCTTTAAGGATTTCCAGAATGTGAGAGTTTTCAAGGCACTGTCCTACAACACCTCCAGGAAGCCCAAGGTGAAGAGCTTACCTTAAAACAACGTGTGAGGGCGGCTTTTCTAATGGTATGAACACCAATAAAATTCACAGGAAACTCAAAGCTTCTAAGAGAACTGTAGTAGCAAAACCCCTGCTTGCTCACTTGGACTAAAGGAGAACAAGACAGTGCACAATAAAAAGAGGCCTGTGGGCCTTAGACCTTCTACAGGGAGGAGGCGGGCTGAGAAAAGAGCTGTAAGCACAGGTCAGCTCTTATGAAAAGGGCTCAGGGAGAAGAGCCAAGGGCCCTGGAGAAGCAGTGCATGGTTAGGACAAGTCTTCCTCTCCTCAGTGAGGAAATAGAGAACATTATGAAATCGCTTTAAATCTCAGTAGTAAAACCAATGCAGTGTCCTTCAGCACCATTTACATACAATGTCCTTCTACCTTCCCTCAAGCTTGTTCGTAAGGGAAGGTAAGACCGACTCATCTTCATGTCACACCACAATGTTTCTCCATGAAAACAAATAGGCTTTACATTTTTGAGATTTCAAATTGAGACATTTCCAAAGAGGAGAGGGGACAAGCCAGCTGTGACCCTTCTCCTCCCTGGGCAGTGAAACCTGCCAGCGAGTCTCTGAATTATGAGTTAACCACATGAAGTAGATGCCAAGGCAGCAGGTCTGTTACAGGGTTTAATGGAAATGAAGCGAAGCGGGAGGCGCTGGGTTAGAGACTAAAGGTTGGAGTGGAGAGTAAAAGGAATGGGCATTATCTTTGTGAGCCTACTTTCCCCTCCTGTCAGAGTCAGCAAACACAAGCTGGCCACGGGCTTTATCAGGAAGCAAAATATCTCCACAAAAGGAGCGTTAAAAGCATCCCACTACACTGACTTTTTATTATTACATAAAACAGCTGGTAATATGCAAGATGACTGGGAAAGAGCACTCATAAAATTTGATTTGGGCCTAGCAGAAGGACAGACTTATCAATCAATGAATTAGAAGGGGGAATCCAAAAATTAACCCTCACATTATGGCCAAGTGCTTTTTGACAAGGGAGCCAAACAGTTAAATCAGACATGAATGGTCTTTTTTAACAAATTGTGCTGGGACAACTGGATATCCACATGCAAAAGGGTAAAATTAGATCTGTACCTCCTACCATACATAAAAATTAACTCAAAATGTAAAAGCTAAAACTATAAAACTCTTAGAAGAAAACATAGTTGTATGTCTTCGTGACAGGATTTGGGTATTTTTCTTAGATGTGAAACCAAAGACAAAAATAGGCTAACTGGACTTGGTCAAAATCAAAAACTTCTGTGCTTTAAAAGACACCATCAAGAAAGTGAAAAGGGGAGCTATTGAATGGAAGAAATATTTGAAAATCCTTTATCTAATAAGGGATTTGTATCTAGGATATATACAGAACTCTTACAGTTCAATAATAAAAAGACAATCCAATTAAAACTGGGTGAAGGGATCGAAAACACAGGCTTTCCAAGAAGATACACAGATGGATACTCAGCATGTGAAAAGACGGTGGACATCACTAGTCACTAGAAAATCACAAATCAAAACCACAATAAGATGCCACTTCACACCCACCAGGATGGCTACAGTCAAAAGACAGCCAATGGCAAATGTTGGCAAGAATACAGAGAAACAGGAACCCTCATACATTGTGAATGAAAATGCCAAATGGTGCAGCTACTTTGGAGAAAAGTCTGGCAGTTTCTCAAAAGTTAAATATATGATCTAGCAGATCCATTTATAAATATATTCCCAAAAGAATGAAAACTTGGATATGAATGCTCATAGCAGCATTATTAACAAAACCAAAAGTGTCATCAAATGATGAACAGATAAAAAAATGTAGTTGCTCCATGCAATGAAATGTTATTCAGCAATAAACAGAAACGCAGTACTGGTGATACATGTCGCAAAATAGATGTTCATTGAAAACATCATGCTAAATATAAAGGGCAGTCACAGAGGACCACATATTGTGTGATTCCACTGATATGAAATGTGCAGAATAGACAAATCTGGAGAGGCTGAGCGGACAGTAGTGGTTCCTAGGGCTAGGAAGGGTGGGGAAGTGGAAACGGGCACAGGGTGTTTGCTAAAGGGCACAGGGTTACTTTTTAGGGTGATGCAAATGTTCTAAAATGGATTGTGATGATGGCTGTAACTCTTGGAATATAGAAAAAAACCACTGAATTGTACACTTTAAATGAGTGAACTGCATGGTATGTTCATTATATCTCAATAAAGTCGTTGCCAAAAAAGATTTTAATTTGGTGCTGGTGCCTGGGGTCCAGTAATGGTATGCTTCTTGCCAGGGCTCAAGGCACAGAAGAATTAACAGTATGCCCTTTTTATAGAAAAGTGATAAAGAAAAAAGGCTGTCTTGTTCACTGATACCAAGTTCATACAATTAATAGAAAAATCTGTATTTCACTGCTCAAAGAATTGAATGATATGTATTTCCCCAAGGTAGGTGATTTTGGGGTCCCAAATCTGATTTACAATTACCTTCTGTTTTAACATATTAGTCCGAATTTCCATTTCAGTTAGATTTGGTTTTAAATATTCAGGAAAACTAAGCTCTTCATTTTCATGTTCATTTAACTTCCTTTGTGTAATGTTTAAGAGTTCCTTCAATCTGCAGAAACGTACAAAATGAGTAAGTCCAATTCTTTAAGAGTAAATATTTGATAATTATTTGAACAGATACTATGTTCTATCATATAAAATAAATAAATCCATAAATTATGATCCTCTCATTTGTTCCAATCTAATATTGCTTGAAAGCATACTATCTAAATTATAAATGTAAGGTGAAAAATATTCATGGCATATGTGATACAGAGTTAATATTGAAACTATGCAGAGTTCTTATAATTAAGTTATTATTAATATTCATGTTAGTATGTCAATATAAAACATGAACCTATTATTAAATATCAACTATAAACCAGAGATCAGTTTCCAAAGTGAAGTAGAAAAGCATAATTACAAGTGAATGTTTTGAAGAGACACAAAAATACCTTTTGGTACCTCCTGACGACAATCTACAAGAAGAAAGGTCCCAACAAAACATCAAGGAGCTCATTCAAAATAGAAAGAGAAGCAGGAGAGAAACATCTTTGAAGTCTGACTTGAAGGCAGAATTAGAAAGGGGCAGGGCTTTAGAAGAAGGGAAGTCAGAGAGAGCATGTGTAGCAGTCTCTTCAAGGCAGTTTTAAGAAGATATCTTTGCTCGCACAACATTAACAAAATGAAAGGGATACAAAGCAATGTAGAGAAAGACAGTGAAATGAGGGGAAAACACTGGTGAGGATCAGAGAACAAACTTAAGTGCTTGGTAAATAAACAGAAAGGAAGCCATGCGGGGATTCCCAGACACTGGGGAAAATCCCATTATTTTTCACTAGTGGTAAAAACATGATTATACAACTTCTTTAAGTCATACAGACATTTTTGTATGTGTGATATATTTTATAACGAAAAAAGGAGAAAGAAACATAAGCCAATTCAAGAGAATTTTTGATGTTGTTAAACAATGACACAGGGAGGCTTTTAGATATTAAACTATTTGAATGCTGAAGGGAAAGCACACTCACGACTGAAAGTAGGAAAGGTCACCAGAGAGCAAAGACATCTTGCAGAAGTAAAAATTCAAGGTAGACATGAAAAGTGCAGTCGACAGGATATGCAAAATGCATCCTCATTATTGTTTTAGGAACCACTAAAGAGTAAGTAGAGCCCAGCCGGGTGTGGCTCAGCGGTTCAGCATCGACCTAGAATCCAGGAGATCGGGGTTCAATTCCCAGTCAGGGCACATGCCCAGGTTGTGGGCTCCATCCCCAGTCAGGGGCGTGCAGGAGGCAGCGGACCAATGACTCTCTCATCATTGACGTTTCTGTCTCTCTCTCTCCCCCTCCCTTCCTCTCTCTGAAATCAATAAAGATGTATTTCAAGAAAAAAAAAGTATAGTATTTTGGCCCTCAAAGCAGTTTCAGATTGTGGTGTGAGTTTCTCAAGTAAATTTTTAAATAGGATAATTTGTTTAATTATGAAAATTACACATAGGAAATAAATTTGGATTTTGGTTTTAATAAAGTAAGTGGCAGTTAAATCTTAATTGAAGGTGGAAATGGTCTGAAATATTAAAACCTTACCTAGTGAACTCTTTCTCCAGTTCACCCATCTTCTTTAATCCTTCACGCAGGCAAGACTGCAGGAAGAATTTTAACTCAGTCCATTCCCTTATCTGTTTCTTTTCATGCTGAATCTGTGAAAAACATTTTTAAAGTGAATTATTTTTAAAAATCTAAACACTCACTCTTCTTTCTTAAAAATATGATTTCTCATGAGTTCATGAATAATATGTATAGACAGGTTTATAAAACATAGTAGACAGGTTTATAAAATCTAGTTTATAAACCTGGTGCTTATAATGACAGATTTGAAAAATAATGACCTCTTACAGCAGCTTAAATTGACTTTACGGTTTCACCATTTTTTGGTCTGGAATTCAAATTGCCAAAATTTGCTAAAACAGAGGTTTTGACATATAAAATACTAAGTCTTAAAAAAACCCAAAACTTTAAGAGAATAGCTATATTGACATTTTAGTTTCTAAAGCTGTCCTAGAAACATTTTCATTAATAATTGAACATATTCCAGGTTTTATTAAATTGAATCTTACTAAGATAATCTTTGAAAAATTCCCATGCAAATCTGACTTTAGGATGAGATGCTCTCGTTCTCTTTAAGCTTCTGCTTTAAGTTTCAATCTCTCCTTCTCTGTTAAACACTTTCTCTTTAAACAAAGTTTGTCTTCTCTATATTGAATAAAATCATAGCTTTTACTTCATCCTTGTAGCTTTTCCCATCATCCTGCTCCCCACTTCCACTCAACGCTAGCATCTTGAACGCGGGCTCACCCCCAGGCTCCTGCTCTCCCCACTCCTCTCCTTTTACAGGAGAATCCACTCCAGCCCTGTAACTGCCCCAAGCACTTCCTGAGGCTCCTTTAGGCCCTGTGCTGCTTTACTTCCCACAGCTACTGGGAACAAGGGCCACACCCCACCCTCTGGGCCTCCAACCCCAATTCCTTTCTACGTGATGGACAGTCCTCGACTCTTTCTATTCCTTTTTAATTTATTTTTACTCTTTATTTATTTTTTGTTTGTTTGGAACAAAGTGGTAGCATGTTTATTTGTCTTCACCCTGTTGAATGCCATGAGCTAGAGCTACACTGAAGTTGAGGGAGATGTAACAAGTTTAAGAAACTCAATACCTGGTTTTATAATTCAATGGTCTTTGTTTATAGCAACACATTAAACTAAAGATATGGGCTAGAGACTGTATACTTAGCACATGAAAATAAGTATATAATCAATACAACAGAAATTATGAGGAATTCCTAAGAGACAGAAAGCTGACAGGCTCAAAGCTGATAGGCTCGAATCGCAGACACATGCCCAAGAGGAGGGCTCTGAAGGAGGAACTGGGGGAGCTCAGTCAAGCAGCGGATAGACAGTGCTCACCTAAGACAATCTGTTTTTATTTAACCTTTTTTTATAGAAAATTTCTAACACAAACAAAAGAAGATAGAATATTATATTTACCCTCCAGAGGTTCATCACCCAGCTTCACACTTTTCTTTTTTATTACTTTTTGTTTTTTCTACCTCACTTCTTTTTTTTTCTTTCCATCACCACGTATCCCCTCTATGCCCCCTTCCACCTCCCCCAATCCCCTCACAGCCTTGCAGTCACCACCCTGTTGTCCGTGTCCATGAGTTCTCTCTAGCTGTTTTCTTTTTTGCTCCATCCCTACACCCCCCTCCAACACCACCAACACCATCAGCAGACAAGTACCATATGATTTCACTCATAGCTGGAATTTAATGAACTGAACTACTAAGCAAAACAGAGACAGACTTATAGATAGAGAGCAGTCTATTCCTTTCCTAAAATTCAGAGTTCCTTAAATGTCAACACTTCAGACCAGATTCCCTCAACATTTCCAGCCCTGACCCCTTTGCTGAGCTCATCTGTACTTCTCTTCCTCCCTTCTAGCTCCTCATAGACAATACCCTCAACCACACACTCATGAGCCATGATGTGATAGGTCACCTATGTAGATAGCTAATCTTGTACGTTTTATGTTGATTCTTATTGGTGTTACTTTGAGTGTGCTAGTGTTCTGTTCTGATCTTGGGGGCACCTTTGTTAACCAGCATTCTCTGTCTTGATTTTTCTCTTAAAATGCAAATGTTTTTCATGAGCATCAGATTATCAATTATTTGCCTTTAAAAAATAATAATTTCCTATTCCATAGAGACCTGACCTAGGGAAGTCTTCTGACATTCCTTTCACATGCATACTCAACTATATTGTATGAAGACTTGAGAAAGCTAGAGCTATCTTCTTGCCAATTCAGACTCTTCACCTCAACACTGTGTTGATCAAATATCTGGGTTTGAATCCCAAGTCTATCGGTGATATAAAGTATTTAATTTTATTCTAACAATAGTTAAGCTCAAATATTTCCAACTTATATGACTATATCATATAATATCATATACCCATATCATATAATATACATCACGGACAAATTTATACTTAGAAACACAAGGCTATCTCTCATGAGAAAAATTAAAACAATGTAAAATTAAGGGCTAAATTCTGTACAGAAGAGATGACAAGTGCTTAAAAGAATGAGGTCAATGAGAGTTCGAACAGTCAGAGGTCACTTCATGGAAAAGGAGAGATTGGGAGCCAGGTCCAGATAGATGTAGGAATAAGCAAGAGGAATAGAAACTGAAAACACAGAATGGACAGCATGAGTAACAGCAGAAAGATGCTGACATCAGCCCAATTATCTCAGAGGATAAAGTCCAATGGCAAGGAAACAAAAACATATGTTCACACAATGACTTGTACACTAATCTTCACAGTAGAATTATTAACAGCCAAAAAGTGAAAACAACACAAAGTGCCTTCAACTGATGAATGGATAAATGGTTGAGCCACACAATGAAGTATTGTTCAGCAATAAAAAGAAATAAAATATTGATATGTGCTATAATGAGGGTGAACCTTTAAAATATTACATTAAGTGAAAGAAGCCCATCACAAAGGACTGCAACTTGTGTGCTTACATATACATGAAATATCCAGAATAGACAAATCAACAGAGAAAAAGTAGCCTGGTGGTAGCCTGGTGCAGGGTGAGATGAGAAGCTGGTAGTGACAGCTAAGAGATGTGGAGTTTGTTTTTGGAGTGATAAAAATATTCCATAATTGATGGAGATGATAGATGCACAACTCTCTGGATATGTTTAAAAGTATTGATTTGTACCATTTAAATGGGCAAATTATATATGTAAATTATATCAATACAGCTTTTGTCAAAAAAATCCAATGGTTGATCTAGATTTAATTTTCTTAATTGTCTGACGATTTCCATGCTTTCATAATATTCTGAGAGGAAATGAAGGATATGCCTACTTCAACCAGTTTGTATAATGACCTTCCCGTACAAGTTATTTCAAAATCTGTAAAATAAATACAGATTCTCTATCTATTCACCAAAATGAAGGTAAGAACTAAAACAATTTTCTGGAACATTCCATTAAGCATTATCCTTTGATTTTATCTGGCTGCCTCATCATGATAATGGAGATATCACTAAAAATATTGTTTAGTAGAAAGAAAAAAAAGCCCCTTGACTTCTATGAAAAACACTGCATAATTCTCAACTTTCCTAAGGGTAAATATTATAAGAAAAAACACAAAACACAAATGGCAGGATAAAAGCCAGGGTTTAAGAAATAAGTGCACTATAAAGATAATAAAATTATAATAAATTAATTACAATAAAAATAGAAAAGAAAGCTGACCATGAAAAGTAGTACCCTAAAACACTCTATATTGTTTAACCAGCTGTAGATGAACTGATGACATGTTAAATTTCATACATACTTGACTTCTGCTTTCATCTAATTCTTGCTTTAACTTCTTTTTCTCATCTTCTAAATTCATACGAGAGGGTGATTCAACCTTCTGTGAAGCCTCTAACGTAGATAGTTTATTTTTGGTATCAGCCAGGTCTTGTTGAAGTTGTCTCACAATTGCCTAGTAAGATATTTCCATTACTGGTTTTAGAAATCACATTTTAATTAAATTATGTTAATAATTATAACTTCACATACAGGATAGGGCTAAAGGTTACAGCTGTGAGTACATGAAACACAGTTTACTTTTGTATTGTTATTTACTAATTATTGCATTACTCTCCATACGAACAACTGTAAACCTACTTTTGCCCATGCTGGATGTACTTGATTATTAACATAATATGTAACTGGGAAATATCACCATATACATCAATTCGCCTTCTTTTCCTCATAATGGACAGATTCCTGTTTGCTTAATCAGGTTAAAGACACAGAAATGTAATCCTCCTGCCTAATCAGTATTAGGTTACTTAGACAGCTGATTCAGCCCCTCTCTCAAGCCCCGACCCTCTTCATGAATCTCAAAACTTTACAATCTACTGACGTCCCAAAGAGAAATGGGTATGTAGGTGGATCAAGTGGTAGTAAGTTCAACATTGTGGAACATTTTTCTCTTTTTATTTATTTATTTTTTAACCAGAGGCTTCAATTAACTTCAGAGCTCCTCACACATTCAATCCCTTGCTCAAATTCTTCCAATAGATTCCCATCATAATAGAAAGTGAAGTCATTCCAATGGCCTTCGAGGCCCTAGGTAACCCGCCCTTGCCCTCTCTCCCTGCTACACATAAATCCTGCCACCGTCACTAGTCTGAAACGGAGATCCAATGTCAAATTAAGAAATCACAGAGAGTTACAACTCTCTCTGTATTGGACAAACTTATTTCCAAATGATAGTAATTAGGCCTTGCCATGAGAAACATGATCCAATCACTTGTAAAAATATTCAAAGAAAATTGTAAATAGTAGTGGAAAGTATAAATTTGCTAAAACTCATCACATTTGTCCCAAATTATGATTTAATGAAAAGTAGATGCCTTTAAATGAGCTGAAGGGTCTCATGAATATATTACTTGAGACTGAAATATTCCAAATTTAATTCAAATTCAAAATAACATTATACCAACTAAAATGCATATAAGAAGCCACTGAAGGTACTATGAGATACAGCATCTGCACTTCAGTTCATCTGGGAAATCTGAAATAGTGTCAAGATAATCCACTTAATTGAATCTTAATTTCAAAATACTCATTTTAGGTATGAACATTTCCATTTATCTGCTTGCTAAAGGTATTAAGATGTGGTGACAGAAAGATTAAAATTATTATTGTATCAGTATAAGACTAAATTTTAATATCAATCTATATCTATTAACAATCTATGGCTTAACCTCTTAAAATTTCATAGGCAACACAAAGTCTTTACTCAAAACAAAGCACCTCTCAGACCTAATGTTCAGTTGCTGGATACAATGTCTTTTAAGCTGATGGAGCAAACACATTTATAATCTATATATTTTTAATATTCAACTAGATTCACATTTAACCATCATCAAATATTACTCTGAATTTTCTTTTAGGAAATTGGAAAACTATTTATCTGTCTGGATACTTACATGTCTTTCTGCTTTATCATTTTCATACTTATATATTCTTTTTTTAAAATGATGCCATTCATTGCTTAACTCCTTCCTTCGGTCCTGTTCAGCATGAAGTGTTTTTCTGATCTCCTGAAGCTGATCTAGGATATTAACAACTGTCTTTTCTTTACTGTCAGCTTTGCTGTGAGCATCATCCAGCTGCTGTCGAAGCAACATATTTTCACTTTGTAGTTGACATAACTTCTCCCTTAAGGATTCCTGCTCTGCAGTGTATTTATTCACTTTACATTGTTCACTTTGATACTCGTGTTCAGTTTCTGTCTTTTGGCCCTTTGTTTTGCTTAGGTCTCCTTCTGCGCCTTCTAAAATCAAGGTCCTTTCTCTGGGAGCATCTCTTGTGTGATGAAGCTCAATTTCTAGGCTACTGAACTTACTTTCAGGTTTAGAAAGTTGTTGAGAAAGAATCTCATTGCTTTTCTTAAGGTCAGACATGTCAAAATTCATTTTGTCCTGGAAACAAAACCATTCATCTCTTATTCTCTGGAAAGCAAGCTGTAGGTCTTTCTTTGATGTCTGACATTGTTCACGATCCTGTAGAGCAGTAGTCAGTCTAGGTCGGTATGATTCAACTTCTGCTTCCAGTCTTTCTCTGTTTTGTTTTTCATTCTCCAGTTCAGAGTTGAGCATTGCATTCTGAGCTGTCAGAGCCTCAAGCTGTCCATGATATTGAAATATTGTTTTTGTTAATGTTTCTTCATTCAGTTTTATTGTCTTCTGAAGATGGTCATTCTTTTCTTTGGCAATTGCAATGTCCTTCAAACATTTCTTTTCCATTTCCCGGTTCTGATTTTTTACTGCAGCTATTTCCATTCTTAGAGCAGCAATTTCATCCTGCAACTTGTGAATTTCAGGCAACAGGCTTTCTTCTTTTTCATACCTATCAGAAACCTAAGTAAAACAAAGGAGACTTGTAGCTAACACTCATTGAAATGACATATCATGATAGCTTCTGAAATTAAAGAATAACCTATATGTTTATATAAAATAAGGCTGCAATAAGTGGATATCCCTCTGAAAAAAAAATAGAGTTGGATCCAACCTCTAACTTGAGACAAGCATAAATACTCCAAAGTTCAAAAATTTAATAAGATGATGAATTTTTTAAAGTGAAAAGGAAATCACAAGAGAATTTTTAAGACTCTCAGTACTGGAAAGGGCTTTCTCGGAGTCACCTCAGAACAAGAATGTATTATATAAAAGATTAATAACTCTACACTTAAAATTTGAGTTTACAGTCTGAACATATGGCTACCCCACAGTAAGAGTGTTCATCCTGCACATATTAAGATAGACTAAATTTCCTAAAATTCTTTTTCCCCCCAAGAATATCTCTTAGGTATTCTACTTTTCCAGTACTTTCAAAGTCAGCTATAAAAACTACCTCCACTAATAACTGATAACCTAGGCTTTGTCCTAAGCACTTCTGCATCTATCAGTGAACCCATTCAGTTATCACAATCTAGAATGGAGAGGTGAAAAAGATAAGCAAGTTCAGGTTCTTCCCCAGGTGCGCAGACTCCACAGTTTGTGCTCTGGCACCACCCACAGTTCTTCTCTAGTGTGAATACAGAAACACTAAAGAAGCCTCATCTATCAAAGTACAAATGGTGAATAGGATAAAATTTATAGAACTCTTCTTAGAAAAGTCTGAAATTTTTTGTTGCTACAATAACTTTTATTTCTTGTTCATGATGTTTAAAGTAGTAATAAATGTAAAATGGGGGGAAGTACACTAAACTACTTTACCAGGAATAAAATACTTACCGATAAATTATCAGGTGAACTTTTACCTCTGTTTCTCAAGGCCAGGATCTCTGCTTTCGACGTGTCCATGTTAAGCCTTTGTACATCTTGCTGTAATGCTTCATTTACACATCCTGTAGATGTTCCAACACTGTAGGGGTCAGAGGAACTCCATTCTTCTATTTCAGGTTCCACGCTTTTATAGTTACTAGCACTGCAATGATCTGCATATAATGGCTTCTGCAAGAAGTCTTGATTTTGCTTTGATTCCTTATAAGTATTTGTAACAGCATAAGTATCATGCCTTTTCATTTGAATCATGTGGTTTTTTTCACTGTGGCTGGCAATCTGCAAATCAAGATGACTTTTTAGACCACTAGACTGAGGAGTATGACTGACTCCTAATTTCCTATTAGTGGTATTTGGGTTCATATTTTTTGTCATCTGCATATCAAACTCTTGGTCTTCTTTCACTTTGGATGTAACTACTGGGTTCTTTACTTTGATATTTTCTGTATCAGTACAAAAACGCTCTTCATTTTTGTTTAAAACATGTTCAGTGTCAGGTTTGTGATCATTTTCAGAGTGTAATTCCTTTTCGCTTAAACAAAGCTCAGAAGATGACCAGGGAGAGTCTTCCGGGGGCCCAGAGCATGAATGAGATGGAAACACATTTTTGAGGGTGGGTTCTTCTCCTCCAGGAAATGTCTGGAATACTTCAGAGAGAGGCATTCCAACTGCATCTTTTCCCCCACAGTCAAGTACTTTATTTGTCAGAAAAGAAGGCATTTGTTTTACACTTGCTCCTTTTTTAGAGTTATGGAGGGGCCCTTCCTCAGGACACTCACTAGTGTCTTTTTCACAAAATTCATGACGCTTCTGCTTTAACTCATCACTGGTAAGTTGTAAATTCTTCCTCTGTTTGAATTTCCCATGTTTAACCCACATTTCCTCATCCTTTTGCACAGAAGGATGTCCTGAATATGCAAAAGTATACTCCCTGTCACATGCCCTATTTATTTCTGAGTCTTGAGACATTTTTTCCAGGTGCAAAGTTGTAAGGTGAATTTGCTTGCTTTGGTTTTCTGCTGTCTTTGCTGTAGGGATATACATTTTTGAAATAACTTCACCCTTAAGTAATCAAGTATGGACAAAGGAAAATTAGAATATAATTAAAATTTAACTTTTAGAATTCTTAATCTATAGTTAGCTACTCCCAAATCACTGGATTTTAACTGAGAAGTAAATATTTACTGGCCTTGATCTAAATTAAAAGACAAACATGAACCCTCAAAGTTAATTTTGTCACAATTCATTAGATGTTAAATCTATCAAAAATAAATTAGTAGCTGTATTTTTATGCTAAAAGGCTTCCTCACTTAAAATATTTCACCTCCCCATAACCTCAACAGTGAGCCCCTGCACCACATTTCACCTAACCATATCCTCAATAGTGAGCCCCTGCACCGCATTTCAGAATTTTATTAGAGCTGATCTAAGATGGAGCCAAAGGAGCTGAGAGTTACATTCACCTCCTCCCTGGACCGAACTGGAATTACTACTAAGGTACATAACTACCAAACTGAATAAGCAACTGAAGACTAGCTGAACATTGCTCTTGTAACCAAGAACTACAGAAGAACCCTCAGCTAGACTGGTAGAAAGGGCAGAGATTCAAAAAGGGCTGGCCTTGCACCCACTTGTGGTGGTTGAGAATGCTGAGGGGTATCTCAGCTGCAAAGTTCCCCCCTGAGGATCATGGGGTCTCAACCTACACTGGGGTCCCCAACCTTGGGCACCAGAGGTGGGAAGAAGAGCCCACATAATATCTGGCTCTGAAAAGCAGCAAGGATTCTGTCCTCCAGGAAGAAATGGGAGTCTGCTGGAAAGACAGGGACCCTCTTAGAGGGCCAGCACACAAGTCTTATTCCAAACACTCACTCTGGGACTATGAAGAAAGGGTGTCTCAGAGTGGAATGGAGTCATGCGAGGAGAAACTGCTTTGAATGGCTCTGGGAAGAGAGCTGAAGTTATGACCTCTGGGTCCCTTCCCTGTGCTGAGCTTCTCTCCCAGAGTGCCCAAAGATGCCATCATTCCTGGGTCAAGCACTCCCTTCATTACAGCATGAACCTGGGGAATCTACTAGCCCCACTGTCCTCACTCCTTGTTCTCTACCCTATGGAGCAACACACTACAAAGGAGTCAGCTGCCTGGGCCTATTATGTAGACTTCATGGAGGTCTCTTGAGGTGGTCTGGTGGACTTAAGGGGTGTCAGAGACGGAGTTGTGTAACTTTGGGGTGGGGGCCATTTTTAAGAATCCCTTGCAGGTCTAACTAAGGCCACCATTCTGATGAAGAGCGCTCCCTTCACACAGCCAAATCTTGGCCTTCTGGGGCCTGATGAATTCTGCTGGCTTTTACTCTAATGATTCCCTGAGGCCTCACCCAACCCAGCCACAAAGGTCCACAGATACCCCATGGGTGGTAGCTGGCATTGGTGTATCCTGGAACTATTGCTGAGTAGCCTAACACCCAGTAATGAAGCTGACTTTGAATCTGTATCAATCTGGTGAACACCACTCTCACCTACCTGATGACTCACTTACCTCATGCAACTCACATACCAACAGGAGCTCTTTCAGTGACTGACCACAACAGAAAGCTGGCAGGCAGAGGTGGATCTCAGAGTGACTTGGGCTTTTTGCTCACCTGGCCCACGGGCTTGGTGCTGGTGGCAGGAGGCCTTGGTGTGCAGCTTGGCCCCCCCTAGGCACACCCAGGCACAGCAGAGGCAGTTACAAACCCTGATTGCTTTGTAACTCCACATAGGTAGCCCAAGGGAAATCACTGGCAGAACCTGACTTGCACCAGAGTCCCTCCCAAGAGGGCCAAGTACCAGTACATGTGGTAGGGGGCTTCAGAGCATAATCCAATTAACTCCATGAGAGTGACACCCAAAGATTTCTGCAGGCACCAGACCATGCTGGCGTGAATTACTCAATATGGCATCAGCTTTCACATTGCAACACAGTGCATACTGTGGTCAGCCAACCTGAGGATCAACCCCATCCATGAACAGGCCATTAACAATCAAGACTCTACAAAAGGAGGGCTCACATAACACACACAAGTGACTTTCCTGGAGCACCTAGCTCAGGTGATCAGAAAGATTGTGCCACTGAGCTGCACAAGACACCTAATACATAAGGTTATTATACTAAGACTGGGGGGCATAGCAGATCCACCCAGTACACAGAAACAAATATGGAGAGGCAGCCAAAATGGGGAAACAAAGAAACATGCCCCAAATGAAAGAAAAAGAAAAATCCACCAAAAAAGAACTAAATGAAATGGAGGCAAGATATGCACCAGATACAGAGTTCAAGAACATGGTTACAAAGATACTCAAGGAATATAGTGAGAACTTCAATAAAGAAATAGCAAGTATAGCCTGGCCAGTGTGGTTCAGAGGTTGAGCATCGACCTATGGTCCAGGAGATTGTGGTTCAATTCCCAGTCAGGGCACATTCCCAGCTTGTGAGCTCAATCCTCAGTGGGGGGTCATGCAGGAGGCAGCAGATCAATGATTCTCTCATCATTGATGTTTCTCTCTCTCTCTCTTACTCTCTCTGAAACAGAGACATGTTTAAAAAAAGAGAGAGATAGCAAGTATAAAAAAGGACAAAGACATCATATAAAAGAAGCAGTCAGAAATGAAGAACACACTAGAAGAAATCAACAGCAAATTAGATGAAAAAGGAAATAGAATCATTGATTTAGAAAACAAGGTAGCAGGAAACACCCAATTAGAGCAGCAAAACAAATAAATAAATAAATAAATAAATAAATAAATAAATAAATAAATAAATAAATAAATAATAAATAAACAAAAATTATTTTAGAGGCTAGTTTAAGAGACTTCTGGGACAACACAAAGCATAGCAATATTCACATTATAGGGATTCCAGAAGGAGAAGAGAGAGAGCAAACAATTGAGACCCTATATGAATAAATAATGACTGAAAACTTTTCTGACCTGGTGAGGAAGAAAGACACACAAGTGCAGGATGCAAAGAGAGTCCCAAGCAAGATGAACACAAAAAGGCTCACACTAAGACACTTCAAAATTAAAATGGCTAAGTTTAAAGACAAAGAGAGAATCTTAAAAGCAGCAAGAGGAAAACAGATAGCTACCTACAAGGGAGCCCACATAGGACTGTCTGATGCTTTCTCCACAGAAACATTTCAGGTTGGTAGGTATTGGCACAAAATATTCAAAGTAATGAACAACAAGAACCTACAACTAAGACTACTCTACCCAGCAAGGCTATCATTTAAAATTGAAGGAGAAAAAAAGAGCTTCCCAGGTAAGCTAAAGGAGTTCATCACCAACAAACCAGTATTAGAGGAAATATTAAAGGGACTTTTATACAAAGAATATGAAAAACGGAGGGGACATAATTATAAAGAATAAAATAGGAATAAGGGTGTACCTATCAATAATCACTTTAAATGTAAATGGCTTCAATGCTCCAATCAAAAGACATGGAGTAGATGAATGGATAAGAAAACAAGATCCCACCCAGCTGGGCTTGGCTCAGCGCTTGTGCATTGACCTAGGATCCAGGAGATCACTGTTCAATTCCTGGTCAGGACACATGCCCAGGTTGTGAGCTCTATCCCCAGTCGGGGGTGAGCAGGAGGCAGCCATCCAATGACTCTCTAATTATTGATGTTTCTATCTCTCTCTCTCCCTCTCCCTTCCTCTCTGAAATCAATAAAGATATATTTTAAAAATAGAAAAAAGATCCCTACCTTTGCTGTCTATAATACACCCACCTCAGTGAAAGATACACACACACTGAAAATAAAGGGATGAAAACAGATATTTCCTGAAAATGCAAACAAAAAGGGCCCTGGCCAAGTAGCTCAGTTAGCCATCCCGATACGCCAAGTGTGTGGGTTCAATCTCGCATCAGGGCACATACAAGAAGCAACCAATGAATGCATAAATGAGTGGAACAACAAATCAATGTTTCTCTTTCTCTCTCTCTCAAGTCAATAAATTAAAACATTAATTTAAAAAATTTTCAAATGCAAACAAAAAAAGCTGGGATAGCAATACTTATATCAGACAAAATAGAATTTAAAACTAAGGCTACAACAAGAGACAAAGAAGGTCATTACATAATGATAATGGGATCAATCCAATAAGAAGAAATAACCCTTGTAAACATATATGCACCCACCATAGGAGCACCTAAATATATAAAGCAAATATTGATAGAATCATAGTTGGGGAGTTTAATACCCCATTGACATCAACACTGAGATCTTCCAATATACATATATATATATATATATATATATATATATATATATATATATATATAACAATCAAAACCACAGGGTATACATTTTTTTCAAGTGCACATAAAACATTTTCCAGGATAGACCACATGTTAGAGCATAAAACAAGCCTCAATAAATTTAATAAGATTGAAATCATTTTACACATCTTCTCCAACCACAATGGTATGAAACTAGAAATCAATGGCAAACAAAACACCACACAAACACATAAAGGCTAAATAACATGTTACTAAACAGTGAATGGGTTAACAATGAGATCAAGGACGAAATCAAAAGATACTTTGAGACAAATTAAATGGTAACAGACCACCCAAAATCTATGGGACACACTGAAAGCAGTCCTAAGAGGGAAGTTCATAGCAATACAGGTTTACCTCTAGAAACAAGAAACCTCAAATTAACAATGTAAACTTTCACCGGAAGACATGTTTTAAATGAGCCCATCAGATTGTTTTAAAATGTGTGACGTGGCCTTAATTTGTTCGACTGATTGATTGCTGTTATGACAGTATTCTATTTTTAGTGAGTCAAGTTCACCAAACATAAAATTAACAATTTTAAAGTGAAAAATATAGTAGCACTTGGTACATTTACAATGTTGTACAATGATCACCTCTGTCTAGTTTCAAAACTTTTCATCAGTCCAGAAGGAAACCCCATTCCCATGAAACAATAGCTCCCCATTCCCCCTATTGCAGTCTCTGGCAACCACTTGTCTGATTTCTGTCTCCATAGCATCACTTATTGTAGAAATTGCATGTAAAAGAAATCACACAATAAAACAGAAAAATTTTCTGCTTTGGCTGGTGTGGCTCGGTTAATTGGACCATCATCCCATGCACCGAAGGGTCATGGGTTCAATTCGCAGTCAGGGCACATACCCAGGTTGCCAGTTCAATCCCAGTTGAGGTACAGTAGGGTGAGAGTCTCTTGATTTTTCTTTCTAACCCTTCCTCTCCCTCTAAAATCAATTAAAAATATATATATACCCTTGGTTGAGGATTTAAAAATAAAAAGCCTAATTTTCTGTTACAAACCTAAAGGTAGTCCACTATAAAATTTTAAGAGTAAGTGCCATACAAAATTAAATTGAGGGCAGGAAAATTCATTTCACAAGAGAGCACATTACCTTGAAATCTTCATGGTGGGATATAGGCCATGAATCATTAATGCCAGGTTTGCTGGAAAGTCTTTACAGTAAAATATACAAACAAATAAAAAGAGTGAGTTCATTTCTTTAAAAAAAAGCAACAAAAATTTTAAGCGAAAAATCAGCTATCTATGTATCAAATGAAGATTCTTGATATAATTAACATGGGGCCCTGGTTTTAAAAAAGCTTTTAGTTATCTATTTCTGCTGCCACCTCTCCCAACCTATGAACTATTTAATGAAGACACACTCTGCTTGAGATTAATTTGTTTTTACCACTTAATGGCTAACATAAATTTGTTACCTGAGCTGGAACAAATCTGATGACTTAAACCAAGGTAGAAAGATACACTGTCCCTTCCCCATCATCTGTCCCTGGTTCAAAGACTAATCTACATCAGTAAAAAATGGCACTCTTGATTCTTGAGCATGGAAACCACTTATTAAGGAGAACCCATTCCTTCCTTTTACCCTAAAACTGTACAGGAAGTTCCCTGAAATGGTTAAAAGTTAAATGTCCAAATGTCAATGAACAAATTTATGTGTTCTTAGCCTTCCCACTCCCAGATCACCCTTCTGCAGGCTCAATGACAGTCTTCAACCTTTAAATCTTCAACCTATGAAGGCACAGACTCCTGATACAAGGCTGGGTTCCAATTACCAAGAATAGGAGCTCTCTATTTCCCTGCTCCTGGAAAACAAACTAAATGGAGTCTCAGGGATTCACTCATAACATAGGCATGTTATCAACTATCCAACCCCATTACTGATTTGACAGCTAGTTCTGCCCCTGCCAAACCCTACATGTACATGAGAAGCACATCAGCTCATTGGGAAAAGTGGTAGAGGTGAGAAGACACCTGCCTTGGGCCATAGATCTATGTTGTTCAGCAATCTCCAGTCCCCTAAGACTCAATGGGACCTAAGCCCCACTCTGTAAGTCAGAGTTCAGGTAGATAATACCACAGTCCTGTTTGTGATCAAAAGAATCTTTCCAGTGGCTCAAAGTATTTTAATATCTTTCTGTAATTGTCCTAGTTCCTCCAATTAAACAAACAAAAGAGCAGCAACCTCATCAGGATTCTCCTGAGCCCCTTCTTTTAATGTGCCTTTCTAGACAACTCCCAACATCCTGGGGCTTCCTTCTTATAATTTATCATTAACTTGTCATAAACCCCCATATTCTCATCTCTTTTCTAAAACTGTCCCAACCCAGTGTTGTTCATCTTGAAACTTGGGATTCCCCTGCTAATTCCACTCTTAACCTCTATCCACTGTGTCCACTAGACCCATTCCCCATATTTCTATTATTAAAACACTCACCTACAGGATGATAAAGAAGGAAGATTATAACACTTAGAAACCTGAATTTACATTTCATTTCCACCACTTACTATGTTCCAAATAGTCACTTTAATCTCTTTGAGTTTCAAATTCTCCATGTGAACAACCACTTGACCAGGTTATGAAACACAGGTTGAAGTGCTAGAAGGTGTTCTCATTAATTAATTGCTAAAATTCCTTAAACTCCTGAAATTCTATGTGCCTTTGATTCTGTCTATAGAAAAATGGAGAACACCACTGCTGGCAGAAGTGGAAAAAAACAGCACAATGAAAGAAACACCAAAAATAGAGAAGTAAAAAAAATCAAAAGAAGTCATGGAAGAGGAAAAAAGGACTCTAGGAATAAATGAAAAAACTTAATACAACTAGGCAAAGGTGCTATCCTGAGGGGAAAACCAGACTCAGAAGTCAGTAAATAGAGCAGTCAATTAGAAACATCTTCTAAATAGATGTTGAATTTAATTAACATAACATGGTCTACACATAGATATTTGTTACTTACAGATAAGGAATTCATTTCAAGAAGAAGAGATATCATTATACCTAGAAACACTTGCCTGATTAGGCCTTGCTTGGATAAAACCTTTGGTTCTGTGGCCATAGCTAACTGTGAAGTGCCCTAAAGCCTTTAATGGGAAAACGAGGTACTAGTTACCACTGCAATTGCCAAGTATAGTAAGACAAATGCTTGGACTAACTGGGCCTTTTAGAAAAACACTAAATCAGAGTTAACACACAATTAGATTGGACTTTCTGAGTTGATATAATTTGCATCCCTATCTCGATGCCAGTGCTATACAGGGACTTATCAGTGTATGTTGAAGGACCACAGAATAGATTTTGGAGCCAAGTAGGTTGACAGTCAAGTCATGGGTCAGTAGTTGGAGTCATGGGTCAATTAATCAACCTCCCTGAATCACAGTTGCCTAATTAATAAAAAGTAAGCTATAATAGCATAGCTACTTTGCAAAGCTATTGTGATGACTATGTAACACATGTTAATTACATAATATTGGGCCTACCCCACAGTAGAACACTCTAGAAATGCATTTCTTAGTTAACATAATTTTTTAAAATCCTACCTCCTTAAAGAGTCTTCTTCAGAGCTCTCATCCCCTATTAAAGAAATAGTAAAATACACTTTAAAGCAACAACAGAAAAATACAGGACTTTAAAAGTACTGGACTAATGCTTTGTTAGGAAGGATTCCTTTGGGACCACACCTGAAGACTATAATAGAGTGAGTATTAATGATATAATGGATAGGCCATTAATACTTTAAGAACATTTACTTTCCCTTTTTAAATATATCAAATGCAAAGAGTGGGCTCCATCAAAATGTGATACCTACATATGAACTGCTATTTACAATGAACATAACCCTACCCAAACCCCATCAGACTGACAGAAAACGGTATCGTTAGGAGAAGCAGTATCATAAACGAACAATATCAAACTTAAATAGCGTGAGTTTTCTGGACTCCTGCCTAGAAGAGCAGTTAGAAGAGGGTGTACTTATTTTGCTGTAACACAATTCCCACTTCTCCAGCTCTTCAGTGAAGACTAGCTGGTTTAGGATGAAACAAACGCTCTATCACAAGGAAATCTGGTCACTAGGCACTGCACTTGGCAGCACAGCAAAACAAAGGGAACAGACCCTTTCTCTTCCTATACCCAATTGCGAGATAAGTAAGAAAGACTTCGATTCCAGTAGTATAAAGTATAACCCTTGAGACTGTCTCCTTCCATTGCTAGAGTCTATCTGGACCCACCACATAGAGCAGCGTGGTTCAAACAGTTAGTGCCCTGCAGTAGTGCATGAGGTCATTTTTCTCAACCCTCCCCATTAGGTGGCAAATGCCTACAGAAATCATGCTTTTTTGGCTTGTGTGGCATATGTCATCAGATCCTACACTGATGAACAAGAACAAACCACAAAGGACAAAGAACATCTTGGGTAACTACATTCAAGTACCTTAGGATTTTAATTTTTTAAACATTCAAAAAGATACCCACTATATGACTCCAACTATTCAACATTCAGGAAAAGGCAAAATTATGGAGACAGTAAAGAGACCAGTGGGTTCCAGAGCTTATGTAGCAGAGAGGGATGAAGAAGCAGAGCACAGAGGACTTTTAAGGCAGTGGAACGATTCTCTATGATGCCTAATGGTCCACACATATCATCATACATTTGTCAAAACCCACTGAATGTACAACACCAAGAGTGAACCTTAATGTAAACTATGGACTTTGGTTGATAATGATGAGTCAGTGCAGGTACATCCGTTGTAATAAATGTACCTCTCTGGTTCATGATGTCAAAACTGAGGGAAGTTGGTGTATGGGGATGTGGGGTTTATGGGAACTCTTGTATTTCCCACTCAATTTTGCTGTGAATCTAAAAATGTTTTAAAAAATAATGCTTACTAATTATTTTTTTAAAAATATCTGCTGAACCTGCTATTAACACAGAGCAACATATTAAAGCTATTTTCAAGACACAGGCAGCTTCAAAATTAAGATAAAGATCCAGTGAGGAAACAAGATGGAATCATAGGTAACAGCTGTACCCGCCGCCTCCCGCAACCACATCAAAATTACAACTAAAATACAGAACCACCATCACTCAGAACCTCCTGAAATCTGGCTGAATAGAAGCCCTACAAGGAGGGAACTGAAGGAGCACCAAGACCAGCAGGAAGGGCAAAGAGGTGAGCAGATTGGGGCTGAATCACCGAGAGGTGATTACCTGGTGCCGCAGGATAAACCTGGGAGGGACATCTTGGTGGTGGAGGTTTCCCAGAGGTGCGAGGGGTCCCAGCCTCATATCAGGCCCCCAGCCCAGGTTCCAGGAATGGGAAGAGAAGTCCCTGCAACTTTGGGCTGTGAAACCAGCAGGGACTGTGGCCGAGGGATGCTGAGGCTGTGGGAGTCCCAGGCACCTCTTCTTAAAGGGCCTGCACATGAACTCACTCAGACACGCTCCCTCTGAGCCCCAGCTCTGGGCAGCAACTTGAAAGGATCTGGGACATTTGGGGAGGAACTAACTTGTCTGAAATCAGGGCGAGAAGTAGAGGGGCAGCTTTCTCCCAGGCAGAAGAGCTAGCAGAGGCCATTGCTCTTTTGTTAAGCCCTCCCTCCACAGAGCCGGCAGGAAGACACCATATTTGAATATCCACCAACTGACTCCCACCTTTGGCCTCGCCCTGGTGATTGCAGGAGACCCGCCCCTCCCAACTTGCCAGCTCATCTGAGCCATTTCCAGTGGCTTTTCTATGCAAGTGGCCTCTTGAATCATTTGTTTAGGACTTTCCTAAAATCTCTCAAACAAGCAGCAGCATGCCCCATATGTCTTGTAAGTGGCCATAGGCCTGGCACTAGTGGCAGACTGCATAGCTTGGCCTCTCCTGGACACCTCCAAGCCCAGCACAAGTAGCGGCCAACTACGGTTTACTGTGTAGCTCATGCTGGGTGACCCTGGGCATGGCACTGGCAGAGGCTGACTTTGCACCTCTCAGGAGGCCCCAGAGACAGTGCACCTGGTGGTCAGACTTGACCACACTGAATTACAACCCTACTACATCCACAAGTGACACACTCAAGGGGCACAATTGGTGCACACCAAAGCTCCACTGAAGTAAATCCTGCTCCATAGGGGTGTCTCCAGCACACTAGCTCTTTGGCTGTAGTTGCAGCTGGTCCTCCTAGCCAATAGGCCTGGGGGTCAATTCCTCCCAGTGATGCCAACAGCAACCAAGGCTCAACTACAACAAATCAGAGCACACAGCCCACACAGGGGAGCACCTAGAAGGCCCAGCTCAGGTGACTGGAAAGGCTGAGCCACTGGACCCTACAGGACACCTACTACACAAAGCCACTCTACAAAATCCAGGAGACACAGCAGCTCTACCTAATACATAGTAACAAACACTTGGAAACAGCCAAAATGTGGAGGCAAAGAAACATGTCACAAAGGAAAGAACAAAAGAAATCTCCAGAAAAGGAACTAAATGAAAGAGAACCAAGCAAGTTAACAGATACAGAGTTCAGAATCTTGTTTTTAAGGATGCTCATGCATATTAGTAAAAGTATTACGAAAACAAGTGAGACCATCAATGACATAACAATTTGAAATGAAGGTTACACAAACTGAAATGAAGAATAATTTACAGGGAATTAACAGTAGAGTAGAGGACACTGAGAATCAGATCAGCAATTTAGAACATGAGGAAACAAAGAGCACCCAACCAGATGAGAAAAAAGAAAAAAGAACCCAGAAATATGAAGTTAGTGTAAGGAGACTCTGGGACAACTTCAAGAGGCCCAACATTCGTATTATTGAGGTGCCAGAAGGGGAAGAAAGAGACTAAGAAATTGAAAACCTATTTGAAAAAATAATTACAGAAAACTTCCAGTACCTGGGGAAAGAAATAGACTTACAAGTCCAGTAAGCACAGATGATCCCAAACAAGAGGAACCCAAAGAGGCCCACAGCAAGACACATCATAATTAAACTGCCAAAGGTTAAAGACAAAGAGAGAATCTTAAAAGCAGCAAGAGAAAAGCAGTTAGTTACCTACAAAGGAGCACCCATACAACTGTCAGTTGATTTCTCAACAGAAACTTTGCAGGCCAGAAGGGAGTGGCAAGAAATATTCAAAGTGATGAAAAACAAGGAACTACAACCAAGATTGCTCTCTCTAGCAAAGCTATCATTTAGAATTGAAGGTCAGCCTTCTGAATAGACACTTCTCCAAAGAGGACTTACAGATGGCCAAGAGACATATGAAAAAATGCTCAAAGTCACTAATCATCAGAGAGGTGCAAATTAAAACCACAATGAGATATCACTTCACACCTGTCAGAATAGATACCATCAATAAGTCAACAAATGACAAGTGCTGGCAAAGTGGAGAAAGGGAACCCAAGTGCACTGCTGGTAGGAATGCAGACTGGTGCAGCCACTTGGAAAACAGTATAGAGTTTCCTCAAAAGATTAAATATGGGATTGCCTTTTGACCCAGCAATCCTACTTCTGGGTATATATCCTAGAAATACCAATCAGGAAGAATATATGTATTTCTAAGATTTCAACTGTTACAACTCCTGAAAACCTCTCCAATCTATTCCTTCTTCCCCATTCATCTCTCCTACCATAGTGCTACATTTGCCTCCCCTGCCTTGGGTCTCTGCCCTTCTCAAGTTCTCCTGCCCACTAATCTGTAGAATCTCTGATTTAAGAGCTCTCCTACTTTCTCAACACAGTTAGTTGCCTTCTCAGCCTTCTCTTCAGTTCATAGAAAGTCCCTATCTTTCCTCCTATTGCAGATGGCTGACAAAAAAAAAAAAGAAAAAAAAAGAATTGAAGGTCAGATAAAGAGCTTCACAGATAAGAAAAAACTAAAGAAGTTCATCACCACCAGACCAGAACTACAGGAAATGTTGAAGGGTCTTCTTTAAGAAAAAGCTAATGAACAAAAGAATCTGACAAACTAAATAGATCCAGATACATTGATGCATGCAAAAGATGATCATATTTCAGAGGAAAGAGGGAAGGGGGATGGAGCGTGGGAAGAGATTAACCAAAGAAGTTATATGTATATATGCATAACCCATGGACACAGTCAATAACGGGGTAAAGTCCTGGGGAGGGGGTGGGAGCGAGGTGGAGGGGATCAATTTGGGTGGGAAATGGGACACCTGTAATACTTTCAACAATAAAGACAAATTAAAATAAATAAATATATAAAAGAAAGATCCAAGTATCAGAATATGGATATTATCTCCTCAATTGAATGAAGCAGATGAAAAGATATGAACAAGCAAATGACTTGAATTGTATACTAGGTAAGGTAAGATAAACACTGATAAATATGACTGACTATCTTCTTTATAATTATAAACAGGGAATAAGTGCAATATAAATCAAAACTAAAACATCCTTATAATTACAAGACAATTTTTATTCTAATTTTGAATCAGAAATCATCATGCTGATTTTATCTAAAAATGATCTTGAAACATTATTCGAATAAAAAGAAAAGATTATAAATGTCTAATATTGCCCAAGTCATTTACATACAAATAACTGTTAAATACTCACCAAGAGTAACAAAAGTGACTGGCATTGCTAATAATTATGCATGATGCAACTGAAACCACTACAATGTTATATAATCATATTACATGCTTTTAAAATGAAATTTTAAGTCAATCCCAAAAATACAGTCAGGGCTATAACGGCTGTGCAGAAAAATATTACACAGCAAGCCTAAAACAGCAATCCATAGTAAGTCTTACTCAAATGGCTAACCCCCGGTTGGTGCCAGATAAGATGAATCAGGGGAGGGTTTACACAATTTCTTAACAGGTTAGGAGGGGTTCACTGTGACTAAACACTTTGTACAACCAATGGGATTCATTCTGAACACTTGCTTTCCAACAGGCAATCTAGTATTTTGGCACACACTATGGGCAAGATACTGCTGTGACTAGGGTGACAAAAAACCCTTGGCACTGAGTTTAAAGAGACTCTGGAATTGGTAACTAACATTTCACAAGTTTTGTGAGAATTTAACAGTGCAATATTTGAGCACATCCTGGGAACTCCACAGGGAGAGAGCTCTTCCAAGCTTGTGCCTGGTGTCCTCCACACTTTGTCACACACACATTTTCTCCTTCCTGATTGTCCTATGATCCTTCCACTCTAGTAAATTATAGGTAGGAGTAAAACTACATGTTGAGTCCTATGAATTTTTCTAGTGAGTAAGCCCACTTAGGTGTGGGTTCAGGAATCCCTAATAGAATGGCATTATGTGGGGTTTTTATGCTGCGGGATGGTATGTTCCATATGATTAGAGGCAGAGGGTGATTTCAAGCATACCTCTCTTGGAACGGGGTCTTCTTACTGCTTCTTCTGTAGATTGCAGTAGATCTATTTAAATAAGGGAACAAAAAGATAAATGAAAGGATGATATCAGAAATAATTTAAACAAAGAAACCGAAATTTACTCAAAATAGAAAATGCTGAATCCTGATGATAGAGAGCCTGCTCTACTGTATGCAGGTGCCTATAAATAAAATGAAACATCACACTGGAAATATTCTCTAAGGACACTTTAATTCCTTTTTACAATAGTTCTGAATGAATCAAGCAACTAGGGTAGCCAAAGAAAAACAATAATTCTCTAAAGATAGTACAATAGTGTTCTAGTAATTACAGAGTTCTATTTCTTTGTTTCTAAACTTTTTCTTAATATCTTATGACACAAAAAAAACATGGCTCTCCTATGAAAGGCAGTTCTTGAAAGGAGAAGGTAAAAAGTCAAAGAAACTATTAAAAATGTAGGGTGAATTACCCATGGATATCCCAACAAACTCAACATGTATGTGGAAAAACTGGTCTTTCCTGTTGAGTTGGTGCTCTTCCCTGTTCATCTAATAAAGTCCTATTCTCCACCTCCAGTTCACACGCCATTGTGCACACTGGAGACCTATGAATGAACCATCTTAGATTTCATTCTCCATGATAACATTTACATTTAATTATCATGAAATCATATGAACTAGGCCTCTTTCCTTTCTCTTCTTTATTTTGCTACAGTCAATGGCCTTAGTCTACCAAGGGCTTTTAAAGATGGCTTTTACAGTGAGGAAAATAACAGCAAATATTATTTTCCTTCATAAATTAAGATTCTTTAAGAAGAACAAAAGCAATCTCATTGGGATCCTTGCCCGCTGTTTAAGTGGTGTCATTTTTATCCTTAACCATTGGTTTCTGATTGCAGGAAAGTATTGTTCAGTTCCTAGTTTTAGTGACTTTTTACTGAGACAAATCAATATGCAATAACAAGTATTCATGTATTTAGTGTAAACCATTTGCTATAAAAACTAAACAAAAGATCCTTTCTTAACAAGTTAATTTTGTTATAATGTGATTATAGAGGAAGCGTGCAACCTCTTAACTTAAAATCCTTTTAATTTTTTACGTAAACATATCATACTGGACATTACACGTCCTGACTAAATAAGTGAACTTCTTCTCCAACAACATTGTTCCAGATTTTAAATCACATACAGTTAACTGTTTAAATAATAATGAATACTAGTCTATTAAGGAAGATAATAAGAAACACTATAGGAGCCCATCCAGCGTGATCCAGGAGTTTGTACAACCAATGGGATTCCCTCTGAAAACTTTCTGTCCATCTGTCCTTCTAGAATTTTGGCATGCACTATGGGGAACATGCCAATGTGATTAGGGAGCCATAAAGCCCTTGGCACTGAGTCTAAAGGGGCTCCGGGATGGTAGATGGCATTTCACATGTCTTCTAAGAATTTGACAGTGGAATACTTGAGCACATCTTGGGAACTCCACAGGGAGCGAGCTCTTCCAAGTTTGTGCCTGGTGTCCTCCACACGTTGTCCCACACACATTTTCTCCTTCCTGATTGTCCTATGATCCTTCCACTCTAGTTAATCATAGGTAGGAGTAAAACTACATGTTGAGGCCTATTAATTTGTATAGTGAGTAAGCCCAGCTAGGTGTGGGTTCAGGAACCACTAACAGAATGGCATTATGTGGGGTTTTATGCTGCGGGATGGTATGTTCCACATGCTTAGAGGCAGAGGGTGATTTCAAGCATACCTCTCTTGGAACGGGGTCTTCTTACTGCTTCTTCTGTAGATTGCAGTAGATCTATTTGAAAAAGGAAAAAGAGATAAATGAAAGGATGATGTCGGAAAACAATGTGAAACAAAGAAAGGGCAATTTACTCAAAATAGAAAATGCAGAATCCTAATGATAGAGAGCCTGCTCTACTGTATGCAGGTGCCTATAAATGAAATGAAACATCACACTGGTAATTTTCTCTAAGGACACTTTAATTCCTTTTTAACATAGTTTTGAATGAATCAAGCAACTAAGGTAGCGAAAGAAAAACAATAATTCTCTAAAAATAGTATAATAGTGTTCTGGTGATTACACAGTTCTATTTCTTTGTTTCTAAACTTTTTCTTAATATCTTATGACACCAAAAAAAACACAGCTGTCCTATGAAAGGCAGTTGTTGAAAGGACAAGGTACAAACTCAAAGAAACTGTATCCAAAATATAGGGTGAGTTACCCATGGATATCCCAACAAACTCAACATGTATGTGGAAAAACTGGTCGTTCCTGTTGAGTTGTCGCTCTTCCCTGCTCATCTAATAAAGTCCTATTCTCCACCTCCAGTTCACACGCCATTGTGCACACTGGAGACCTATGAATGAACCATCCTAGATATCTCTCTCCATGATAACATTTACATTTAATTATCATGAAATCATATGAACCAGACCTCTTTCCTTTCTCTTCTTTATTTTGCTACAGTCAATGGCCTTAGTCTACCAAGGGCTTTTAAAGATGGCTTTTACAGTGAGGAAAATAACAGCAAATATTATTTTCCTTCATAAATTAAGATTCTTTAAGAAGAACAAAAGCAATCTCATTGGGATTCTTGCCCACTGTTTAAGTGGTGTCATTTTTATCCTTAACCACTGGTTTCTGATTGCAGGAAAGTATTGTTCAGTTCCTAGTTTTAGTGACTTTTTACTGAGACAAATCAATATGCAATAACAAGTATTCATGTACTCAGTGTAAACCATTTGTTATAAAAACTAAACAAAAGATCCTTTCTTAACAAGTTAATTTTGTCATAATGTGATTATAGAGAAAACATTCAACCTCTTAAAATTCATTTACTTTTTTACATAAACATAGCATGTGGGACATTAGAAGTCATGACTAAATAAGTGAACTTCTTCCCCAACAACATTGCTCCTGATTTTAAATCACCTACAATGAACTGTTTAAAAATAATGAATTCTAATCTATTAAGGAAGAAAATAAGAAACACTATAGGAGCCTGTACAACATGATCCTGGGGTTTGTACAACCACTGGGATTCATTCTGAACACTTCCTTTCTATTTGGCAGTCTAGAATTTTGGCACACACTATGGGGAAGATGTCAATGTGACTAGGGTGCCATAAAGCCCTTGGCACTGAGTCTAAAGGGGCTCCGGGATGGTAGATGGCATTTCACATTTCTTCTAAGAATTTGACTGTGGAATACTTGAGCACATCTTGGGAACTCCACAGGGAGAGAGCTCTTCCAAGCTTGTGCCTGGTGTCCTCCACACTTTGTCACACACACATTTTCTCTTTCCTGATGGTCTATGATCCTTCCACTCTAGTAAATTACAGGTAGGAGTAAAACTACATGTTGAGTCCTATGAATTTTTCTAGTGAGTAAGCCCACCTAGGTGTGGGTTCAGGAACCTCTAACAGAATGGCATTATGTGGGGGTTTTATGCTGCGAGATGGTATGTTCCACATGATTAGAGGCAGAGGGTGATTTCAAGCATACCTCTCTTGGAACAGGGTCTTCTTACTGCTTCTTCTGTAGATTGCAGTAGATATATTTGAATAAAGGAACAAAAAGATAAATGAAATGATGATGTCATAACACATTGTGAAACAAAAAACTAGGCAATTTACTCAAAATAGAAAATGCAGAATCCTAATGATAGAGAGCCTGCTCTAGTATATGCAAGTGCCTATATGGAACTGACACATGACACTGGCAATTTTCTCGAACTCAGCAGGGTTTCTTTCCTTTTACAATAGATATGAATCAGCCAAGTAACATGGGTAATAAGATGAAAACAATAATTCTGAAACATAATGAAATAGGTTTCTAGTGATTACAGAGTTCTATTTGTTTGTTTCTAATCTCTTTCTTAATATCTTATGACACTATAAACATGGCTCTCCTACGAAAGGCACTTGTTCACAGGAAAAGGTAAAAAGTGCAAGAAACTTTATTCAAAATGTAGGCTGAGTTACTCATGGATATTCCAACAAACTTAACATGTATGGGAAAAAACTGGTCCTTCCTGTTGAACTGTTGCTCTTCCCTACTCATGTGATAAAGTCCTATTCTCCATGTCCAATTCACAGTCCAATTCACAAGCTGGAAACTTATGAATGAACCATCTTAGATTTCTCTCTCTCTACTAACAGTCAACTGCCCAATTCAAACAATTGGCTTTCAAAAGGGCAAAAATGCACCATTGTTAATCCTTCATAAATTAATATTTTTTAAGCAGAACAAACGAGAAAGACATAGGCTTAGAAAAACACAGTCACTTAAATGGAATAGATTGACCTTCCTGACTTGATTTTAGCATGGATGAGTCAAAGCTTCATCATGGCCTGATGCTAGTCCAAGGAGACAAAGCTCCCTTTGTCTTCAAATCCCTTTATTTGGTTTCCTTCAATCTGTCCTCTACATGAGTGCTCTGCAAACTAGGGCCCATGGGGTCTAATACAACCTATCATCTGGTTTTGTGCATAAAGTCTCACTGGAATACAGTCCTGTCTTTTCCTTGACATATTGTCTATGACTGCTCTCAAACTACAATGGCAGACTTGAAGAGATATGACAGACCACAAGACCTAAAATCAGCTCCTTTAGACAAAAAGCATTCTGATCCCCTGTTCATATACAATCCAGAGTGCCCCCAACAAATGTATTCTTATGACACATATGCTCAGTTCTCTCTAATGAATCCCTTCAGTAGATATTGCTGACTACCTACCTTAGTCTTCCTTCTTGCTGGAGACCCCCAGCTGTATTTGCACATTTACTGTCCTGATACACAAATGAGGTGATATCTATCCAGCTCCAAAAAGAGAAATGATTATACTAAGCTAATCACAGTACCTAGGTAACCACTAAGTGGTTTAGGAGTGAGCATGTGATGTAGCCCAAGCCAATAAGTTGTTAGTGAAAGTCAATGGCAAGCCACTCAGTTTTCCTCGTATTTAAAAGAAACATATAGCTCAGCATCACCAATCAGGGAAATTCAAAGGAAAGCCATAATACAGTACCACCTCATGCCTCTCAGAATAGCTGTCCTCAAGATATACATAAATAAATTAACTAGTGTTGGCCACAATGTGGAGAAAAGGGAAAGCCTACCGCTCTGGTTTTGGGAGTGTAAATTGGTACAGTCACTGTGAAAAACAGCATGGAGATGCCTCAGAAAATTAGAAATAAAACTGCCATTCCACTTCTGGGCATTTCTTCAACAAAAGCATGAACACAGATTTGAACAGATATCTCCACCCCTATGTTCAGTGCAACATTATTTAGAATACCTAAGATATGGAAGCCATGTAGGTGTCCTTCCATAGGTATACAAAGAAGATGTAGCAAGTATAACATATATAATGAAGTATCACTCAGACATAAAAAAAAGGAAATCTTGCCTTTTACGACAATATCAAAGGACCAAGAGGCTGTTGTGCTAAGTGAAATAAGACAAAGACAAAATAGTATGTCTCACTTACATACGGAATCTAAAACAAGAAAACAAATCAGAAACATATCCCATAGCTACAGGGAACAAACTCATGGTTGCCAGAAGTTAGTGAGGTGAGGACACACATGATATAGAACATGATTAACAAGTGAACCTTCCACTTATAACATATGTGAGCCACCCGGATGTACTGTACAGCACAGGAAATATGTCAGTATCATGATAACTTTGCACAGACATAGAGGGTGACTAGACTTAGCGTGGTGATCACATCCTAAAGTATGGAAATGTCTAACCACCATGTTCTACACCTGAAAGTCATATATTGTGTGCCAACTATGCTTTTAACAAGATATTTCAAAGGACAGGAGAAAGGCATAAGGAAAAGCAATCTTTCCAGTGTATAAAGATACACTGTCTTTTGAGAATATGATTCCACGGAGCCATCGCTAAGCAGCTGCCTAGGAAAGGACACATTAACACTGACAGCCATGCAGCTGAAAGAGGACAACTAGGATCCCGATGACATCATGGAAAACCAAAACAATCCTCCTTACTATTGTTTTAGCCACAGTTAATTAGGCCACCTATCCTCTGAAGCTAAGACCATTCTATGTGACTGACAGCCCAAAGCCTACAGGGTAAGATCTCTTCCTTTCCGGTGTAGGAGACTTTCAAAAGCTTGCCTTCGCTAGGTAGTCACCTGATTCCCAGCCATTCCCACAGGACACACTGTACACCATCAATAATGAACTGGGCATTCATGCGGCAAAGTTCTCTTGTACATCTGAGCCCTTGCACTGCTGTGCACGCTGCCAAATGGGTCATCTCCATAGATGTTCCTCCTGCTAAACGTCACCCTTCTGCCCCTTTACCTGGCAAATTTCTTCATGTTCTGCATGCTTACTTTACATCCCACCTACACTTTTTATGTTTTAACCCTTTGTGGTCATATGTCTGTTCTCAGCCACCACAGCAAGGAACCGTACGCATATTAACTGCATTCATGTATCAGTTCATAATTTCTCTTGTTTATCCTTCATAATCTTGCATGTTATGTATCACTGCTCTTTCAATGGAAATTAATTCCGACCAGTACGACACCCATGTCCAAATTTAATACAACCACAAGGGTTAATAATAAATCTTTTGAATTGATTTGACAGATACAGGAAGGGAGAAACAGAGAGAGAGAAACAGTGATTTCTTGTTCCACTTCCTTATGCATTCCTTGGTTGATTCTGGTATGTGCCTTGACCAGGGACAAAACCCACCACTTTGGCATTTGGGGAAAGCTCTTTAGACAGCTGACGTACCTGGCCAAGGCCTCACCCACATTTTTCAAACTCTAATTCTTGTCTTGGATTTAAAGTGTCTGGCACATACTACACACCAATGAAAAGAATAAATAATAACAGGGGTAAGCGCCTAGTGTGCTCTGGCACCTAGTAAGCACTGAATAAAGTATAGGAAATAATAAAAATGACAATGATAATAACAAGCTCTTGGAGGGCAGGGACCGAGTTTTTTAAATGTTTGAATTCTGCAACATCAGCATAACACCTAGTACCTAAAAGACACCTCACACTTAAATAGCAAACCATTAAGAGGACCAACGAATAGCTCACTTTTGAGATTTTCTTTGAAAATTCTGTTTCAAAAAAACACACAGAAATAAACCAGGCACAGCTCTCTCATAATATTAGCACCTTCAAGGTCAAACTTCTACTTCCTCTTTGTGTTTTCCATAATCTGCCAAAGCAACCTACACAAGTTCTTGTTGAAGGTCTACTAACTCCAAGGTGTCCTCATGCCTTTCACGTGGCAGGCACAATGAACTCAGTGCCACAGCTGGGTAGCACACTGGCATTCTTCTTCTTTTTTTTAAATCTTTTTTAAAAAATATATCTTTATTGATTTCAGAGAGAGGAAAAAAGAGGGGGAGAGAGAGATAGAAACATCAATGATGAGAGAGTGATCAGCTGCAGCCCACAACCTGGGCATGTGCCCTGACCGGGAACCGAACCCCGATCAACTGGATCCTAGTTAGATGCTCAACTGCTGAGCCACGCCTGGCTGGGCCACTGGCATTCTTCTTATTGTGAAACATTTCTCTGCTTTCATTAGAATTTGTTAAGTCCCAGTTGAGCTATTTGAATATTTATTACGATTTTCTTTTGAACAATGGCATTAGATCCTCTGGTTCTCAGAATATTAGTGTCATGACAATGATTCAACAAGCAGAAGGATCGTCTTGTTCTAATGAAGTCAACATGCCCCTTTCTGTTTTGACTTCTGAGGAATGAAGTTGATCATAGTGAGACCTTGTTGGTATAATATGTAAAACTCTCTCTGCTTCTCAACTGGCATTGCCTCTCTGACTTCTGTACTCTGGTAGATATTTTTAAAAACCAATCTCATTGGGATCCTTGCCCTCTGGCTAACTGTTGTAGTTTTTATCGTTAACCATTGGCTTTTAGTTCCAGGGAAGTATTGTTCAGTTCCTAGTTTAGTGACTTTTTAGTGAGACAAAGCAGTATGTAATAACAAGTATTCATTTACTTAGTGTAATCTATTTGCTATAAAAACTAAACAACATGTCCGTTGTTAACACGTTCAGTTTGTTACACTGTGATTATACAAGAGAGGACCTACATCTTAACTCAAAAATCCTTTTACTTTTTTAAATAAACCTATCATATGGGATATTAGAAGTTGTGACTAAACAAGTCAACTTCTTCTCCAACAATATTGCTCCGGATTTTAAATCACCTACAATTAACAGTTTAAATAATACTGAATACTGGTCTATTAAGGAAGAAATTAAGAAAAACTATAAGAACCCAACCAGCTTGATCCAGGACTTTAAATAACGGATGGGATTCATTCTGGACACTTGCTTTCCTTCTGGGAATCTAGAATTTTGTCACACACTATGGGGAAGTAGCCTATGTGATTAGGGTGCCATAACACCCTTGGCACTGAGTCTAACGAGACCCTGGGACTGGTAGATGGCATGTCACATGTGTTGTAAGAATTTGACAGTGGAATACTTGAGCACGTTCTGGTAACTCCACAGGGAGACAACTGTTGCAAGCTTGTGCCTGGTGTCGTCCACACTTTGTCACACGCACCTTTTCTCCTTGCTGATTGTCCTACGATACTTCCACCCTAGTAAATCACAGGTAGGAGTAAAATTATATGTTGAGTCCTATGAATTTTTCTAGTGAATAAGCCCACGTAGGGGTGGGTTCGGGAACCCCTAACAGGATGGCATTATGTGGCATTTTTATGATGCGGAATTGTATGTTCTACATGACTAGAGGCAGAGTGTCATTTCAAGCATACCTCTCTTAGAACTGCTTCTTCTTGATGCTTCTTCTGAAGATTCCTGGAGATCTGTTTGAATAAAGGTACGAACAGGTAAATGAAACGATGATGTCAGAAAACAATGTGAAACAAAAAAACAAGGCAATTTACTCAAAAAAGAAAATGCAGAATCCTAATGATAGATAATATGCTCTACTGTATGAAAGTGCCTATAAAGGAAATGAAACATCACTCTGGCAATTTTCTCCAACTAAGCAGGGTTTCATTGCTCTGTACAACAGATATGAATCCATCAAGTAACTGGGGTAGCGAGAGGAAAACAATAATTATCAAAGATAGTACAACAGTCTTCTATTGATTACAGACTTCTATTGGTTTGTTTCCAAGATATTTTTTTAATATCTCTGGACACTAAAAACATGCAAAACCAGAGTGCCCCCATCAAATGTAATCTTATGGCATTTCTGCTCGATACTCTGCTATGAATCCCTGCAGTAAATATTGCTGACTCCCTACCTTACACTTCCTTCTTGCTGGAGACCCCCAGGTGTATGTGGACATTTACTGTCTTGATACACAAATAAGGTGGTATCTGCCCAGCTCCAAAAAGAGAAATGATTATACTAAGCTAATCACAGTACCTAGGTTACCACTAAGTAGTTTAGGAGTGAGCATGTGATGTACCCCAAGCCTATAAAATGTTAGAGGAAGTCAACTGCAAGCCTCTCAGTTTTCTTCCTATTTAAAAGAAACACATAGCTCAGCATCACCAATCAGGGAAATGCAAATGAAAGCCATAATGCAGGAGGACCTCATTCCTTTCAGAATGGCTATCCTCAAGATATAAATAAATAAATCACAAGTGTTGGCCACGATGTGGAGAAAAGAGAAAGCCTCAAGCTCTATTCATGGGTTTGTAAATTGGTACTGTCACTATGAAAAACACCTTGGAGATGTCTCAGAAAATTACAAATAAAACTGCCATTCCACTTCTGGGCATTTCTTCAACAAAAGCATGTACTCAGATTTGAAAAGATATCTGCACCCCTATGTTCACTGCAGCATTACTTACAATAGCCAAGATATGGTAGCAATGTACGTGTCTTTCGATATATCAAGAAAAAAAGAAGATGTAGCAAGTATGTATTATATATTGAAATATCGCTCAGAAAGGGAAATAAGGAAATCTTGCCAATTACAACAACATGGATGGACCAAGAGGCTGTTATGCTTAGTGAAATAAGACAAGAAAGACAAATATAGTATGTCTCACTTACATGTGGAATCCAAATCAACCAAACAAACAAAACAGAAGCACACCCCAAAATGACAGGGAACAAAACCATGGTTGCCAGAGGCTAGTGGGTTAAGGAGACACATGATATAGAAGAACATGAATAAGAAGTGAACCTTGTGGTTATAGCACATGTGAGCCACCCAGATGTCCTGTGAAGCACAGGCAATGTGTCAGTATTGTAGTAACTTTGCACGGAAATAGATGGTAACTAGACTTAGCTTGGCGATCACATCCTAAAATATATAAGTGTCAAACCACCTTGTTGTACACCTGAAAGTTATATATTGTGTGCCAACTATGCTTTTAACAAGAAAACTCAAAGGAAAGTAGAAACACATAAGGAAAAGCACACTGCCATGTGAGAATATGATGCCTCGGAGCCCTCGCTACTAGCTGGCCAGGAAAGGACACATTAACACTGACAACCGTGCGCCTGGAAAGGGACAACTGGGATCCTGATAACATCATGGAAACACCAAAACAATCCTGGTTCCTATTGTTTTGGCCACAGTTAATTAGGCCACCTATCCTCTGAAGCTCAGACCATTCTATGTGACTGGCAGCCCAAGGCCTACAGGGTCAGATCTCTTCCTTTCTGGTGTAGGAGACTTTCATAAGCTTGCCTTCGCTAGGTAGTCACCTCATTCCCAGCCATTCCCATAGAACACATTGTGCACCATCAATACTGAACTGGGCATTATGCTAGAAAGTTCTCTTGTACATTTGAGTCCTTGTACTGCTGTTCCCACTGACAAACGCAATGTTCCTCCAGCTAAACACCACCCTTCTGCCCCTTTACCTGGCAAACTTCTACATGTTCTGCATGCTTACTTTACATCCTACCTACACTTTCTATGTTTTAATTATAAATCTTCTTTTCATTTATACATTGACTTGTTAGAGAGACAGGAAGGGAGAAACAGAGAGAGAAAGAATCATGATTTGATGTCTTACTTATTTATGCATTCATTGGTTCATTCTGGTATGTACCCCCACCAGGAATCAAACCCACAACTTTGGCATTTGGGGACAGTACTTTAACCAACTCACCTACCTGGCTAAGGCCTCACACACATTTTGAAAACACTAATTCTCATCATGGATTCAAAGTGTCTGGCACATACTACACACCAATGCAAAAGAATAAATAATGACAAAGGTAAGCTCCTAGTGCGCTCTGGCACCTAGTAAGCACTGAGTAAAGTATTAAAAATAATAAAAATCACAGTGATAATAAGAAGGTCTTGCAGGGCAGAGACCAGGTTTTTTAAATGTTTGAATCCTGCAACATGGGAGAACATCAAGTACCTAAAAGACACCTGAGAGTTAAGTAGGAAACCATTAAGACAGAACCAATGAATAACTGAACTTTGTGATTTTCTTTGAAAATTCTGTTTCAAAAAACATACAGAAATAAACCAGACACAGCTCTCTGATATTACGTGCACCTTCAAGGTCAAACCACTATTTCATCTTTGTGTTTCTTATAATTTGCAAAACCAACCTACACAAGTTCTTGTTGAAGGTCTACTAAGTCCAAGGTGTCCTCATACAGCTCACGCGGCAGGCACAATGAACCCAGTGCCACAGCTGGGTAGGACACTGGCATTTTTGTTATAGTGAAACATTTCTCTACTTTCATTATAAGTTGTTAACTCTGAGTTGAGCTATTTGAATATTTATTATGATTATCTTTTCACCAATGGCAACAGAGCATCTGGTTCTAGGGAAATTACAGTGTCATGACAATTATCCAACAAGCAGAAGGATCATCTTGTTCTAATGAAGTCAACATGCCTCATTCTGTTTTGACTTCTGAGGAATGAAGTTGATCATAGTGAGACCCTGTTGGTATAATATGTAAAATAGCCTCTGTTTCTGAACTGGCATTGACTCTCTGACTTCTGTACTTCTGGTAGATATTTTTAAAAACCAATCTCATTGGGATCCTTGCCCACTGGCTAAGTGTTGTCGTTTTTATCGTTAACCATTGGTTTCTGGTTCCAGGGAAGTACAGTTCAGTTCCTAGTTTACTGACTTTTTAGTGAGACAAAGCAGTATGTAATAACAAGTATCCCTTTACTTAGTTTAATCCATTTGCTGTAAAAACTAAACAAAAGATCCTTTCTTAATAAGTTCAGTGTGTTATACTGTGATTATAGTGGAAACCTACTACCTCTTAAAGTAAAAACCTTTTATGTTTTACATAAAGCTATCATATGGGATATTAGAAGTTGTGACTAAATAAGTTAACTTCTTGTCCAACAGTATTCCTCCAGATTTTAAATAACCTACAATTAACTGTTCAAATAACACTGAATACTAGTATATTAAGGAAGAAATTAAGAAAAACCATAGGAGCCCATCCAGGTTGATCCAGGAGTTTGTATAACCAATGGGCTTCATTCTGAACACCTTCTTTCCATCTGGCCATCTAGAATTTTGGCACACACTATGGGGAAGATGCCGATGCGACTAGGATGCCATAAAACCCTTGGCACTGAGTCTAACGGGACTCTGGGACTGGTAGATGGCATTTCCCGTGTTGTCAGAATTTCACTGTAAATACTTGAGCACATCCTGTTAACTCCACAGTGACAGGGCTCTTCCAAGCTTGTGCCTGGTATCCTCCTCACTGTCACACACACCTTTTCTCCTTCCTGATTGCCCTATGATCCTTCCACTCTAGTAAATTACAGGTAGAAGTAAAACTACATGTTGAGTCCTATGAATTTTTCTAGTAAACCCGCCTAGGTGTGGGTCAGAACCCCTAGGAGAATGGTATTATGTGGCATTTCAATGATGCCAGATGATATGTTCCACATGATTAGAGGCAGAGTGTGATTTCAAGCATACCTCTCCTGGAACTGGGTCTTCTTATTGCTCCTTTTTTAGATTGCAGTAGACCTATTTGAATAAAGGAACGAAAAGATAAAGGAAACGATGATCACAGAAAACAATGTGAAACAAACAACAATGCAATTTACTTAAAATAGAAAATGCAGAATCCTAATCATAGACAACATGCTCTACTGTGTGAAAGTGACTAAAACGGAAATGAAACATCACACTGGCTGTTTTCTTGGACTAAGCACAGTTTCACTCCGTTGTACAATAGGTATCAATTATTCAAGTAACTGGGGTAGCGAGAGGAAAACAATAATTCTCAAAGACAGTACGATAGGGTTTTAGTGATTACAGAGTTCTATTTGTTTGTTTCTAATATCTTCCTTAATACCTTATGACACTAAAAACATGGCTCTCCTATGAAAGGCAGTTGTTCACAGGGCCAGGTAAAAAGTGAAAGAATCTGTATCTAAAATGTAGGCTGAGTTACCCATGGATAACAAAGTGAACATGTATGGGGAAAAACTGGTCTTTCCTGTTGAACTGTTGCTCTTCCCTGCTCATCTGATAAAGTCCTATTCTCCATGTCCAGTTCACACACCAGTGCACACGCTGGAGACCTATGAATGAACCAGCTTAGATTTCTCTCCCTCTACTAACTTTTTACACTTAATCATCATGAAACCCGGTGAGCCAGACGTCTTTTCCTTCTCTGCTTTATTTTGGGGCTGTCAACTGCCCAAGTCAAATGATTGGTTTTCACAGGGGCAAAAATAATGGAAACTATTATTATTCCTTCATAAATTAAGATTTTTTAAGCAGAACAAACGAGAAAGACATACGCCTGGAAAAACACAATCCTTCCTTGATTTCAGTATGGATGGGCCAAAGCTTCATCATGGCCTCATGCTAGTCCAAGGAGGCAAAGCTTCCTTTGTCTTCCACTCCCTTTACGTGGTTTCCTTCAATCTGTCCTCTTCATGAGGGCTTTGCAAACTAGGACCCATGGGGTCTAATACAACCTGTCATCTGGTCTTGTACATAAACTCTCATTGGAACACAGTCGTGTCTTTTCACTGACATATTGTCTACGACTGCTCTCACACTACAATGGCAGACTTGAGGAAGTACGACAGATGACACTGCCTAAAATCAGGCCCTTTATAGAAAAAGCTTGCTGATCCCTCCTTCATATCACAACCAGAGTCCCACCATCAAATATAATCTTGTGACACTTCTGCTCAGTACTCTCCAATGAATCCCTGCAGTAAATATCACTGACTCCCTGCCCTAGTTTTCCTCCTTGCTGGAGACCCCCCAGCTGTATTTGGACATTTACTGTCGTGATACACAAATAAGGTGGTATCTGCCCACCTCCAAAAAGAGAAATGATTATACTAAGCTAATCACAGTACCTTGCTTACCACTAAGTGGTTTAGGAGTTAGCATGTGATGTAGCCCAAGCCTAAAAAATGTTAGCGGAAGTCAACTGCAAGCCTCTCAGTTATCTTCCTTTATTTAAAAGAAACATATAGCTCAGCATCAGTAATCAGGGAAATGCAAATGAAAGCCATAATGCAGGACGACCTCACTCCTCTCAGAATGACTTCCTCAAGACGTGAATAAATAAATAAATAAATAAATAAATAAATAAATAAATAAATAATAAATAAATAATAAATAAATAAAAACAGTGTTGGCCACAATATGGAGAAAAGAGAAAGCCTCGTGCCCTGCTCTTGGGATTGTAAATTGGTATAGTCACTATGGAAAACAGCATGGAGATGCCTCAGAAAATTAGAAATAAAACTGCCATTCCACTTCTGGGCATTTCTTCAACAAAAGCAGGAACACATATTTGAAAAGATATCTGTACCCCTATGTTCACTGCAGCATTACTTACAATAGCCAAGATATGGAAGCAATGTAGGTGTCCTTCGATAGATAAAGAAAGAAAATTATATGGTATATAATGAAATATTACTCAGACATGAAAAGAAAGAAGTCTTGCCATTTACGAGAACGTGGATGGACAAAGAGGCTGTTAAGCTAGGTGAAATAAGACAGACAAAAACAAATATAGTATGTCTCTCTTACATGTGGAATCTAAAGCAAACAAAACAGAAACACACCCCATAGCTACAGGGGAAAAACTCATGGTTGCCAGACGCTACTGAGTTGAGGAGACGCATGACATAGAAGAACTTGAATAGGAAGTGAGCCTTGCAGCTATAGCATAGGGGAGCCCCTGGATGTCCTGTGCAGCACAGGGGATGTGACAGTACCGGAGAAACTCTGCAGGGACATAGAGGGTGACTAGACTTAGCATGGCGATCACATCCTGAGGTATGTAAATATCAGAGAACCATGCTGTACACCCGAAAGTCATATATTGTGTGCCAACTATACTTTTCACAAGAAATTTCAAAGGAAAGGAGAAAAGCATAGGGAAAAGCAGGCCTTCCAGCCTTTCTACACTGTCATGTGAGACTATGATGCCTCGGAGCCCTCGATAAGCAGCTGGACAGGAAAGGACACATTAGCACTGACAATCACACAGCTGAAAAGGGACAACTGGGATCCTGATGACATCATGGAACACCAAAACAATCCTGGTATACCGTTCCTTTGGCCACAGTCAATTAGGCCACCTATTGTGTGAAGTAAGAGCATTCTATGTGACCGACAGCCCAAGGCCTACAGGGTAAGAGCTCTTCCTTTCTGGTGCAGGAGACTTTCATAACCTTGCCTTCGCTACGTAGTCACCTCATTCCCAACCATTCCCACAGGACACACTGTGCACCACCAAAACCGAACTGCGCATTCATGCCGCAAAGTTCTCTTGTACATCTGAGCCCTTGCCCTGCTGTGCGCGCTGCCAAACGGGTCCTCTCCATAGATGTTCCTCCTGCTAAACATCACCCTTCTGCCCCTTTACCTGGCAAACTTCTTCATGTTCTGCATGCTTACTTTACATCCCACCTACACCTTTTATGTTTTAATAATAAACATTCTTTTGAATTGATTTGTGACAGAGACAGGAAGGGAGAAACAGAGAGAGAGAAACAGTGATTTCTTGTTCCACTTCCTTATGCACTCCTTGGTTGATTCTGGTATGTGCCTTGACCAGGGATAAAACCCACCACCTTGGCATTTGGGGAAAGCGCTTTAGACTGCTGACGTACCTGGCCAAGGCCTCACCCACATTTTTCAAACTCTAATTCTTGTCTTGGATTTAAAGTGTCTGGCACATACTACACACCAATGAAAAGAATAAATAATGACAAGGGTAAGCTCCTAGTGTGCTCTGGCACCTAGTAAGCACTGAATAAAGTATAGGAAATAATAAAAATGACAATGATAATAACAAGCTCTTGGAGGGCAGGGTCCGAGTTTTTTAAATGTTTGAATTCTGCAGCATCAGCATAACACCTAGTACTTAAAAGACACCTGACCATTAAATAGCAAACCATTAAGAGGACCAATGAATAACTCACTTTTGAGATTTTCTTTGAAAATTCTGTTTCAAAAAAACACACAGAAATAAACCAGGCACAGCTCTCTGATAGTATTAGCACCTTCAAGGTCAAACTTCTACTTCCTCTTTATGTTTTCTATAATCTGCAAAAGCAACCTACACAAGTTCTTATTGAAGGTCTACTAAGTCCAAGGTGTCGTCATGCATTTCACCTGGCGGGCACAGTGAACTCAGTGCCACAGCTGGGTAGCACACTGGCATTCTTCGTATTGTGAAACATTTCTCTGCTTTCATTAGAATTTGTTAAGTCCCAGTTGAGCTATTTGAATATTTATTACGATTTTCTTTTGAACAATGGCATTAGATCCTCTGGTTCTCAGAATATTAGTGTCATGACAATGATTCAACAAGCAGAAGGATCGTCTTGTTCTAATGAAGTCAACATGCCTCATTCTGTTTTGACTTCTGAGGAATGAAGTTGATCATAGTGAGACCTTGTTGGTATAATATGTAAAACTCTCTCTGCTTCTCAACTGGCATTGCCTCTCTGACTTCTGTACTCTGGTAGATATTTTTAAAAACCAATCTCATTGGGATCCTTGCCCTCTGGCTAACTGTTGTAGTTTTTATCGTTAACCATTGGCTTTTAGTTCCAGGGAAGTATTGTTCAGTTCCTAGTTTAGTGACTTTTTAGTGAGACAAAGCAGTATGTAATAACAAGTATTCATTTACTTAGTGTAATCTATTTGCTATAAAAACTAAACAACATGTCCGTTGTTAACACGTTCAGTTTGTTACACTGTGATTATACAAGAGAGGACCTACATCTTAACTCAAAAATCCTTTTACTTTTTTAAATAAACCTATCATATGGGATATTAGAAGTTGTGACTAAACAAGTCAACTTCTTCTCCAACAATATTGCTCCGGATTTTAAATCACCTACAATTAACAGTTTAAATAATACTGAATACTGGTCTATTAAGGAAGAAATTAAGAAAAACTATAAGAACCCAACCAGCTTGATCCAGGACTTTAAATAACTGATGGGATTCATTCTGGACACTTGCTTTCCTTCTGGGAATCTAGAATTTTGTCACACACTATGGGGAAGTAGCCTATGTGATTAGGGTGCCATAACACCCTTGGCACTGAGTCTAACGGGACTCTGGGACTGGTAGATGGCATGTCACATGTGTTGTAAGAATTTGACAGTGGAATACTTGAGCACGTTCTGGTAACTCCACAGGGAGACAACTGTTGCAAGCTTGTGCCTGGTGTCGTCCACACTTTGTCACACGCACCTTTTCTCCTTGCTGATTGTCCTACGATACTTCCACCCTAGTAAATCACAGGTAGGAGTAAAATTATATGTTGAGTCCTATGAATTTTTCTAGTGAATAAGCCCACGTAGGGGTGGGTTCGGGAACCCCTAACAGGATGGCATTATGTGGCATTTTTATGATGCGGAATTGTATGTTCTACATGACTAGAGGCAGAGTGTCATTTCAAGCATACCTCTCTTAGAACTGCTTCTTCTTGATGCTTCTTCTGAAGATTCCTGGAGATCTGTTTGAATAAAGGTACGAACAGGTAAATGAAACGATGATGTCAGAAAACAATGTGAAACAAAAAAACAAGGCAATTTACTCAAAAAAGAAAATGCAGAATCCTAATGATAGATAATATGCTCTACTGTATGAAAGTGCCTATAAAGGAAATGAAACATCACACTAGCAATTTTCTCCAACTAAGCAGGGTTTCATTGCTCTGTACAACAGATATGAATCCATCAAGTAACTGGGGTAGCGAGAGGAAAACAATAATTATCAAAGATAGTACAACAGTCTTCTATTGATTACAGACTTCTATTGGTTTGTTTCCAACATATTTTTTTAATATCTCTGGACACTAAAAACATGGCTCTCCTATGAGAGGTAGTTGTTGACAGGACAAGGTTAAAAGTCAAAGCAACTGTATCCAAAATGTAGGATGAGTTACCCATGGATATTCCAACAAACTCAACATGAGTGGGGAAAATTGGTCTTTCCTGTTGAACTGTTGCTCTTCCCTGATCATCTGATGAAGACCTATTCTCAATGTCCAATTCACACACCAGTGCACAAGCTGGAGACCTATGAGTGAACCAGCTTAGATTTCTCTCCCTCTGTTAGCTTTTTAAGCTTAATCATCATGAAATCATGTGCACTAGACCTCTCTTCCTTCTCTACTTTATTTTGCTACTGTCAACTGCACAAGTCAAACGACTCCCTTTCAAAGGGGCAAAAATTACACCATTATTATTCCTTCATAAATTAAAAATGTTTAAGCAGAACAAATGAGAAAGACATAGGCTTAGAAAAACACAATCATCTCAAATGGAATAAACTGACCCTCCTGACTTGATTGCAGCATGGATGGGTGAGAGCTTCATCATGGCCTAAAGCTAGTCCAAGGAGGCAAACCTTCCTTTCTCTTCCACTCCACTTATGAGGTTCCCTTCAATCTGTCCTCTACATGAGTGCTCTGCAAACTAGGGCCCATGGGGTCTAATACAACCTGTCATCTGGTTTTGTACATAAAGTCTCACTGGAACACAGTCCTGCCTTTTCACTAACGTATTGTCTATGACCGCTCTCACATTACAATGGCAGTCTTGAGGAGATATGACAGACCACATGACCTAAAATCAGGCCCTTTACAGAAAAAGCTTCCTGATCCCCCCTTCACATCAAAACCAGAGTGCCCCCATCAAATGTAATCTTATGGCATTTCTGCTCGATACTCTGCTATGAATCCCTGCAGTAAATATTGCTGACTCCCTACCTTACACTTCCTTCTTGCTGGAGACCCCCAGGTGTATGTGGACATTTACTGTCTTGATACACAAATAAGGTGGTATCTGCCCAGCTCCAAAAAGAGAAATGATTATACTAAGCTAATCACAGTACCTAGGTTACCACTAAGTAGTTTAGGAGTGAGCATGTGATGTACCCCAAGCCTATAAAATGTTAGAGGAAGTCAACTGCAAGCCTCTCAGTTTTCTTCCTATTTAAAAGAAACACATAGCTCAGCATCACCAATCAAGGAAATGCAAATGAAAGCCATAATGCAGGAGGACCTCATTCCTTTCAGAATGGCTATCCTCAAGATATAAATAAATAAATCACAAGTGTTGGCCACGATGTGGAGAAAAGAGAAAGCCTCAAGCTCTATTCATGGGTTTGTAAATTGGTACTGTCACTATGAAAAACACCTTGGAGATGTCTCAGAAAATTACAAATAAAACTGCCATTCCACTTCTGGGCATTTCTTCAACAAAAGCATGTACTCAGATTTGAAAAGATATCTGCACCCCTATGTTCACTGCAGCATTACTTACAATAGCCAAGATATGGTAGCAATGTACGTGTCTTTCGATATATCAAGAAAAAAAGAAGATGTAGCAAGTATGTATTATATATTGAAATATCGCTCAGAAAGGGAAATAAGGAAATCTTGCCAATTACAACAACATGGATGGACCAAGAGGCTGTTATGCTTAGTGAAATAAGACAAGAAAGACAAATATAGTATGTCTCACTTACATGTGGAATCCAAATCAACCAAACAAACAAAACAGAAGCACACCCCAAAATGACAGGGAACAAAACCATGGTTGCCAGAGGCTAGTGGGTTAAGGAGACACATGATATAGAAGAACATGAATAAGAAGTGAACCTTGTGGTTATAGCACATGTGAGCCACCCAGATGTCCTGTGAAGCACAGGCAATGTGTCAGTATTGTAGTAACTTTGCACGGAAATAGATGGTAACTAGACTTAGCTTGGCGATCACATCCTAAAATATATAAGTGTCAAACCACCTTGTTGTACACCTGAAAGTTATATATTGTGTGCCAACTATGCTTTTAACAAGAAAACTCAAAGGAAAGTAGAAACACATAAGGAAAAGCACACTGTCATGTGAGAATATGATGCCTCGGAGCCCTCGCTACTAGCTGGCCAGGAAAGGACACATTAACACTGACAACCGTGCGCCTGGAAAGGGACAACTGGGATCCTGATAACATCATGGAAACACCAAAACAATCCTGGTTCCTATTGTTTTGGCCACAGTTAATTAGGCCACCTATCCTCTGAAGCTCAGACCATTCTATGTGACTGGCAGCCCAAGGCCTACAGGGTCAGATCTCTTCCTTTCTGCTGTAGGAGACTTTCATAAGCTTGCCTTCGCTAGGTAGTCACCTCATTCCCAGCCATTCCCATAGAACACATTGTGCACCATCAATACTGAACTGGGCATTATGCTAGAAAGTTCTCTTGTACATTTGAGTCCTTGTACTGCTGTTCCCACTGACAAACGCAATGTTCCTCCAGCTAAACACCACCCTTCTGCCCCTTTACCTGGCAAACTTCTACATGTTCTGCATGCTTACTTTACATCCCACCTACACTTTCTATGTTTTAATTATAAATCTTCTTTTCACTTATACATTGACTTGTTAGAGAGACAGGAAGGGAGAAACAGAGAGAGAAAGAATCATGATTTGATGTCTTACTTATTTATGCATTCATTGGTTCATTCTGGTATGTACCCCCACCAGGAATCAAACCCACAACTATGGCATTTGGGGACAGTACTTTAACCAACTCACCTACCTGGCTAAGGCCTCACACACATTTTGAAAACACTAATTCTCATCATGGATTCAAAGTGTCTGGCACATACTACACACCAATGCAAAAGAATAAATAATGACAAAGGTAAGCTCCTAGTGCGCTCTGGCACCTAGTAAGCACTGAGTAAAGTATTAAAAATAATAAAAATCACAGTGATAATAAGAAGGTCTTGCAGGGCAGAGACCAGGTTTTTTAAATGTTTGAATCCTGCAACATGGGAGAACATCAAGTACCTAAAAGACACCTGAGAGTTAAGTAGGAAACCATTAAGACAGAACCAATGAATAACTGAATTTTGTGATTTTCTTTGAAAATTCTGTTTCAAAAAACATACAGAAATAAACCAGACACAGCTCTCTGATATTACGTGCACCTTCAAGGTCAAACCACTATTTCATCTTTGTGTTTCTTATAATTTGCAAAACCAACCTACACAAGTTCTTGTTGAAGGTCTACTAAGTCCAAGGTGTCCTCATACAGCTCACGCGGCAGGCACAATGAACCCAGTGCCACAGCTGGGTAGGACACTGGCATTTTTGTTATAGTGAAACATTTCTCTACTTTCATTATAAGTTGTTAACTCTGAGTTGAGCTATTTGAATATTTATTATGATTATCTTTTCACCAATGGCAACAGAGCATCTGGTTCTAGGGAAATTACAGTGTCATGACAATTATCCAACAAGCAGAAGGATCATCTTGTTCTAATGAAGTCAACATGCCTCATTCTGTTTTGACTTCTGAGGAATGAAGTTGATCATAGTGAGACCCTGTTGGTATAATATGTAAAATAGCCTCTGTTTCTGAACTGGCATTGACTCTCTGACTTCTGTACTTCTGGTAGATATTTTTAAAAACCAATCTCATTGGGATCCTTGCCCACTGGCTAAGTGTTGTCGTTTTTATCGTTAACCATTGGTTTCTGGTTCCAGGGAAGTACAGTTCAGTTCCTAGTTTACTGACTTTTTAGTGAGACAAAGCAGTATGTAATAACAAGTATCCCTTTACTTAGTTTAATCCATTTGCTGTCAAAACTAAACAAAAGGTCTTTTCTTAAACAATTTCAGTGCGTTATAATGTGGTTATTGAGGAAACATACTATCTTTTAATTTAAAATCCTTTTACTTTTCTACATTAAGATATCATATGGGATATTAGAAGTCGTGTCTAAATAAATGAGCTTCTCCAACATTATTGCTTCAGATTTTAAATCACCTACTATGAACTGTTTAAATAATAGTGAATAATAGTCTATTAAGGAAGAAATTAAGAAAAACTCTAGGAGCCTGGCCAGCCTGAGCCAGGAATTTGTAGAAGGAATGGGATTCATGCTGAACACTTGCTTTCCTTCTGGGGATCTAAAATTTTGGGACACACTATAGGGAAGATGCCTATGTGATTAGGGTTCCATAAAGCCCTTGGCACTGAGTCTAACGGGACTTTGGGACTGGTAAATGCCATTTCTCATGTTTTGTCAGAATTTCACAGTGGAATACTTGAGTACATCCTGGGAACTCCACAGGGAGAGAGCTCTTCCAAGCTTGTGCCTGGTGTACTGCACACTATCACACACACATTTTCTCCTTCCTGATTGTCCTATGATCCTTCCACCCTAGTAAATCACAGGTAGGAGTAAAAGTATATGTTGAGTCCTATGATTTTCTCTAGTGAATAAGCCCACCAAGGTGTGGGTTCAGGAACCCCTAACAGAATGGAATTATGTGTCATTTTTTATATGCGGGATGGTATGTTCTACATGATTAGAGGCAGAAGGTGATTTCAATCATACCTCTCCTGGAATTCCTTCTTCTTGATGCTTCGTCTGAAGATTCCTCTAGATCTATTTGAATAAAGGCATGGGAAGGTAAATGAAATGATGATGTCATAAAATAATATGAAAAAGGCAACAATTATATTTATTGAAAATATAAAATACAGAATCTCAATAACTTATAACACGTTCTATAGTATGGAAGTTTAAGTAAAGAAAATGAAACATCACTGTGACCATTTTCTCCAACTAAGCAGGGTTTACTTCCTTTGTACAATAATTATGAATCAATCAAGTAACTGGGGTAGCGAGAGAAAAACGATATTTCTCAAAGATCTTACAGTAGTGTTATAGTGATTACACAGTTCTTGATTTCTAAACTTTTTCTGAATATCTTATGACACTACAAACATGGCTCTCCTATGAAAGGCAGTTGTTGACAGGACAAGGTAAAGAATCAAAGAAACTGTATCCAAAATGTAGAGTGAGTTACTCAGGGATATTTCAACAAACTCAAGATGTGTGCGAAAAAACTGGTCTTTCCTGTTGAACTGTTGCTCTTCCCTGCTCATCTGATAAAGTCCTATTCTCCATGTCCAATTCACACACCAGTGCACAAGCTGGAGACCTATTAATGAACCATCTTAGGTTTCTATCCCTCTGCTACCTTTTCACACTTAATCGTCATGACATCATATGAACTAGACCTCTTTTCTTTCTCTGCACTATTTTGCTGCTGTCAACTACCTTTGTCAAATGCTTGGCTTTCACAGCATCAAATCTATCAGCAACTATTATTGTTCCTTCATAAATTAAAAAGATTTTTTAAGCAGAACAAACAGGAAAGACATACTCCTAAGAAAACACCAACATTTTAAATGGAATGCATTGACCCTCCTGACTTGAATTCAGCTTCATCATGGCCCGATGCTAGTCCAAGAAGGCAAAGCTTCCTTTGTCTCCCACTCCCTTTATGTGGTTTCCTTCTGTCTGTCCTCTACAAACTAGGGCCCATGGGTCTAAAACAACCTGCCATCTAGTTTTGTACATAAAGTCTCATTAGAATACAGTCATGTCTTTTTACTGACGTATTGTCTATGTCTGCTCTCACATTACAATGGCAACTTGAGGCGATATGACAGGTCACATGGCCTAAAGTCAGGCCCTTTACTGAAAAAGCTTGCTGATCCTTCCTTCATACCACAACCAAAGTGCCCCCATCAAATCTAATCTTGTGACACTTCTGCTCAGTACTCTCCCATGAATTCCTGCAGTAAATATTGCTGACTCCCTACCTTAGTCTTCCTTCTTGCTGGAGACCCCCCTTCTGTATTTGGACATTTACTGTCCTGATACACAAATAAGGTGGTAACTGCCCAGCTCCAAAAAGTGAATTGATTATACAAAGAAAATCACAGTACCTAGGTTACCACTAAGTGGTTTAAGGGTGAGCATATGATGTACCCCAAGCTTATAAAATGTTAGGGAAAGTCAACTGCAAGCCTCTCAGTTTTCTTCCTATTTAAAAGAAACACATAGCTCAGCATCACTAATCAGGGAAATGCAAATGAAAGCCATAATGCAGGACAACCTCACTCTTCTCAGAATGGCTGTCCTCAAAATATAAATAAATAAATCACAAGTGTTTGCCACGATATGGAGAAAAGAGAAAGCCTCGTGTCCTGTTCCTGAGATTGTAAATTGGTACAATCACTATGGAAAACAGCATGGAGATGCCTCACAAAATTAGAAATACAACTGCCTTTCCACTTCTGAGCATTTATACAACAAAAACCTAAACACAGATTGGAAAAGATATCTGCACCCCTATGTTCACTGTGCATTACTTACAATAACCAAGATATGCAAGCAATGTAGGTGTCCCTCGATAGACAAAGAAAGAAAGAAGTGGCAAGTATATGGTATATAATGAAATATCACTCAGACATGAAAAGAAGGAAATCTTGCCTTTTACGAGAACATGGATGGACCAAAAAGGCTGTTATGCTAAGTGAAGTAAGACAGACAAAGACAAATGTAGTATGTCTCACTTACAGTTGGAATCTAAAACAACAAAACAAAACAGAAACACACTCAATAGCTACAGGGGAAAAACTCATGGTTGCCAGAGGCTAGTGAGTTGAGGAGATACATGATATAGAAAAATGTGAATAAGAAGTCAATATTTTAGTTATGACATCTGTGAGCCACCCGGATATAATTTCAGCAAAGGGAATATGTCAGTATCCTAATAACTTTACACGGAGATAGAAGGTGCCTAGACTTAGCGTGGTGATCACATCCTAGAGTATGTAATGGTCAAACCACCACGTTGTACACCTGAAAGTCACACACTATGGGGAAGACGCCTCTGTGACTGGGGTGCCATAAGACCCTTGGCACTGATCTAACAGGACTCTGGCACTCGTAGACAGCATTCAAATGTGTTGTCAGAATTTGACACTGGAATACTTTAGCATATCTTGGGAACGCCACAGGGAGATATCTCTTGCTGGCTTGACGTGGTATACTCCGCACTTCTTCACGCTCACCTTTTCTCCCTGCTGAGTTTCCTATGCTCCTTCCACTCTAGTAAATCATAGGTAGGAGTAAAACTATATGTTGAGTACTATAAATTTTTTGAGTAAATAAGCACACATAGGTATGGATTTATGAACCCCTCACAGAATGGCATTATGTGGCATTTTAATGATGTGGAATTGTATGTTCTACATGATTAGAAGCAGAAGGTGATTTCATACATACCTCTCGATGAACTGGTTACACTTATTTCTTCTACAAAATGTTCCTTTAAATCTATTTGAATAAAAGGACAAAAGAGATAAGTGAAACTATGATGTCAGAAAATAATATGAAAAAAGCAATTCCATTTATTGATAATATAAAATACAAAATCTCAATAACTTATAACACATTTTATAATATGAAAGTTTACATAAAGAAAATGAAACATCACACTGACCATTTTTTCCAACTAAAGAAGGTTTAATTCCTGTGTACAATAGTTATGAATCAATCAAGTAACTGAGGTAGCGAGAGAAAAACAATAACTCTCAAAGATAGCACAGTAGTGTTCTAGTGATTACATAGTTCTATTTCTTTGTTTCTAAACTTTTCCTTAATATCTTATGACACTAAAAACATGGCTCTCCTATGAAAGGCAGTTGTTGACAGGACAAGGTAAAAAGTCAAAGAAACTGTATCCAAAATGTAGGCTGAGTTACCCATGGATATTCCAACAAACTCAACATGTGTGGGGAAAAAATGGGTTTTACTGTTGAACTGTTGCTCTTCCCTGCTCATCTGATAAAGTCCTATTCTCCACCTCCAGTTCACACACCAGTGCACAAGCTGGAGACCTATGAATGAACGCTCTTAGATTTCTCTCCTTCCACTAACTTTTGACACTTAATTGTCATGAAAGCAAATGAACTACACTTCTTTTCTTTCTCTGCTTTATTTAGCTCTTGTCAACTGCCCTATTCAAATGGCTGGCTTTCACAGGGTCAAAAATAAGGGCAACTATTATTATTCATTCATAAATTAAAAATTTTAAAGCAGAACAATAGAGAAAGACATACACCTAGAAAAACACAATCATCTTAAATGGAATGAATTGATCCTCCTGACTTGATTTCAGCATGGATGGATAACACCTTCATCATGACCTGATGCTAGTCCAGGCTTCCTTTGTCTCCCACTCCCTTTATGTGGTTTCCTTCAATCTGTCCTCTACATGAGGGCTTTGCAAACTAGGGCCCATGGATCTAAAACAACCTGTCATCTGGTTTTGTACATAAAGTCTCACTGGAACACAGTCCTGCCTTCTCACTGACATATTGTCTGTGACTGCTCTCACACTACAATGGCAGACTTGAGGAGATATGACAGACCACATGGCCTAAAGTCAAGCCCTTTACAGAAAAAGCTTCCTGATCCCCCCTTCACATCAAAACCAGAGTGCCCCCATCAAATGTAATCTTAATGGCATTTCTGCTCGATACTCTGCTATGAATCCCTGCAGTAAATATTGCTGACTCCCTACCTTCTTGCTGGAGACCCCCAGCTGTATTTTGACATTTACTGTCCTGATACACAAATAACGTCGTATCTGCCCAGCTCAAAAATAGAAATGTTTATACTAAGCTAATCACAGTCGTAGGTTACCACTAAGTGATTTAAGAGTGAGCATGTGATGTACCCCAAGCCTATTAAATGTTAGAGAAAGTAAACTGCAAGCTTCTCAGTTTTCCTCCTATTTAAAAAACACATAGCTCAACATCAGTAATCAGGGAAATGCAAATGAAAGCCATAATGTAGGACCGCCTCACTCCTCTCAGAATGGCTGTCCTCAAGATATGAATAAATAAATAATAAGGGTTGGCCATGATGGGGGAGAAAAGAGAAAGTCTCGTGCCCTGCTCATGGGATTGTAAACTGGTACAGTCACTATGGAAAACAGCATGGAGGTTCTTCACAAAATTAGAAATACAACTGCTATCCACTTCTGGGCATTTACAACAAACACAGATTTGAAAGGATATCTGCACCCCTGTGTTCACTGCAGCATTACTTACAATAACCAAGATATGGAAGCAATGTACATGTCTTTTGATAAAAAAAAAAAAAGAAGATGTAGCAAGTATATAGTATATAATGAAATATCACTAAGACATGGAAAGAAAGAAATCTTGCCATTTAAAATCACATGGATGGATTAAGAGGCTGTTATGCTAAGGGAAATAAGACAAAGAAAGACAAATATAGTATGTCTCGCATGTGGAATCTAAAACAACAAAACAAACAAAACAGAAACACACTCAATAGCTACAGGGAACAAACTCATGGATGCCAGACACTAGTGAGTTGAGGAGACGGATAATATAGAAAAACATGAATAAGGAGTGAACCTTGTAGTTATAACATATGTGAGCCACTCAGATGTACTGTACAGCACAGGCTCCTGCTAAACATCCCTCTTCTGCCCCTCTACCTGGAAAACTTCTTCACGTTCTGCATGCTTACTCTATACTCCACCCACACTTTTTGTTTTAATTATAAATCTTCTTTTCAATTGATTTGTGAGAGAGACAGGGAGAAACAGAGAGAGAGAGAAACAGTGATTTCTTGTTCCACTTCCTTGTGCATTCCTTGGTTGATTCTGGTATGTATCCTCACCAGGGATCAAATCCACAACTTTTGCATTTGGAGACAATGCTTTCACTAACTGACCTACCTGGCCAAGGCCTCGCCTACATTTTTTATTTATTTATTTATTTATTTATTTATTTATTTATTTATTTATTAGTACCTGGCACCTCCTAGGTACCTGATCACTGGTCTTTATTTCTGTTGGGGATACAATGCAGGCCGATGATAGGATGGACACTGTTTTCCAATCCTGCTTGACAGCAAGAATGACCCAAGGAGCTGGTTAAAAATACATATTCCCAGGCCTCATCCTCCACAGTCTATAGAAAACAATGGGAACCTATGTTCTAACAAGCCACCGGCTAATGCCTATCACGCACTTTGGGAACACATCCAGGCGCCCTTCATTCCAACCTCTTGGTTCAGCTCTTTTGTTCCCTATGCATCTGGCCCTGTATTCAGCAAAGCTGTAGCTGTTGCTTGAAGGTGGACATGATTAAAAGGTCAAATATCATTAAACTGTATTCTCAAAGAGAATGAGCCCTGGACTTTGCACAGCAGATTTATTTCTAAAAGTTGTTTGCAAATGGAATTTGGGGGGATATGTGTGTGTGTGTGTGTGTGTGTGTGCGCGCGCGCGTGTGAGAGAGAGAGAGAGAGAGAACAAGCATATATTTAATACCATAGTTTGCAATTCAAGGGAATGCATTCAATTCAACTAAATTAATATTGTTGGGTGACTTATGTGCTGGGCATACAAGGGATTTGCTTAGAGTCCAGTGAGGAAGATGGTGAAATAAACAGGCAATTACAACATTGTGGTTAGATAAGGTTCACACAGGGACCTAGGAGACCACGAAGGGGGGTGTGCATCCAACTCTGGGTTGGCGCGCATCTAGGAATTTTCAGGGGAAGTAACAGGCCTGTAAATTGGAATTAAGTCTTTTTTTTTTTTTTTTTTCAAAGTGACTGACCCTTCTCTAATTTATCCTTGCAGAAAACTGAAGTTTCACATCATTTATACAAGCATGTATACAAGCATGCAGCGGCACAAGTTTTGAGTTCCTGCTAGGGGCAAGGCGCAGAGTGAGGTGTGGCAGGGAGACCTGGGTGAGAAAAGCCCAATCCCTGCCCTCAGGGAGTTTATATCACACCCCCTCAGGGTTAAGTGCTGTTCTCATCTGGGTCATTAATCCAGTGGAATCTGTTTATGACTGAACAGGTAGTTTACTATACAGGTCTTAACTCCTTTTACTGAAAAGGCTGTGTGTTCTCTTTCATCACCACGTGGTGGGGAAATCCAGTTCCAACCAACACTTCAGTGCGGGCATCCAGGAGAAAACCCAAGTGCACGCTGGAGTTCCTGGAGCTGTTTGCCACAAAGCCGCGGAGGCCTGGGTGGATTTGTAGGGTCTGTAGGGTCTGTGAGTACCGGGGCAGCCCGCAGACCTGGCAGCTTTCCTTCCCTCTGGGCATGATGAACACAAGCGCCTTTCAAACCACCTGTCTTCTCTGCCTGTCTGGTAGGAGCTGTGTAGATCCTTTCAGCACTGGTGTCTTCCCGTCTTCCAGATGGGGAACTTGAGGTACAAGGGGTACCTGGAGGCAGTGTTTGTCACCTGGTGCTTTGCACCTTGTTTTCTGGGCCACTGGCTTAGCCTTCGGGATCCTCAGTTTCCTCCTCTGTGCATGGGCACAGTGGTAGCATCTGCAGTAATCTTGAACCTCTTAGGGCCCTGAACTTCTGTGAGGAAGTGATGAAAGCTGCCAGGAGAGCTTATGTTTATTGAGGCCCACTCTGTGTCAGGCCCAGTGTTTGGGACTTTCCCCTCATTGTCTCATGTAATCATCAGTAGAGTCTCTCTGGCCAGGTATTAGTCTTGTCTGTACCTCACAGAGGGGAAAGGAGGCCCAGAGCGGCGAAATGCCTGTTCCCAGGCCACACAGCGGTGGTGCCAGCAGAGCCAGGTGCACCATATGGCAGAGCTGGGGCCTGGTCACAGGCTCTCTGCCCCTCCGCCCGGGGTGGGGGCGTGGAGAACGCAGCACACAGCACCCTCTCCTGCAGTTTAGGGGTTCGAGCACCCCAAGCCCGCCCACCGGCCAGGTAGACCAGGCCTCCCCCGGTTTGCTGGCTAATGCAGGCCTGGCTGTGCCCTCGGCAGGGCTTTCGGTCAGCGTGTGGCGACCCTGACCCCCGCGTGGGGCCGGACCGAGGCCAGGCGCCCCTGAGGAGTGCGGGCTGAGGCGCGGGGGCGGCGTCCCGGCCTCGTGGTCCCCGGCTCCCGGTCCCAGAAATGTGGGAGGGCCCCGGGGCCCGCAGCGCGGTGGGGGTGCTTCCTCCGCCGGCCGGAGGGGAGCAGGGCAGGCGCGCAGGGGGCCCGCTGCTGCCCCCTCCCTGCCGCTGGACCGGCCGCGCGGGGGCGGGGGCTGCGGGGGAGGCGACCAGGGGCCGCGGGGCTCGTGGCCGCGGGCTAGCCAGCCCGGAGAAAGCGATGAATATTCAGAGGGGAGGGGAGCGGTGGGCGGGCTGCTCGCCTTCAATCCCTGCAGGCGGAGCCGCTGGAGCGCAGGGGAGGCGGCGGGGGCGGCGAAGCGGCGAAGCTGTCACCGCGCGGGGGCGGGGGGCGGGGGGCTCCGCTCGCTGCGCCCCGCTCGCTCCTGCGTGCCCAGGGACGCGACCCTCCCGCGACCTCCGCGCCAGGCCCAGCCGTGTGGCTGCGGGGAAGCCCGGGCGGGCGGCGCGGGACCCGGGCTGACCGGCTGGAGGCGGCGGCGGGGCTCGGGCGCACGGCGGGGCCCGACTCGCGCGGCGCGGGCGCGTTCCCGGGCGCGCGGGGCATGAAGCGGAGGGCGCGGGAGGCGCGGGCACCTCGGCGCTCGCCGGGCTGCTGGGCGCTGCCGCCGCTGCTGCTGCTGCGTCGCCTGGGCCAGGTGAGCGCCGGGGCCCCGGGTGGGCGGGACCGGCCTCCCCGCACCTGCCCCCGGTGCCCGCCTGCGGGGGTGGGGAGCGAGGGCCTGAGTCCTGGGGGACCCCTCCTGCAGGGCTCCCGGGAACCCCCCCGGCCTTTCCCCCATCCCAGCCCCTTACCCGGCTGCGCGGCTCCAGAGGGCGGGCTGCGGGCTCGGGGAGCCGGTGCCCGGAACCCCCGCGGACGCCCTCGGGCTCCAGGCCGCCTCCGACCCCTCGCCTACATTTTTAAAATTCTAATGCTCACCATAGATTTAAAGTGTCTGGCACATACTACACATCAATGCAAGAGAATAATGACAAGAGTAAGATCCGAGTCTGCTCAGGCTCCTGGTAGGCACTGAATAAAGTATAGGAAATAATAGAAATGACAGTGGTAATAAGAAGGTTTTCAAAGGGAGGGACCCGGTTTTTTAAATGTTTGAATTCTGGAACATCAGCAGAACACCTAGTACCTAAAAGACACCTGAGAGTGAAATAGCAAACCATTAAGATCAATCAACAACTGAATTTTGAGATTTTCTTTGAAAATTCTGTTTCAAAAAAACACACAGTAATAAACCAGCCACAGCTTTCTGATATTATCAGCACCTTCAAAGTCACCACTATTTCATCTTTTCGTTTCCTATAATTTGCAAAACCAACCTACACATGTTCTTGTTGAAGGTCTACTAAGTCCAAGGTGTCCTCATACAGTTCAGGTGGCAGGCACAATGAACTCAGTGCCACAGTTGGTAGCACATTGGCATTTTTGTTATTGTGAAACATTTCTCTACATTTTTTATAATTTGTTAAGTCCAAGTTGAGCTATTTGAATATTTATAGCTATTATCTTTTCACCAATGGCAACAAAGCATGTAGTTCTAATGAAATTACAGTGTCCGGACAATTATCCAGCAAGCAGAAGGATTGTCTTGTTCTAATGAAGTCAGCATGCCTCATTCTGTTTGGACTTCTGAGGAATGAAGTTGATCATAGTGAGACCTTTTTTGGTACACTATGTAAAATAACCTCTACTTCTCAACTGGCATTGCCTCTCTGACTTAGGTACTACCCAGATATGTTTAAAAACCAATCTCATTGGTATTCTTGCCCACTGGATAACTGTTGTCGTTTTTATTGTTAACCATTAGTTTCTGGTTCCAGGAAAGTATTGTTCTGTTCCTAGTTTAATGACTTTTTAGTGACACAAAGCAGTATGTAATAAGAAGTATTCATTCATTTAGTTTAATCCAATTGCTGTAAAAACTAAAGATCCATTCTTTACAAGTTCAATTTGTTATATTGTGATTATAGAAGAAACATACTATATCTTAACTTAAAATACTTTTACTTTTTTACATAAAGCTATCATATGGGATATTAGAAGTCATGACTAAATAAATGAACTTCTTGTCCAACAATATTGCTCCGGATTTTAAATCACCTACAATGAACTGTTCAAATAATACTGAATACTAGTCTATTAAGGAAGAAATTAAGAAAAACTATAGTAGCCCATCCAGGTTGATCCAGGAGTTTGTATAACCAATGGGGTTCATGCTGAACACTTCCTTTCCATCTGACTGTCTAGAATTTTGGCACACATGATGGAGAAGACGCCTATGTGACTAGGGTGCCATAAAACCCTTGACACTGAGTTTAACGGGACGCTGGGACAGTTAGATGGCATTTCACATGTGTTGTCAGAATTTGACACTGGAATACTTTAGCATATCTTGGGAGCTCCACAGAGAGAGGACACTTGCAAGCTTGTGCCAGGTGTCCTCTGCACTTTTTCACAGGCACCTTTTCTGCTTGCTGAGTTTCCTATTCTTCTTCCACTCTAGTAAATCACAGGTAGGGGTAAAACTATATGTTGATACAATGAATTTTTCTAGTAAATAAGCACACCTAGGTGTGGATTTAGGGACCCCTAACACAATGGCATTATGTGGCATTTATGATGGGTGATGTTATGTTCTACATGATTAGAAGCAGAAGGTGATTTCACACGTACCAGTAGTGGAATTGGTTATTCTTATTTCTTCTACCAAACATTCCTCTTGATCTAATTGAATAAAAGCATGAAAGAGATAAATGAAACGATGATGTCAGAAAATAATGTGAAATAAGCAACAATTCTATTTATTGAAAATATAAGATTCAGAATCCTAATGACTGATAACACGTTCTATAGTATGAAAGTTCCTATAGGATAATGAAACATCACGCTGGCAATTTTCTCCAACTAAGCAGGGTTTCATTCCTTTGTACAATAGTTATGAATCTATCGAGTACCTGGGGTAGCGAGAGTAACAGGATAATTCTCAAAGATAGTACAATAGTGTTCTAATGATTACACAGTTCTATTTGTTTCTAAACTTTTTCTTAATGTCTTATGACACTACAAACATGGCTCTCCCATGCAAGGCAGTTGTTGACAGGACAAGGTAAAGAATCAAAGTAACTGTATCCAAAATATAGGCTGAGTTACCCATGGATATTCCAACAAACTCAAAATGTGTGGGAAAAATCTGGTCTTTCCTGTTGAACTGTTGCTCTTCCCTGCTCATCTGATAAAGTCCTATTCTCCATGTCCAATTCACAGGCCAGTGCACACGCTGGAGACCTTTTAATCAGCCGTCTTAGATTTCTCTCCCTCTACTAAGTTTTTGCACTTAATCCTCATGAAAGCATGTGAACTGGACTTCTTTTCTTTCTCTGCTTTACTTTGCTACTGTCAACTGCCCTAGTCAAACATGGGCTCTTAATGAATGGCTTTCACAGAGGGGAAATAACAGCAACTATCGTTGTTCCATCATAAATTAAGAAGATTTTTTAAGTAGAACAAACGAGAAAGACATATGCCTAGAAAAAAACCTACATTGTAAATGGAATGAATTCTCTAAAATCAGAATAACTCTTAGTACTTTAAGATATGTGAGAATTAAATAGCAAACCATGAAGTGGACCAATGAGTAACTGAATTTTGAAATTGTATTTGAAAATTCTGGTTCAAAAATACAGAGATATAAACCAGGGGCAGCTGTCTGATACTATGAGCACCTTCAAGGTTAAAACTCTATTGCATCTTTGTGTTTCCTATAGTCTGTAAAACCAACCTACACAAGTTCTTGATGAAGGTCTACTATGTCCAAGGCTTCCTCATACAGTTCACATCACACAATGAACTCAGTGCCACAGCTGGGTAGCTCACTGGCATTTTTGTTAATGTGAAACTTTTTTCTAGTTTTATTATAATTTGTTGAGTCCCAAGTTGAGCTATTTGAATATTTATTATGATTATCTTTGACCAATGGCAACAGAGCATCTGGTTCTAAGGAAGTTACAGTGTCATGACAATTATCCAACAAGCAGAAGGATCGTCTTGTTCTAATGAAGTCAACATGCCTCATTCTGTTTGGACTTCTGAGGAATGAAGTTGATCATAGTGAGGCCTTATTGGTATAATATGTAAAATAACCTATGCTTCTCAACTGGCGTTGCCTCTCTGACTTCTGTACTATTGGTAGATATCTTTAAAATCCAGTATCGTTGGGATTGTTTCACTTGGCTAAGTGTTGTAGTTCTTACCGTTTGCTATTTGTTTTTGGTGCCAGGAAAGTGTTGTTGAGTTTGTAGTTTTAGTGACTTTTTAGTGAGGCAAATCACTATGTAATAACAAGTATTCATTTACTAAGTGTAATCTATTTGCTGTGAAAACTAAACAAAACATCTATATTTAACAAGTCCAATTTGTTATACTGTGATTATCAAGGAAATATACTGCATCCTAACTTAAATCTTTTTACTTTTTTACGTAACCATATCATATAGAATATTAGAATTCATGAATAAATAAATGACTTCCTTTCAAACAATATTGTCCCAGATTTTAAATCACCTCAATTAACTTTAAATAATACAGAATACTAGTCTATTAAGGAAGAAATTAAGGAAAATTATAGGAGTCCGGCCAGCCTGATCCAGGCATTCCTACAACCAATGGGTTCATTCTAAACCCTTGCTTTCCTTCTGGGAATCTAGAATTTTGGCACACACTGAGGGGGAGATGCCTATGTGACTAGGGTGCCATAAAACCCTTGATACTGAGTTTAACGGGACTCTGGGACAGGTAGATGGCATTTCACATGTGTTGTCAGAATTCGACACTGGAATACTTTAGCACATCTTGGGAGCTCCACAGAGAGAGGGCTCTTGCAAGCTTGTGCCAGGTGTCCTCTGCACTTTTTCACAGGCACCTTTTCTGCTTGCTGAGTTTCCTATTCTTCTTCCACTCTAGTAAGTCACAGGTAGGAGTAAAACTATATGTTGATACAATGAATTTTTCTAGTAAATAAGCACACCTGGGTGTGGATTTAGGGACCCTTAACACAATGGCATTATGTGGCATTTATGATGGGTGATGTTATGTTCTACATGATTAGAAGCAGAAGGTGATTTCACACGTACCAGTAATGGAATTGGTTATTCTTATTTCTTCTACCAAACATTCCTCTTGATCTAATTGAATAAAAGCATGAAAGAGATAAATGAAACGATGATGTCAGAAAATAATGTGAAATAAGCAACAATTCTATTTATTGAAAATATAAGATTCAGAATCCTAATGACTGATAACACGTTCTATAGTATGAAAGTTCCTATAGGATAATGAAACATCACGCTGGCAATTTTCTCCAACTAAGCAGGGTTTCATTCCTTTGTACAATAGTTATGAATCTATCGAGTACCTGGGGTAGCGAGAGTAACAGGATAATTCTCAAAGATAGTACAATAGTGTTCTAATGATTACACAGTTCTATTTGTTTCTAAACTTTTTCTTAATGTCTTATGACACTACAAACATGGCTCTCCCATGCAAGGCAGTTGTTGACAGGACAAGGTAAAGAATCAAAGTAACTGTATCCAAAATATAGGCTGAGTTACCCATGGATATTCCAACAAACTCAAAATGTGTGGGAAAAATCTGGTCTTTCCTGTTGAACTGTTGCTCTTCCCTGCTCATCTGATAAAGTCCTATTCTCCATGTCCAATTCACAGGCCAGTGCACACGCTGGAGACCTTTTAATCAGCCGTCTTAGATTTCTCTCCCTCTACTAAGTTTTTGCACTTAATCCTCATGAAAGCATGTGAACTGGACTTCTTTTCTTTCTCTGCTTTACTTTGCTACTGTCAACTGCCCTAGTCAAACATGGGCTCTTAATGAATGGCTTTCACAGAGGGGAAATAACAGCAACTATTGTTGTTCCATCATAAACTAAGAAGATTTTTTAAGTAGAACAAACGAGAAAGACATATGCCTAGAAAAAAACCTACATTGTAAATGGAATGCATTCTGTAAAATCAGAATAACGCTTAGTACTTTAAGATATGTGAGAATTAAATAGCAAACCATGAAGTGGACCAATGAGTAACTGAATTTTGAAATTGTATTTGAAAATTCTGGTTCAAAAATACAGAGATATAAACCAGGGGCAGCTATCTGATACTATGAGCACCTTCAAGGTCAAAACTCTATTGCATCTTTGTGTTTCCTATAGTCTGTAAAACCAACCTACACAAGTTCTTGATGAAGGTCTACTATGTGCAAGAAGGCGTCCTCATGGAGTTCACATCGCACAATGAACTCAGTGCCACAGCTGGGTAGCTCACTGGCATTTTTGTTAATGTGAAACCTTTTTCTAGTTTTATTATAATTTGTTGAGTCCCAAGTTGAGCTATTTGAATATTTATTATGATTATCTTTGACCAATGGCAACAGAGCATCTGGTTCTAAGGAAGTTACAGTGTCATGACAATTATCCAACAAGCAGAAGGATCGTCTTGTTCTAATGAAGTCAACATGCCTCATTCTGTTTGGACTTCTGAGGAATGAAGGTGATCATAGTGAGGCCTTATTGGTATAATATGTAAAATAAGCTATGCTTCTCAACTGGCGATGCCTCTCTGACTTCTGTACTATTGGTAGATATCTTTAAAATCCAGTATCGTTGGGATTGTTTCACTTGGCTAAGTGTTGTAGTTCTTACCGTTTGCTGCTTGTTTTTGGTGCCAGGAAAGTGTTGTTGAGTTTGTAGTTTTAGTGACTTTTTAGTGAGGCAAATCACTATGTAATAACAAGTATTCATTTACTAAGTGTAATCTATTTGCTGTGAAAACTAAACAAAACATCTATATTTAACAAGTCCAATTTGTTATACTGTGATTATCGAGGAAATATACTGCATCCTAACTTAAATCTTTTTACTTTTTTACGTAACCATATCATATAGAATATTAGAATTCATGAATAAATAAATGAACTTCCTTTCAAACAATATTGTTCCAGATTTTAGATCACCTACAATTAAGTGTTTAAATAATACTAGATACTAGTCTGTTAAGGAAGAAATTAAGGAATACTATACACATAACTTACACATTGTGGTTTTTTTTAACTGCTCTTTCTTTATCAAAACTTCCTTACTCTTTATCTATGGTGGGGACACTTAAGGTAATTCACTATCAGAAGTCTTACCATGATCGCTTTCTTCAGAACATTTTACAGATGGCCTTTCTCCTTCATATTCAGTACTTAGTTGTTGATAACTATGTATAAAGAAATGGTGATAAATAATATTACTGTATTAATACTAAAGCAAAATATTTTCCAAATGTGGTAAATTCTTAGAATATTGCAGGTAATATCAGAGCTAATATTCAAACTTTAATTATACCATACACTTCAAATTTGTAAGTTCTACAAACTTTTTATTAAGCACATAACTTAAAATAAAGTTACATGAAATAGTCATGATTTGAGGGCCATATCTTTCAGTGAATTAATTAGTGTTAGCTTGACATAATGGCAAGTGTCTTCAACTCAGACAGCATAGTTCTATAACCATCATCTATTTCTTCTCAAACAAGTCACTTTTCTTTGGGTCAGAGTCCTCCTCTACAAAATATGAATCTTACTGCCTTATTTTAGAAGGCTATTAGGATGACTATATGAGATAGTACAGCAAAAAGACATGTTCAGAGAAAGAGTAAGGCAAAGAATAAACCTGTTCATGAACTTTATTTGTGGAAACTATTTTGGAATCCCAAATAAACACCAATGTGGGTTTTTCAAAGTTTCTAACATTCAAATATTGCAGATTTTAGAAAATATTAATTTTGGTTATTAACTGTTCTTTCTTCATGGCTTGTAATTCAGGGTATCTCAACTAGTATATAACTTGCAACTAAATTTATTTACAATTACATTTCTTCATGAAGTCAGATATGAAAGTACTGCCCTATTTTTGTAGTTAATCATCCCAATGGCAGAAAACTAAGAGAAGTCACGACCTGGCCTGGACTCCCACTCTCCCTTCTCTACCTACTCAAACTGTGATGAAGCAGATCTTTATGAGAATGATGCGCAATCTCCTTGTCCACCCCCATTTAGTTTGAGAGTTAGAATCCTACTTGCCACTCATGGATACTGATGAGGCATGCATGGGCCCTTAGCAAGCCTCATGCCCAATAACCTACTTTTGATTCAGAGCTTTCTATTGACTGACTTCCAGGTGAGGCATAATTTAAAATATTTTGAAACCGGAAGTAAATTCAAGTCACTTGGGAGAGTGTCATTATTATGGCAAAGATATCACTTGAGGGGACAACTGTAATTATGGAATCTCAGGCAAGTTGGTACCTACTATTCTGGGAAAGGCGATATGGGACCTTCCACTACCTAAACAAAGATGCTCTACAGGATATAAAGCGACCATGGGGTACAGATCTGGTAACAAAGGAGAAAGGAAAGTCTGGTCTTTTCCTGCAGCATTATTTGAACCTCTCTGACAGCTTACAATGGTCATTCCATCTAACACCTGCTGGCAGGAAAAAACAAACAAGAAGCTCAAAGGGTAACTCATCTGCGAAGGTCTGGGCTAATATGTGAGCTGCACATCGCTGTTTCAGTGTCAGGGGAAGGCTGTGGGTAGCTAAAGCTAGGAAGCCAAGCTGCCAGAACACAGTGCTGGTAATTAGAATAATGGCCGAGCATATAAGCGTATGTATGTAAACTATAAAATGCTGTGACTTTCAAGTCCAAGGGTGAATCAACATGAACTCTCAGGAATCTGGATCAGCAAGGGCAGCCTGGGAGCAAAGGTCAATTATGACTTAGGACCTGTTTCAACAGCAACTCTGCAGCAATAGAACCAATGGAAACAACAGAGAGATCAGAATGTCCTTTTTACATCTCCATCTGACTTGTGAAAGGAGACTGTCTCCCTTGGACTTAGGGAATCCTTTAGGTTCCTACAAAATTCAAGGGGGAGACTATAGGAGATAGCCCCCAGCAAATACACATTTTTCTGCTAACATGAACACTTCAAGGCCCCAAGTAACTAGTTAGAAAAACCAAAGATGTGACTTTATTTGTAACCCCATGCATAGAGGTTCCACTTGGAATGAAATGGATAATGTTAGGATCCTTATCAATAAAGATCTTAAAAGTCCTGAAATAAAGAATCTGGCCCATTGCTACTTCAAACTAGTCTAGCCTTTTGCTTGGAGTCTGACTGATGACATAGACTAATTCACTCCCATTCTCAAACTGCCTTAAATCTTACCTGCTCCACAAAAAGTTAACAGTGAAATTATTTTAAACCTCAGTTTCCTGTTAACTAGCATTTTAAAGTAAATATTTACAAGATAAAGCCACTAGATAGTCTTACACACAATCACCCTTGAAGGATACATTACTATCCTCCTTGCAATATCCAGAAACATGTTTGGAAATGCTAGGAAACATTCCCAAGGTCACACACCTGGCAAGCAGGAAAGCTGGGCATTAAACCCCATTTTGTGTGAATTGAAGGCCCTTGTCTCTTTTCTTTATCACTCACATATAACTTGCTTCCATTAAAGGAAGCGTTTATTCAATTAAAGTTATCTTTCTCCTTCTACCCATACCAATAAAAACTAAAAACATCAAAATATACTAGAAATGAAAGAGAATAATAACTGATGAGCCCAGACTATATCTGGTAGCAGTTTTCACAGTCACTTAGGGATAACCTAATTATATCAGTGTTCGTCAAACAAAGCAATTTAAAGCAAAGGATTATCCAAAACACAAAATCAACTATTTATATTTAACATGCACCTTTTAAGGAAAACTACATAGTAATGGTTAAAAAAACTGTAAGAGAGACTAAGTCCACTATTGTATCAAGTAAACTATCAGTTAGAGTCCATAAAATACATAATTAATAAAACTAATATGAAACCCCTTTAGCTAATATAAAATAAATGATGAAAAAGGTCACATTGCAAATGAGATCAATCAAAATTAGAAATAAATATGATCCTCCAGTATACTGTTATTCCAGTTGCCCAGTCAGATTAATTGTTTTTCTACCTGATAATATGTTCATATTTTTTACTGTATAATTATAAGTTAATCTTCTTGTTAATTTAATCTTTCTCATTTGAATGATTGTTACCACTCTAGATCAATACTAAGGTTTCAAAACAAAAACAGCAGCACACTCTCCTTCTTGGGAGCACTCCTGAGGCTTTCCCTTGCCCCTCCTCACCCTCTCAGGCTTCCATCTCCTAAACTCTATGAGACCTCATCAGACTTGCAACCAGGGGAGCAGTGGGCAGTGGAAGCTCACCCTGGGCTAACCCTCCGAACCTGTCTCCAAGGCCCCTTTTCTCTGAGTTTACAGTGAGCCAAAGCAACCCCACCAAGGCTCTCTCCTATTGCTTCTTCTATCCTAAGCCCTTCCTTGTTTCACTGTCCCCAGCTTTAATAAGTGTGCTCTCCAAGTACAAACTAAAAAGGAAGAACAAGCTATTGTACCTTTTTATGTTGTCGATTTTTGCACCTCTGCTTACTAACAACTCTGCCATCTGATGTCTATTTTCACGTTTAGCAAGTGAAAGTGGTGTGTGGCCATCCTGTAGAGCAGTGAAAACAATTTATGATTTATAAAATTACATCTATCCAAACTGAATATTAAAACTTATAAAAGATCCTCTGAACTTAAACATGTAATATAGAAAGTAAAGAAAAAGGAGCTGCTTTCCTCTCACCCCTGTGCAGTCACTGGCTGTTAAAATGCCCTCCACTCCCTTTTCAACAGGTTAACTTCAACATCATTCTCCAGATCCCACTTCAGATCTTTACAGTCCTGATTCCAAGACTCTTTGTTCCTATCACAGTACCTATCATGGTATGCTGTCCTTCCTTTACTGCCTGGGGACTGCGGCTTCCTCTTCCCACTTGCACTCACCCAGCTCCCCCTGCTGGGCACTAGGGCTCCCCCTCCCACTCGTGCCCAGCAGCACCCATTTCCTAAGCCTCTGCCAGCATAGCAGCCAGTCCCCACCATCACTTCACTCCCCCAGGCCTTCAGTCCTCTGGGCTCTGAGCCTCCCACCCACTCCCAGGCCCTAAGAGGAAGCTGTCCTCCTGGGGTAGAAGGGTAGCTGGGAGACAGAGCTTTGCCCCTTCCGTGGGCACCACATTCCTCCAGCCCTCCCTGACTGGGCTTTGGAGTTGTTGCCATGGTGACAGGGCCTGATAATACTGTGTTCAGTGTATGTGTGTGAGAAAGAAAATGCTTGCAAGTAAAGTAAAAATGTGTATTTCAAATATTTTGTAAATAAAGTTATTTGATCTATACCTCATTTTTTGCTTCAATGTCTGCTTTGTGGAAAAGCAGCTTTTCCACCATAGCTTTACTGTGACCAAGGACAGCATAGTGGAGAGCGGTGTTGCCATCGATGTCCATTATATTTGGATTAGCACCACGTTCTAGCAGAATAGCTGCACACTCTTCGTTCTGATATTCTAAAGCCTGTCAGTATTATGCCAAGAAATAGATTATAAATTCTAGGAATTCAACATAAACGTTCCACAAGTTTTGCCAATGACTTATAGTTAAATGAGAGAAATCCATTTTTATTCTAAGTGATTACATCAAATCCATCGCATGTTAACATAGTTGGCTAGTACCTACTTGAATCAGAGGCGTCCTCTTTTTAGAGTCACGGGGGTTCAACAGGCAATTTCTGTCTAGTAGGAGAGTCGCCACTTTGGGATGGCCACAGGCACAGGCTACATGCAGGGCAGTCCTATGAAAGTGAGAGGACTCTTTAGGAACTTAGAGTGCACTATTTCAATATACACAATTATTCAGGTAATTATAAACATTTGTCCCTACACCTTTGTTTTCTTCTGGGGACAGTACAATATTTACTAGTTCTTGTTATGCACATTAATGAAGCAGCAGCCTGTCTGAACAGAGGATGACCTGGGAATTCAGCTCAGCTTGAGTCTGATCCTGTTTTAACTGCCACTTGTTAGCTATCACTTGACCTTTCTGTGCCTCAATTTCCTCATCAACAAAATGGGGATAAAAATAGTAGTTATTTCACAGGACACCAGTTTGCTTTAATGAGAATCTATGCAAAGCATTTCCTACAGTTCCTAGCACCAAAAAAACTGCTCAATAATTGTTAGATAATATTAGTATCACTATTACTATTACTGCGACTTTACAAAGACAACATTTCAATTAAGTAAAATGGTATCACTAGACCTACTTTGCAGGCATGTTTTAAGGATCAGAAAGAATACTGAGTATTTCAATGATTCTAAGATGCTTATTCTCTCACATTTTCACATCTCCAACATTGGAATCCAATTTTTAATTCAGAATGTCTTACAACTATAGTTGGCAGCATTGTTTAAAAAATTTCTTATTGATACATAATATACTGGCATCATACCATCCAGGGCGCCTTTCCCTGAGTGAATAATGGTCGATACAACAGACCTCTTGCATTTCTGTTCAACTGGTTGGCATTTAAATAAGTTTTAGGTCTTAAAAGCCTTATGGGGGAAAGAGGACCAAAAGAACAAAACAAGAATTTTTTAAAGTAATTCTTACTTTGATTTTCAAGAAAATTTAAGCCAAAGGAAACTCAGGATTTAAATGAAAAGAATGGCTCATTTTGTTCAATAGTTAGATTTATAGATTGTATGGAAAGCAAATCTTCCCAATGATCAATATTAGTGTTTAACACTATTATGCATTTTCAAAAGGGCAGGTAAAGGTCATCTTTTACAATTTACTACCTTCAGAAATGCTTTTGCTTGAAAGGAGGGAGAATAAGCTTCAACTGTGATAATACTTCAATTTTGAATTTCTCATTTTGGTCATATTGGGCAACATGAAGATTTTAAGGATGAAAGGGGCCTGAGAGATTGAAAACATCCTGAGTAGACTATGTCTGCTGCATAATAGGCATTCAGGTTATATTTCATGTACAAATGGATTGAAAAAATGGATAAACATAGTGGGAGAGTTCAATTTTTTTAAAGGAAAGTTTTATAAAGTAAAATGATACTTCTGCAATAGTAATAATCACTGATATTTGCTTTATTTAAAGAAAAAAGCCAGTTAGAGAAAAACAAATATCACATGATATCACTTATATGTGGAATCTAATGAACAAAAATAAACTGGCTAACAAAATAGGTTGAGAGGTATGGATGCATGAAATAGAATAACAGATCTTATCTCGGGGGTGAGGGTGTGAGACAGGAAGAGATTAACCAAAGGACATATATGCATACATGCAGGACCCATGGACACAGACAATATTATGGGGAAAACCTTGGGTTGGGTGGGTCAAAAAGAAAGAAAATGGAATATATCTGTAATACTGTCAACAACAAAAATTTTAACTTTTTAAAAAATATTTTTTTATGTTTGTTTTTAATTGATTTTCAAGAGAGAGGAAAAGAGAGAGAGAAAGTGAGAAACATCCATAAGCTGCTCCTTGTAGGCATCCCGACCTGGGATGGAAACCTGGGTATGTGCCCTGACCGGGAACTGCACCAGTGACCCCTCAGTGTATGGGAGGGGCATGGCGATGAAGCTCCAACCAACTGAGCCACACTGGCCAGGGCATAGTTTTTTATCTTTTATTTTCATAAGGACACAGCTAAAATGATTAATCTATAGTCATTTACATATTTTATGTAATAAAGCCATATAAAGTAAAATATATATGTGTAGTTATATGCATACACTCTAAAGGCAGATAAGAAACAGCCCAAGTGTCCATCAGTAGATGAGTGGATAAAAAGCTGTGGTACATTTACACAATGGAATACTATAGAACTGTAAAAATGGAGGAACTCTTACCCTTTGTGACAGAATGGGTGGACCTGGAGAGTATTACGCTAAGCAAAACGGGCCAGAGAAACACAAATACCATATGCTCTCACTTATATGTGGGATCTAATGAACAAAATAAACTGACAGACAAAATAGGACCAGAGGCATGGATACATGGAACAAACAGAAGGAGGGGGTTGGCAGGAACTGAAGGAGATTAGCCAAAGAACATATATGTGCATATATGGATAGCTCATGGCCACAGACTACAATGTGGTGAAGGCCGAAGGGGCCTGGGTGGAGGGGCATTAAATGGGGAGAAATGGATGACATCTGTTATAGTGTCAACAATTTAAATATATATATTTCCTTTACTTCTGAAGAGGCTAAAAGTTGTCAAGAGATACCAATCCTCAAAAAGTCTTCAGAAAAAAAAGTAGAAAGTGAGAAATAATTTTATCTCTGCAACATTCATATTATTGCTCTTCCCCAGAATGATTTCATTCATAATAATATTTCCTAGAATTTCTGTACCTGATCATTGCAGAAATCAGATGTTTTAAAAAATACTCATTGAGAATGATCAGAAATAAATTTTATTACATTTTGCACATATTTTCAGCTAACCTAAGATGATATTCTGTTTGTGTGTATGTATAATCAAACTGGTTTTTTTTCATAGTACATTGCTATTTTAAGCAGTGCTGAGAAAAACAAATTATATGTAATTTATCTAATTATTTCATCAAGATATTTTAGTATAAATAGAATTGACGGGTATAGGATACACACACACACATTTTAAATGTGGTACTCAGCACCAAATTGCTTATTTCAAAAGTCAGAAGCAACTTAAACTTTAAGTAGCAGTATAAAGACAATCCCTGGTCGTCTTCACAAACTCTGTGGATGGAAAACATTATTTTACTCCTGTTTTAACATAAATTCCTTTTTTTAGCAGGGGCACTAAATATTTTTTCTTTTGTCCATTGGT